>NC_045446.1:67343248-67410038 GCF_002776525.5 Piliocolobus tephrosceles
TGCTGGTGGTGATGGTGTTGGTGATGACAGTGTTGGTGGTGATGGTGGTGGTGATGGTGGAGGCAGTAATGATGTTGGTGATAGTGTTGTTGGTAGTGATGGTGGAGGTGGTGGTAGTTTTGTTGGTGACAGTGGGGATGATAGTGGTGGTACTGGTGGTGGTAAGCAAATATTCAGGCAGAGCGCATTAGTATAGCCACATCAGTTGCTAAAATTCTGAAATATTTCAAACTGGTTGGAAAATATCTATTGCCTTCAAGGCCCCCAAAAGCCTTTCTCTATGCCCTTGCTGCTGGAGCCCTGGGGAGCCAGCCCTAGGTAGGCATCACTGGGGCTGCTGTGTACCAGGCCAGGCAGAGAAGGGGCAAATGTCCAATGGCCACTTGGTTCTCTGAACCCTCTACAGTAGATCCTGCCAGCTGTTAACCACTTTAACTATCCCCCAAGTGCTTAACGATGGTGATGGAGGCAGTCACAGTGAGGCACTCCCCTCACTCTGACCCCTCCAGCAGACCCCAGGTGTCTCCCATTCTCTAGGGCAGATGCTTCCTCTTCTGCTGTTTGTCAGCTAAGGTCACTGTCTCACAGGGCTGAGTGTGCAGTGGCTGCTCGATGGGCTGGCTTTTTTCTTTGTGTCACTTTTTGTGCCCCTGGGCGAAGTCCAGCTCCATGCCAGTGCGAAAGGGACCCAGGAGAAGGTGAGGGTGTGGCCCTGCCCTTGGGGAGCTCATGGTTCCTCTGAGCAGACAAGAATTCCCTGGTGAATCAGTGAGAAGCCTGGGTCCCAAAAGCCAGGCTCTGAGAGCTACAGGAGTCAGGGCCAGGAGCCTTTGGTGGTGTGGAAGGGCTTCCTAGAGGGGCCTGGGCCAATGCATGACCTAGGCCTCCCCCTACCTAGGAGGACGACCTGGCTGAGCTGGCCTCCCAGCAGTACTTTGTGGACTATGGCTCTGAGATGATCCTGGAGCGTCTCCTGAACCTCGTGCCCACCTACATCCCCGACCGCGAGATCACGCCCCTGAAGACACTGGAGAAGTGGGCCCAGCTGGCCATTGCCGCCCACAAGAAGGTGAAGGGCTGGGAGGAGCCTTAGAGAAAGGATGTGGACCTGAACAACCAAGGAGGTCCCAGTCCTCATCTGAACCTGTCTGTTGGGGCTGCGGGAGATGGCATGGCACCTGACCTCCCGCCTCCCGGTGGCCCTTCCTCACTGGACATCAGCTCACTCATTCTCCTGCCATCTGTGTGCCAGGCACACAGAGGGGGTCAGACTTAACCCTGTAGCCTCTGTGGGGCCATGGGTATTGGGGCCCCTTTCCTGGTCTTGTGCCAGCCATTTGTTGGTGCTACAGCTTCCAGAGCTGCAACTTAGGAGTGGTGGTGGATGCTAGACAGAGCTTTAGGAATTGTACCTCCTTTTTCCTAAAAGAACTCCAGCCCAACTTCCTGCCAGGGGAGCTTTAGGGACAGGCCCCCTTGACCCCCTTGCTTGGAGCCCAGGCCCATAACCAGCCATGAGTGGTTCCCTCCCAAGCTAAGAGCCTGCCCAAGTAGAGCAGGGTTATCCAGACGGTGAGAAGGTGGGACCACTGGCTGCTGGTAGGGGACCCAGGGCCTCCTCATCTCCATGGTCTGGCTGTGCAAGAGAATTGTCCCTGCACATAAGTCGAGGGCTCCATAGTCTGAGGGCGCCACAGGCCCGCGGTCTCACCCCTCCACCTCGTGGCCTCCGTCCTCACCCGGGAGCCCTGTGCCGCCCTCCACCTGACCGTGTGCCTTCTTAGTCAGCTCCCCACCAGCCTCTGCCTCTCCCTGAGTCCTGAGTGCCCCCTGCGCCAGCCTGCTTCCCCTGAGGCCCTCATCCCCCTGGACCCCACTTCAGAGGAGGAGCTCCTCCCTGCCACCCCTCTGTCCCTCATGTGAGAGCCCTGCCCTTCATCCTCAGGCACCTCCTCTCCCTTGGCCCTCACGTGCCGGCAGTCACTGCAGCCTGTCCAGCTGCCTTCCAAACAGCTGCAGCCTACACCCCCACCTCCGTGAGGGCCTCCTCGGGGCTCACTGCCATTGTGGCATGTGGTACGTCCTGGGTGGGGCGCTATTATTATGCATTCATTTTATTTTGGGCACTTGTCATGTGCTGGGCACCAGGACCTGGAGACACAACCCTTTGTGGGACAGACACGGTTTCTGCCCTTTGGAGCCCACAGCTAAGCTGGGTCTCTCCTGGACTGAAGCTCCTCAGAGTATCTGTCCCGGAGCCCTGGGCCAGGCCCTCCTAGAATGGACAGTTGTGAATCACAGTTTTTGTAGGGTGGGAGGGTGCATTGTTCATTTTCTAGGTCTGCCATAACAAAGTGCCACAGACTAGGTGGTTTCAACAACAGAAATGAATGTATTTCCTTCCAGTTCTGGAGCCTGGAGCTCCGAGATCAAGGTGTCAGCAGGGGCTTTCTCCTGAGGCTTCTCCTCTCAGCCTGCAGATGGCCATCTTCTCCATCTGTCACCACACAGTGACGTGTGCACATGCACATCTGAGTCCAAATATCCTCCTCTTAAAAAGGCACCGGACATATTGGATTACAGCCCACCCAAAAGATCTCATTAGTGACCTCTTTAAAGACCTTATCTCTGGGCCAGGCGCAGTGGCTCCCGCCTGTAATCCCAGCACTTTGGGAGGCCAAGGCGGGTGAATCATGAGGTCAGGAGTTCGAGACCAGCCTGCCCAACATGGCAAAACCCCGTCTCTACTAAAAATGCAAAAATTCACCAGGTGTGGTAGTGGGTGCCTGTAATCCTAGCTACTCGGGAGGCTGAGGCAGGAGAATCACTTAAACCTTGGAGGCAGAGGTTTCAGTGAGCCGAGACTGTGCCATTGTGCTCCAGCCTGGGGGACAAGAGCAAGACTCCTTCTCAAAAAAAAAAGATCTTATCTCCAAATAAGGTTACATTCTGGGGGTGAAGACTTTAATATGCAAATATGGTGGGTGGGGGAAGGAAGCACACAATTCAGTCCATAACAGAGGTGTTTTGAAAACATCTTATTTTGAAATAATTTCAAACTTATGGAGAAATTGCACATTCAAAAAATTAGGACTGCTGTGTGCACTTCACTTCCCAGATTCACTGGATGCTAGCCACACTTGCTCAGTGATTTGTCTCTCTGCCTACATATGTATTTTCTCTGAGTCATTTGAGCTTGGGTTGATGACATTGAGCCCTTTGCCTCTGAATTCTCACTGCTCTCAGGATGGCACCCATCATGGGCTCTCTCATAGGTGGAGATGGGGCCGTCTGTGAGCTGGCATACACATCCACTCTTACCTATTCCTGTGTCTACATACTATAAAACCAGGATTTCACTCTGACCCCTCCAATGCTACCCCAGAGCCCCAGAGTTCTCACTAGGGCTTGGGGAAGTATTTTTAGAGAAACACAATGCTGGTGCTTCTGTATCTTACCAAGAGCACGGCAGCACCCCCCACAGATCACCTCACCTCCAGGGTCCAGTTCTCCCTTGACACACTGATCTTTCTAACTCCCGGATTCACCAGATCAGTTTCTTGCAGTTGTGGCTACACTCACAGTCCGTCAGGACCTGGCTCCCCACGCTGTGTCCCCATTCCCTCTCTTTCCAGTCTGTAGTCTGCAGTCTGCACTGACCCGGGGCCTTGGGCCTCCCACATGCTCTGGCTGGAATCCTTGCTTCCCTGTCTCTGCTGAACTGGGAACTCCCTGGAGGGGCAGCTATGCTTTCTCTGACTTTGGGCCCCAGCACCTGCATAGAGGTGGCACTCGAAAGTGCTTGCTGATGCTGATGAATGAGAAGGGTGGGGACAGGGTGGCTGCAGACAGATGGGAGCAGGGCAAGGCCATGATGCACAGGAGGTGCAGGAGCCCCAGGCTGCTCCTAGCTAGAAGGCAGCAGCAGCTGATTTTTAGAGCAAACTCACCTGTACATTGTCTTCTGTCCCTCTGTCCCTCTCTCCCTCCAGGGGATTTATGCCCAGAGGAGAACTGATGCCCAGAAGGTCAAAGAGGATGTGGTCAATTATGCCCGCTTTAAGTGGCCCTTACTCTTCTCCAGGTTTTATGAAGCCTACAAATTCTCAGGTACCCCCAGCCTGCAACGCTCCCAGTCCCTTGCTCGGTAGCTCCAGTCCACAACGGGAGGGAAACGGCTTGAGCCAGGGGCCCCCGTCTGCGGAACTCTTGCCTGCTGGCTGCTTGGTCTGTTCTGGTCAATGCTGCTGAGTGGGTCCTGCCTCCCCAGCACCCAGTAGCCACTCCATGGCACATCTTACGTGCTTGGTGGTGCATAAGACTGAAAAACTGAGTGAGGATTGATTCATTAAGACACGTACTGTGTACAGAACAGGGTGGCCCAGGGTGGCCCACACAGGCCACTGGCTCAGCCGTCCTCGGGCCGTTACTGGGTACCTGCTCTATGCCAGGCCCTGTGCTGATGCTGCTGTTCACAGAACCACCAAGTACCAGGGCCGGAGGGAACCCTGGGTCTCAGTCCAACCCCGCCCCAGATCCCACCTTCGTGCAGGGACTTGTCCAAAGCTGCACAAAGACCAATGGCAGGAGTGGGACCCAAACCAGTTTCCCAATTCAACGCTCTCTTCCTATTGCACTTTGGGTTTTGTCACATGGCGAGTTTGTGCTTTCTGGGCCTCAGTTTCCCTATCTGTAAAACAGAAATCAGTGTATTGCCACCTCCCTGGCCATTAGGAGGACTGGGAAGGGCTGGGCCTAGGGGTGGGAGGCCTGCCTCTCAGTGCCTTGGTCTCGACCCCAGGCCCCAGCCTCCCCAAGAACGACGTGATCGTGGCTGTCAACTGGACGGGCGTGTACTTTGTGGATGAGCAGGAGCAGGTACTTCTGGAGCTGTCCTTCCCAGAGATCATGGCCGTGTCCAGCAGCAGGTGAGGAGGGCCGCATGGAGACGCAGATAGACAGAGGGGAAGGAGAGGGGCCGGAGCTTCCCCGCGGGTCACTGGAAGTGAAGAGACATGAAGTGGCCTGCCTGGTTGCTCGTGATTGGGCAGTTTGTACCGCACTGTGAAGACCCCTCTGGCGCCTCCTAGTGGAGGGATGGGTGTGGGCTTTACAGCACATTAAGGCTGTTCTGAGACAGGACTGGGCTGTCAGGACAGGCAGGGGCAGGCGAGTGTGTACAAAAGAGCTTGACCTGGGGTTCAGGGGCCTGGGTAGCACTCACTCTATGTCTTCATTCCTAAAGCAGGAGTCTTAATACTTTTCTTGCATAACAGTGGTGAGGAATGAATGCAATAATAGATGGGAGAGCTCTTTGTAACCTGCAGAGCACGGCCACACAGGTGGAATGGTGGTGGTGGGGGTGTTGCTGGGACTGACTGGCTTTCCCAGCAGTGCAGTGGCTCCCTCCCCCACCATCTGGGGCTTGTAGCAGTGTCTTTGGGTTATGTCTGATATGGGCTGGAGTCAGATCGTGTCCAGCTCTGACCAGACACATGCCAGGCACACAGGATGCAATAGTGACAAGATAGTCCTTGTCCTCTTGGATCTTCAGTCAAGAGAGGAGACAGACATTGAATAGGCCATTTTAAAGCATGCTATGATCAGGGCTGTGGGAGGGCAGGGAGGACTACCTGGAGGAAGTGGCATGTAGGTTGAGATTTAAAGGGTGAGTAGGAATTAGACAGGCAAAGGAGAAGTGGGTCGGGCCAGTGTGGTCTCCCTCTGGGCCATGCCTGACTCTGGCCAGGCCAGCTCTGACTTAACCTGCGATGTGTCTGAGCTGGGCCACATCTCCCACTGGCTGGGGCATGTCTGATTCGACTGGCCTTGGTCTCCTTCAGGGAGTGCCGTGTCTGGCTCTCACTGGGCTGCTCTGATCTTGGCTGTGCTGCGCCTCACTCAGGCTGGGCAGGACTGACCCCGGCGGGGCCCTGTTCTCCGTGTTGGTCCTGCAGGGGAGCAAAAACGACAGCCCCCAGCTTCACACTGGCCACCATCAAGGGGGACGAATACACCTTCACCTCCAGCAATGCTGAGGACATTCGTGACCTGGTGGTCACCTTCCTAGAGGGGCTCCGGAAGAGATCTAAGTATGTTGTGGCCCTGCAGGATAACCCCAACCCCGGTGAGTGACTGCTGGTATGGGCTGCCTGGCACTGGGGGTCAGGGTGTTGTGCAGACTGTCTTAGTCCATTTGCATTGCTATAATGGAATACTGAGGCTGGGAGATTTATAAAGAAAAGAGATTTATTTGGCTCACAGTTCTGCACACATTACAAGAAACATGGTGCTGGCTGGGCATGGTGGCTCATGCCTGCAATCCCAGAGCTTTGGGAGGCTGAGATGGGAGGATCACTTGAGGCCAGGAGTTCAAGACCAGCCTGGGCAACATAATGGGACCCCTGTTTCAACAAAAAGTTAAATAAATTAGCTGGGTGTGATGGCATGTGCCTGTAGTCATAGCTCTTCAGGAGGCTGAGGTAGGAGGATTGCTTGAGCCCAGGAGGTGGAGGCTGCAGTGAGCCATGATTATGCCACTGCAGTCCAGCCTGGGCAAGAGTGAGACCTCATCTCTTAAAAAAAAAAAAGAAACAGAAAAAAGAAGCATGGCACCAGCATCTGCTTCTAATGAAGGCCCCAGGAAGCTTCCACTCATGGCAGAAGGAGAAGGGGTGCTTGCATGAGAAGGAAGGAAGAGAGGAGGAGTTGCCAGGCTCTTTTAAACCATCAGTTCTCACAGAGACTCACTCATCACTGTGAGCGCGGCACCACGCTGTTCATGAGGGCCCCACCCCCATGACCCAAACACCTCACTCGAGGCCACTGCCAACACTGGGAGACCAGATTTCAACAGAGAGATCTGGAGGGGACAAATATCTGAACCATATCACAGACCATGCCCCGTGGCCTTGGCACTCAAGGCTGCTAGGGTCTTGTTTCCATCCTTCCCCTGAAACTAGACCAAATAGCCTTCAGTCTGGGGTCTGTGGGGAACCTCCTCTCCCTCCCGTCTTCTGGCTCTTCAATATTCATCTCCTGTCAGCTCTCCAAGCTGGATCAGGGTCCTCCTCAGTGTTCTCAAAATACCCACCATCTTCAAGTGGTAACAGCAGTAACAACTACTGTGCCGGAGGCCACCGAGGCCCTGGCAGAGTGTGGAGAAGACAGAGATGAAATTGACCCCACCCTGTCCTCAGCGGGGAGTGGGCTGGGAAGCAGACAGTGACAGGCCTGTGACAGTGCAGTAAGCAGGGAAGCCCAGAGCCACGGGAGCCCAGAGGAGAGGCCCCAGCAGACTGGGGTCCAGGGAGGAAGCCCGTGTGAGCAGAGCGTAGGGGGCAGAGAGTTGAACGTGATGCCAGCACAGAGGTGGGAGAAAGCTGGCCTGTCCAGGGAACTGCAAACAGTTTGGTTTGGCTGGAAACAGGCACGGTGAGGGAGGAGGGGCAAGGTGGAGGGAGTCCGGGAGGCCCACTCACAACAGGCTTAGGAGTGTGGGGCTTCCTCCCAAGGGCAACGAGGAGCCGTAGAAGGCTTTTGAGCAGGAGAGTAGCCCACTCTGGTGATGGTCTTTGTATGGAGAGTTGTGACAAGGTGGAGGCAGAGTGGCAAGTGGGCAGACACGAGTGACAGCACCTCAGTTCTTCTGTGGGAAGTAGTGGCTTATAGATCATCAACCCAAATAAAGATGTTCCAACTCAGCTTGTCTCTGCCCCCGTGGTCCCACTCACCTCTGCTCTGCAGCAGGCGAGGAGTCAGGCTTCCTCAGCTTTGCCAAGGGAGACCTCATCATCTTGGACCACGACACGGGTGAGCAGGTCCTGAACTCAGGCTGGGCCAACGGCATCAACGAGAGGACCAAGCAGCGTGGGGACTTCCCCACCGACTGTGTGTACGTCATGCCCACTGTCACCATGCCACCGCGGGAGATTGTGGTATGTGGCCTGGGGGCGGCAGATGAGTGGGAGGTGCCATTAGACCCCTCTTCGTCCACTTCCCACAGCTGTACAATGGGTTAATGGTCTAGTGCATCTGTGACGATGATCTTGGGATCTTATGGGACCACACATTCAAAGTTGGGGCAGTGCTCAAACCTGTGCCAGGTGGGGAGGGGCCTAGAAATGGCATCAGATGAGGACCTGCCAAGGGGTGGGGCCGGAGATGGGTGGGGACTGGAGAGAGGTGTATCACCTGCACTGTCTGAACAGGCAGTGGGGGCACAGCTGGCAAGGGGCCTGCTGCTTCTGGAGCCCCCTTGAGAGCAGCTCTGAGGACTTCCAGCCCAGCTTCCCCGGTGGCTCCTGAGCCAGGCTCAGTGGACAAGGCAGCTCTCACACCACGTCCCCCTGCCTCGTCCAGGCTTTCTGACTGACCCAACCTCATCGGACACCCAGGGAAGGGCCCTCAGCTCAGCACAAAAGAGGCAGCAGGGACCTCAGAGACCCCAAGGAGGAACAGGGCTCCCAGGGTCAGAATGGGGCTTGGGGTCCATCCCCCTAAAGAGTCTCCCAGAGTCCAGGAGGCTCCAGGGTATATACCATGTTGATCCTGGTGGCTGCAGGTGGACAGCTGACTGATTTGTTTTTCTAAGACCACCAGAGTGGGCACAAAAGAACCAGCGAGTAGGCAAGGCTAAAAGCAAAAAATTTATTCCTGGTCATCTAGCTTCAGGGACCGGAGCTGGGGGAAGGTGGGGGGGTTTCTAATACAGTCCCGACAAGAGTGGGGGCTGAGAAAGCCCACCCCCAGCGCATCTGCTGGGAGCGACATTTCTAGGAATGGAAGGGCAATAGGCGGGGCATGGGCATGTCGGGGGAGGGGGGCCGCTCCACAGGTGCCACCAGGTAAATCTTGGTCTCCTCGGATTGACATCACCTGGTGCATGCCTGATTAATCTGCACCTTCCCGGGCGTCAGCTGCATTCTCGCACACATGGGAAGAGTTGGTGGTGAAGAAGAACCCGGAAGTGCACCATCCTGCCTCCGTTCGTCCAAACACTGACCTGAGCCCCCTGTCTCTTGGCCCCTAGGCCCTGGTCACCATGACTCCCGACCAGCGGCAGGACGTCGTCCGGCTCTTGCAGCTGCGAACGGCAGAGCCCGAGGTGCGTGCCAAGCCCTACACGCTGGAGGAGTTCTCCTACGACTACTTCAGGTGATGGCTCCTGGGGAAGGATGGGAGTCACAGGGCTAGGAGCTGCAGGCTTCCGCTACCGTCTGCTTGTGTGCTGGGGATACTTTGTGAAGCCCCCACCTGTGAGCAGGACCTGGGTCAGAGGGAGCTGGAGGGCTGTTTCTGTCTGATGACCCGTCCTGTGTGTCTCATCTTATCCTTCCTTCATTGAAGAGATGTCACTGCACCTGCCCCAGGCTGGGCATTCGAGACTCGGTGCTGGTGGGGATGCGGGCCGGAAGCAGGCAGCTGGGATTCTGCGTGCCCAGCACTGTGATGAGGATGCTTTTGGGGTGGGGGGTGGGGGGTGCGGTGAGAAGCTTCCTGATGGAGGCGGTGTGCACTGAGCTCTGCAGGGGGGCGCAGGGTGGTGGGGGAGGCTGGGGCACAGCCCGTGGTGTTCTCGCCGCTGTTTCATAGCTGACAAAGGAAGGCCCAGTGACTGCCAGTGACTCGCCTCAGGTCACATGCAGGGCAGGGAAGAGCAGGGCCTGGTGCTCACCCTCAGCCTCTGGGCACAGGGGGTAGGTGGGGGTGGGGGTCTCACAACCTGGGGGTTTCTCCCTGGGGCTGCCAGCAGTGGGGCCGTTGCTGACGGTCCCTGTGCTGTGGCAGGCCCCCACCCAAGCACACGCTGAGCCGCGTCATGGTGTCCAAGGCCCGAGGCAAGGACCGGCTGTGGAGCCACACGCGGGAGCCGCTCAAGCAGGCGCTGCTCAAAAAGCTCCTGGGCAGTGAGGAGCTCTCGCAGGAGGCCTGCCTGGCCTTCATTGATATCCATGCTACTGGGCTGTACCCAGCGGAGCCAGGGACTGGGCAGGGCCTTCATCTGCACACCACCTTCCTCCTGAGGGCCTGCTGCGGCCTGGGCATGCGTGGGGAGGGTTGATGGAGGACCCCCCTCCCTTGCACCTTTTGATATGCAAGGGGCTGCCTCACTCATTTTCTCCTCTGACCCTGTCATTTGGGTGCCAGGTGGATTTGGTGCCTTGTGCTGGGCCAGGCATGGAGGTAGAGCAGGAACCAGCCCAGCCCCTGGCCTCATGGGGCCATACACACATCCAGATCAGTGCTGAGATGGGACCGGGCAGCTGTGACCTGACCCATGTGACCTGGAGGGGGCAGGGAGGACTTCCTGGAGGAAGTGGTATCTAGACTGAACCCTGAAGGCTACGTAGGACTTAGCCAGGCAAAGGGGAGAGGGGTGGGGAGTGTTCCAGAGAGAGGGAGCAGCAGCAAGGCCCCGAGGCACACAGAGCAGGGCTGTTCCAGGGCTCCGGGGCTTCAGCACAGAGAGGATGGGAAGACTGGGCTTAGGCAGGGTTCCCAAGCCCTGTGACGAAGCTTGGGCCATGTCCCAAGGCCAGGGTGAACCACTGGGCAGGGGTGGCATGGTCAGACTGGCGATCTGGGCAGTCCGTCCCAGCTGCTATGAGGGCTTGGGATGCGGGGCTGGTGGCTGTGAGGAGGCGAGGATAAAGGGTGGGGCAGATCACGCCCATTTTGTGAGTGTGCAGCCTGAGGGCCCAGGGTCACAGCTTCAGGTGATGCAGGCCCTGTGGGGAGTGGGGCCTCCAGACCCCAGACCAGTGCCCCTCTATTCGGCACAAGCCCTTCCTTGACAGTCCCCACCTGTGCTCAAGTACATGGGCGACTACCCGTCCAAGAGGACACGCTCTGTCAACGAGCTCACCGACCAGATCTTTGAGGGTCCCCTGAAAGCCGAGCCGCTGAAGGACGAGGCGTACGTGCAGATCCTGAAGCAACTGACCGACAACCACATCAGGTGAGCCAGGCACGGTGGGTGGATGAGGGGCAGACCCCACCTGCTGTGACGGGCAGCTCTTTCCCTCCTGAGACAGCCGCTGGCTCTGCCTGGATGCAGTCCTTCCTCACACAGAGCCAGGAGCTGCTCATGGGCCCCCTCACATCCTAGCTTGGCTCCAAGGCCCAAGGAAGGCCTAGCAGGAACTGGGAGGTGGTGGCTGTCTTCCTTTGAGTCTGTCCTCTAAGGGTAACAGCCCCAGCTCCTCCTGTTTGGCTGGAGCCTCCTCTGGATGCCCCTCCCCTGCCTAGATGCTGCTGTCTGCCTGCAGGTCCAGCTCAGTCAAGTGTCCCCTCCCTGGTGCAGGCTGGGCCAGCTGTCAGCTGAAAGCACTGGCTGAAAACTCTCATGGGTTTGGGTATTGGGCCCAATGCCCAAAGGGTGCCACCTTCTCCTCCCCCTGGGACAACCCGAGGCAGGAGTAGGAAGTCAGGCACCGGCTCCTCTCAGAGTCTGCGAGAAGCTCCACCCTCTCTCCTTACACCCAGCCCCCCGCCTTCCTCCCCAGCTGTGTCACCCTCTACATCTCTTCCACAAATCCATCCTCAAACTACGCATCAGCTCTTTTGACAGTGCCAAAGCTTTGTACATGCTGTGCCCACAGCCAGGAAAACTTTTCAGCCCCGTCTCTGCATGCCGTAATTTGCTTCATCCTTCAAAGCCTAGTTCAAATGCCACCTCCTCCTAGAAGCCCTCCAAACTTCCCACTGTCAGACCCAAGAAGCTCAGAGTGGTCGCTGAAGGAGCCTGGGGTGGGACTGGTCTAACTCGTTGCCACTCAAAGTACAGGTGAATTAAAGAGCTTCTGCCAAAATATAAATCACACTGCCTCCTTCATGGAGAAAGTCTCGCTATGGAAACAAAAAGCCTCGGCTGAAGCAGAGGGCATGGTAAACTGGTGGCTTTTCATTGTGTCATAAGGCCCTTATCCCTACGTGGACTGGTAGCAGTGTGTGGCCTGGTGCGGTGGGCCAAGCACACTTTGGGTAGCACTGGTTGCATCTGGCTATCAGGGAGAGGGGTCTGTAGGTAGGCTGAGGGGTCCTGAGACAGGTTAAGGGTCGGGAGGGACGGTGCCCCTCTGATGAGCAGCTGAGGGGTGCGTGGCCCCCTCACCGGGAGGTGCACAGGTCCTGTGACTCCCGAGGGCAACTGCCCCTGCTGGAGCCCGTGCTTCCTCCTGCAGGTACAGCGAGGAGCGGGGTTGGGAGCTGCTCTGGCTGTGCACGGGCCTCTTCCCACCCAGCAGCATCCTCCTGCCCCACGTGCAGCGCTTCCTGCAGTCCCGAAAGCACTGCCCACTAGCCATCGACTGCCTGCAGCGACTCCAGAAAGCCCTGAGGTACAGCGGCCACCAGGGGCAGGGGCAGACACTGGGGCGGGCTCCTGGCCACACCGGGCTTGTGGAATGAGCCCCCTGGGGATGAGGACCACACAGCAGTTGGGTCAACCCCTGGGGTACCTCAATTGCCAGGTAGAAGGAGGTGCAGGCCCCGCAGCTGCTCGGGATGCAGCTGGAGAGTCCGGCTGCTCAAGAGTGCTCAGCCCAGAGCTCCCAGGCTATCGGTGGGCACAGACACCAGGGCCCACTTCATACTCTCCAAGGGCACTGCGTTCTTCACTTTGCTGGGCCCCTCCACACCCATCGTCCCATTTTACAGATGAGGAGCTCAAGGCTCTGGGAGACTCAGTGGCCAGTCACATCATAGGAAGTGGCAGGCTGGGATCAGAACTGGGGTTGTCTGCCTCCAAGTGTCCCGGTCCCCTGGTCTCCACAGTCCCACGCACCTGCTCCCTGCTGCCTCTGTCACCTTTTCAGAAATGGGTCCCGGAAGTACCCTCCACACCTGGTAGAGGTGGAGGCCATCCAGCACAAGACCACCCAGATTTTCCACAAGGTCTACTTCCCTGACGACACTGACGAGGTGAGGGTCGCCAGCTTCTAGGTCTGCAGTGCCCAGGACAGGGCTGGGCTTCCTGGGTGGACACCAAAGGCAGCCTTAAGCCTGTCCCCCAACACCCAACATTTGCTGCCTCGTCCTCCTTCCCCACAGTGGAGTCAGAGCTCAGGACAAAGGCCACTGACTCCCCAGGTCAGGGGCCCTTAGTTTCTGATCCAACCCCTGCTTCCTGGAGCAGCTTTCTTCAGAAGGGCACCCCTCCCTCCCTGTCTCTGAGGAGGACCTGCCTTGGAGGAAAGCACTTCTCCCTCTGAGCTGGCTTTGCACCTCCCTGGTGCGGGCCCCGCTGGCCCCCAGGTCCAGGCCTCCCCTGTCACCTGAGCCCACCTTCCTGCAGCCAGCACCTCGACACCCCTTCCTCCCTCCCCACCTGAGGTGGTCGAGGTTCCCTCCATCCAGGTCCTGTCTGTCATGCCTGTAGTCACGCTGCCCCTCATGGTCCCCAGCCCCTGCCTGTCTCAACACAGTGTCTCATTCAGATAAACTTTTCATTTGAAGAGTCGTTTATGAAATTTGTCTGAGGCTGGAGACTCAGAAATGCCACGACAGGATTTTAGTTGCAAGGACCAAGGACTTCCTCACGTTTCCTGTCCCTCCAGACATCTCTCCTCCTGCATCTAAACTTCCCCAGATGCTCAAACCCTCCCATCTGTCTGGGCTGCTTTCCCCTCCACTTTTGGGTTTGCTTCTCCTCTACCTCAGGTCTCCTCCTCCCAATCACCCTTCCAATCATCCTGCTGTGCTCCCTGGACCCCTCACTGTCACTCAGGCTTGTACACCCCGGCCCAGGGCTCTGGACGCCAAGGCCACATTCTGCCTGGAGGGTCGGGAGGGGGAGACCTGGGAAGACTCAGACAGGTGTAGCCCTTTCCTTTTGTTAAACACCGTGCCCAGCTCTGGGCCCACAGGAGGGTGTCTGGCACGCGACGGGGCTCAGTATAGGAGGCACAGCCAGAGGGGCCCGGGAGGACCAGGTCCTGGGAAAGGCCCTGCAGGAGCCCAGTGCTCACCGCCCCTCCCAGGCCTTCGAAGTGGAGTCCAGCACCAAGGCCAAGGACTTCTGCCAGAACATCGCCACCAGGCTGCTCCTCAAGTCCTCAGAGGGATTCAGCCTCTTTGTCAAAATTGCAGACAAGGTGGGTCCTTCGCCACCTTCGCCAAGGTGGGAGATTTGCTGGGGCAATAAGAACTTATGGACAGCAGAGGAAGACAGAGGGACTAGGCGAGAGAGGGGAAGAGGGCACTGGCATCTGGCCATCTTCTTCCATCCCTTACATGGAGTGGCTGTCCCCAGCTCTCTCTCTTCTGAGGCACTGCACATGGCTCAGACCCTCTTAGGGGCATGTGCCCAGGTGCTCTGTGTTCTAGACACACCAGACCCTCGCCCTGCCCCAACACATATTCTCTCCAGATTTGCTTTGACTGGCCCTTAATTGCCATGCTAGGGCAAATTAACCCTTGAAATAAGGTGTGATCATCCCCACTTGCTAGATCACAGAACTAGGACTCAGAGAGGTTAGGTAACTTGTCCAAGGTCACACAGCAGGTACTGAGCTCCAGGTGGGTCTGACTCTAAAGCTCATGCCCCTGCCACCATCTCACATCACATTTCCCCAAATACCTCTGTCCCTGGAAGTCTTCCAGGCCTAGCTAAAGCCCCCTCCACGGGAAGGCCTCCCTGACCGAGTTAGGTGCCCCATCCTGCTGCCTGCTGATGGCTCTGTGTGCATCTGTGTCTGCTTACTTCATGACTGTCTCTGTGCCAGACACTGGGACCCAGAGGTGACCATGATGAGGTCCTAGACCCAGGGGTGCCCAGAGCTGCGGGAGGATCTGGACATGGATGCCAGAGAATGTCCAAGCCAGGGGCTGGGCTGCATTCTTGTCCAGTTTCCCCTGAGTCTAAGGCAGCATTCAGTGTCCCAGGCACTGAATGGAATGACCAGCACTCCCAGCAAGAAGTGGGCTGTTCTGGGGACACTCAACAGGCACATGGGGCAGGGTGGGGCTGACACACAGAAACCCCTTCTGGCTGGAAGTGGAGTCTTCCCTGAGAAGGAGCTGCCAGACAGGCCTTAGGTGGGAAGGTCAGAAAATACAGTGTTTCTTAAACTAAAATGAGTGTGCTTTGATGGCCCTGTCCCCAGGTCATCAGCGTGCCTGAGAACGACTTCTTCTTTGACTTTGTTCGACACTTGACAGACTGGATAAAGAAAGCTCGGCCCATCAAGGACGGTAATAAGGCCGGGTCCTGGGATCATCTGAGGCCCAGAGTAGGGAGGCACAGGTTCAGGGCCATGCTGTGAGGCCCACCTAGGCGGGCCTGAGCGAGGGTCTCCTCTGGGGCTGGGGCTGGGCTCGGGATGTGAGCACTCCTCTGTGCAGGGACCCTCTGGGTGACCGACTGCCCTGTGCTGCAGGAATTGTGCCCTCACTCACCTACCAGGTGTTCTTCATGAAGAAGCTGTGGACCACCACGGTGCCAGGGAAGGACCCCATGGCCGATTCCATCTTCCACTATTACCAGGTGGGCACCTCTGCACTCTAGTTGCCTTCATGCATGGCTAGTGTTGCCGTACTTTGGCCCTGAAAGCAGAGACCCACTGCTCTTGCCAGGTGTGGGGCCTGTACCAGCCTGGCCTTGAAAGGATTCCTGCCAAGACCACTGGAGCCCCAAGAGAGGGCCCAACCCTTGATCCTTGTGTCTCCTGACTCTTCAGCCCTTAGGGGCTTGACAGTTCCTCCTCTGAGCTTCTGATCCCTACCTGTTCAGGCCCCTCCTTCAGCGCAGGGCTGTTCTCTGACTTCGAGATTCTGCTGCTGTAACTGGGTAATTCCAAGGCCTCTGTCATTTTCTAGCACAGGCACCTGAAGGAAGCCGGGAGGGAGGCTTGCATGTTGAGCCTCTATTATGTATCTGGCATTCTTCTCTCATTCTGTCCTCCCAATAACCCCAAGAAGCAGCTATGTTGTCCCCATTTGACAGAGGGACAAACAGACTCAGAGAGGCCACGTGCTGTAAGTAGGATCACACAGCTGATGAAACTGGGGTTTGATTCCGGGTCTTCATGACTGCAGGTTGGTATTCTTTTCTGGGCCCAACCTGCTTGCCATTCTGTGGGAGAAAAACCAGGATGCTAGGAAGGGCAGAGGAGGCAGGGATGGTGGCTGCTGTGGCAGAGAGGACACTGGCCTGGGAGTGAGAAGGACTGCCCTCATCCAAACCTGGGACCTGCCTTTCCCTCATACCCCTCCCCACCCACCCCCTGCTGCCCACTGAGTGCACGGTCCCTGGACTGCCAGTTCCCCCAGAGTCAGCCTTGACGTTTGCTCCTCCTCTCCCACGTCCCAAATCACTTACCTGATGACTGCACCTCCTGGATATCTCTAAAATCCCCCATGTGTCTCCATCACCACCTTCCCAACGTGGGTCAGTCCACCATCATCTCTGATCCAGAATGGAGGCAGTGACCTTCCCCCTGTTCTCCTCATCCATTTTGGCCCTTTCAACCCCTTCTCCACAGGGTGGTCGTCCTGCTTTCCAGATTCCCCCAGTGGCTTCCCCTTGCTCTTAGGGCGTAATCCCCATCCTGACTGTGGCCCTGCCGGGTGGTACCACTGCCTGCTCCTGCTGCCTTGCCTTGTACCTGGCTCTCCTTCGGCTCAGCTGGATTGTTTCCACTTCTCAAGTGTGCCATGGGGCCGTCGTAATGTTGGGATGCTCTTCCCCCACCTACTGAGCTTTTAGATGTCAATCAGCCCTCTTATCTTAAAGGAAGTCTGCCCTGTCCTCAAGCCTAGATTAGGTCACCTTGTTGTATTCTCTTATAGCACTGTGAACAGTTCCTTCGAAGGCTGTCATTATGTATCTGTTTGGTATGATTTTTAATGTCTGTCCTTGCCCTGAGACTGCAAGTTCCATGGGAGTAGGGAGGGTAGGCATTGTTGCTTAAAGGGCCTGGCTCATAGATGTTCAATGCATACTTGTTGGATTGATGAATGGGTGAATAGGTAAACCGGTGACTCAGGGAACATATAGATGGGAGGATGAATGCTGAGTGAATTGATGGGTGGATATTGGTGAGTGAATGGGCGAGTAGGTAGGTGAGTGGGTGGATGGGTGGGTAGTTGGATGGACAGATAGGGAGATGGATGGAGGTAGATGTGTAGGTAGATAGACCCATAACCACATGGATGGGTGGATAGGACGGGTAATGATTGACTCAGGTCTCTGATTGACAGTATGTCCTCAGGTCAGCCTCAGTTTCTCTACCTTTCAAACCATGCATGAGATGATCATAAGGCTCCAGGAGCCAGGAGTCTGTGGGCAGCGCCAGCCCTTCAGAGGCTTCATCTCTGCCCTGGGCTGACTCCCCAGCATAAGTTCCTCAGGTTTGGGGTCTGGAACTTCAAGGGGGTGTGAGGGCCTCTGTTGCTGCTGCTGAAAGCAGTTGGTCTCAAGAGAACCCAACGCAAGGAGGCCAGACTGAGAGGCTCTTCCAAAGGAGGATGGGCCCAGGAGGTGACAGGTATAGAACAGTCTCAGGGTTGCCCGTTGGTCACTCCGAGTTTCTTCATCTTGAAATGGGGCTGCTTATCTCACTGGACTGTTACGGGGGGATATGAGGTAACAGACAAGGCCATGCGCTCCAACTGCCGAGTGCTGAGTCTGTGCAGGCAGACTTGCCCTGTCCCTGTCCTGTGCCGTCTCCCCTGGGGGAGCAGTGTCAGCTGAGGCTGGAGAGGTGGGTGGGCCCATGTGCGGGGTAAGGTGGTAGACCCTGGCCTTGGGGATCTTGGTGTGGTAGGAAAAGAGCCCACTTCTGCCAGGTCCCTGCACGCCTGTGACCTGCTCTGTCTCTGGCAGGAATTGCCCAAGTATCTCCGAGGCTACCACAAGTGCACGCGGGAGGAGGTGCTGCAGCTGGGGGCGCTGATCTATAGGGTCAAGTTCGAGGAGGACAAGTCCTACTTCCCCAGCATCCCCAAGCTGCTGCGGGAGCTGGTGCCCCAGGACCTTATCCGACAGGTCTCGCCTGATGACTGGAAGCGGGTGAGCATGGGGTGGGCAGCGGGAATGGCGGGGCCCTGAATGGGCCTCTGGGCACCCCAGGGGCCAAGGGGGCAGACGCTGGCCAGCAACCCAGGGAGGTGTGTCTTGTGGTTCCTGTACTCGATGAGGCCGCCCACCCTTGTTCCTCTGCCTGCCTTATCCTTCAGTCCTCCATGCCAAGCACTCAGTGGCCAATTGGCAGTCATTTGCCCTGTCCCGGTTACCATGGTGACCTGCCTATCCTTGATACCCTTTGGTCTGCCTGCCTGGGGTGAGAAGGGAGGTCGGGAGTCCATTAGCTGAAATATGGGGAGAGCCCTTCACAGCACTCCAGGATGGGTGGGGGTGGTGTGGGGAGGACTCTGAGCTCTGAGCAGGCCTGCCCTGGGCAGGCCTGTCCCCAGGACTGAGCCCAGCCCCGACCCCCCTGTCCCCATAGTCCATCGTCGCCTACTTCAACAAGCACGCGGGGAAGTCCAAGGAGGAGGCCAAGCTGGCCTTCCTGAAACTCATCTTCAAGTGGCCCACATTTGGCTCAGCCTTCTTCGAGGTGAAGGTACACCATGGGCTTCTCAGAACTGAGGAGGAGGGGAACAGGGCATTGAGAAGGCACAGAGACTCCTCCCCAGGACTGTGGGAAACAGCCATGGCCTTGGACACCTGCCCTGGTGAGGGAAGGAGGGCAGTACCTTCAGCCTTGTCCCAGCTCAGTGTCTTAGCTGGGCTAAGTCCTGGGGACAGAGGGACCAAAAGCTCAGCCTGGCGGTGAAGGCAGGCGTGTAAACAGGCCGGGGTAATGGAGGACGGCCTATGCTCTGACAGTGGGGAGCCCTTGCCCAGGTGGCAGAGCTCGGGAGGCTCTGCCGGGTCTGAGGAGGCCTCCTAAAGGAGGTGATATCTGAGCTTTCCAGGGAGACCCTGGAAAGAGTGCTCCCGGCAGGGGTCCCACATAGACAAAGGTCTGGAGGCGTGAGAACTCAAGTCTGGGAAGAAATGCAAGTAGTGAGGGCAGGAGGCAAGAGCAGGCTGTGGAGAGCGGCAGCTTGCCAAGCAGGTGAGAGGCTGGGTTTCCTGCAGGGGTGGCCTGCCTTGGAGGGTTTTCAACCCACGTGACATGGCCAGAAAGCCTCTCAGGCTGTAGGTGGAGGAGGGGTCTGAGGGGCACGACAGAGGCAGGAGTATGGTGAGGAGGCTGGTGTGAGAGGACAGGTGTGGTCTTGTCACACAGCTAGGATGGGAGGCCTTTTGAGAAGCTCGGCTGTGCAAGAACAGGTAAGTAGCTGGAGGCAGACGCAGGGTTCAGGAGGCTTTTTAAAGATGGGATGCCCTTGGGCTGAGAGGGAGGACAAAGCAAAGGATGGCCTGGGGGACCCATGAAGGGATGTGGGGCAGCACTGAGGCCCAGCGAAGGTGGAGGCCATGAGGTCACGGCAGGGCCATCAGCACCACATAGGCAACAGGAGAGGCTGACTTTATCCCAGCTGGGGCCAGGCTTCGTTCCTTTCCCCAAATGCTTTTCTTGCTCTGAGCCCCCATCTGATGCCTTCTCATCTTTTTTTCTAGCAAACTACGGAGCCAAACTTCCCTGAGATCCTCCTAATTGCCATCAACAAGTATGGGGTCAGCCTCATCGATCCCAGAACGAAGGTGAGCAGGGATAGGAAGGCAAGTGGGGGTGGGCTTCTCTGCCTGAACCTCAGACACAGTCCCGGAACAAACCCCGCAAGCCGTCCTAGCCACCATCTATCTCCAGACTCATCCACCCATCATGTGACTTCAAAAGCTGTCAGCGTTTGCTGGGACTTTACCCAACATTTGCTCCACAAAAATTGCTCTCCTGAAGTTACTAACAAACTCCTTCCTATGGAATCTGAGCTCCTTTTAGTACTTGGCCTTTCAGTATCACTGGATGCTCTGCCCATGCGGATTGTGGGGCCGGCTGTGCAGGGGTGACCGTGCATCTGTGTTTCTGGGCCAGAGCAGCCCGACTGCACACCCAGAGGGTCTGACTGGACAGGTAGTGAAGAGGGCTCGTGACCACCATCTGTCCACTGGCTTCATGCGTCACACATTCCTGGCTCTCCTCTGTGTTTTGGTCATTCCTTCCCGGACCCTTTTGTGCCTGCTCCTGTACACTGTGTTCCCCAAGGCTCTGCCCTGTCTTCTTCTTGACTCCCTCCTCCAACTCTCCCTGGGCCATCTCATTCAGGCCACGGGGTCAGTTCCCTCAGGCCTCCCAATTTCCCAGTTCTGGCCCCAAGTACCCCTACCCAACAGCCTCCTAGACTTCCCTGGGTGCCCAAACCAAGGTGTGGAGGGGGAGGCACCTGCTTCCCACCACAGCTGGATGGCAAAGCTCAGGCCGTGGGCTCCTCTGAGGGCCTGAGGCCTTCTGTGAGGGCATGTGTGGGTGAGTGAGGCCACAGGGCCCAGGCTGTGCCTCTCCATGCCCTTTCTGCTCCCCCAGGACATCCTCACCACTCACCCCTTCACCAAGATCTCCAACTGGAGCAGCGGCAACACCTACTTCCACATCACCATTGGGAACTTGGTGCGCGGGAGCAAACTGCTCTGTGAGACATCACTGGTGAGGGCGCATCCTGCTTGGCCTGGTGGGCTCCCTGCCTTGCCTGCAGCTTAGCCAGCCTCCCAGGGCCTGGAACAAACAGTAGTGTGCGGTTGGGCCTGGGGTCATGGGCAAGGGTCATGCTGGGGCCAAGGTCAGGTCCGTTTGAGGCTCAGCTTAGGTCTGGGGAAGGGACTTAATCTGGGGCTGAGGAACAGACCCCTCATTCAACAACTGTTGTTTGAGTGCCTTCAGTATCTGGGGATTGAGCCCGCAGGGACAGCCCTTTAGTCCCCTAGTTCAATAGTGGAACCATTAACAATGAGACCTCCTGGACCAAGCTCAAACTTCCAAGACATAGCTCAACTGAGAGCCAGTAGAGTCACTCCTGGAGGGAGGGATCTGTGACTTGAGGGACCCACAAGCTAGGGGCCTAATGTGGGGTCATAACAGTGTAGGACCTTAACCATCTGGCTGGATGAATTCAGCCCTTCAACTGTGCGGATGGGAGATGAGTCCTGAGTGGGAGGGATTTGCCTTTGTCCTGGGTTCTGCCCACTGCAGATTCCTGGGAGCTGTGCTATGGTCTAAGTGGCTGGCCCCGTCCCACCATGTGCTCTGCTTATCTTCTCACCCCTGCTTCCAGGGCTACAAGATGGATGACCTTCTGACTTCCTACATTAGCCAGATGCTCACAGCCATGAGCAAACAGCGGGGCTCCAGGAGTGGCAAGTGAACAGTCAGGGGGAGGTGCTGGTTCCAAGCCTGCTCTCGAGGCCGTGGTGGGCTCAGACCCATCAGCTACCCCTGCAGCTGGGGAAGACTTCTGCCATCCTGGCAGTGAGGCTGGGCTGGCCAGCCACCACTGCCCATACCGACTGGGCCTCTGATGTTCTTCCAGTGAGGCATCTCTCTGGGATGCAGAACTTCCCTCCATCCACCCCTCTGGCACCTGGGTTGGTCTAGTCCGAGCTTGCTGTGGCCTTCCCGGTTGTGAGAGCCTGTGATCCTTAGATGTGTCTCCTGTTTCAGACCAGCCCCACCTGCAACTTCCTTTGACTTTCTGTGTACCACAGGGATAGAGGAATCAAGAGGACAATCTAGCTCTCCATACTTGGAACAACCAAACCAAATGTGCATTGAATACTCTGAAACTGAAGGGACTGGATCTACAGGTGGGATGAGGGGGACAGACCACTTTTCTATACTGCAGTGTGAATGCTGGGCCCCTGCTCAAGTCTCCCCTGATCACCTCAGGGCATAAAGCATGTTTCATCCTCTGGCCCGACAGTGTCTTTGCTCAGGGAGGGGAAGTGGAAGGGAAGGGCATGTGGGGTCAGGACAGGGCCTTGCAGGGGAGCAGCCTACATAACGACTTCTTTGGTCTTTACCTGCTGGGGCCAACCTGGTCTGGGTCTGGGGTTTGGGGAGCTTGAGCTCAAGATGTGCTTTAAGTGGCTTAAAGGGACCAACTGAGATTGGGGTGGGCTGGGAGGAAGTGCTGGACATCAGGCTGGGAGGTGAGGACCTAAGTGTGTATGAGCTGAGCGTCTAGAGGAGGCATCAGCTTCTGGGCTGTAAGTAACTAGGGCCAGTGGAGCCACAGCGGCCCTTGCACCTGCCAGAAACATCTTGGCTCATCAAGACACATCCAAGAACCCCAAGAACAATGCTGCCTTGGGTTAAATCTTCATGTCCAGTGGGTGCCAGTAAAATTTTACTTTGTGACCAGCATGGGACAACCAGGTATGGCCATGACTGGAGTAGGTCTGTGGGTGGGGGCTTCAGACTGGGAAGGTGTGACTTAGGGGTGGGGCATCCTTGGGCTGTGGCTGGGATGAGCACCTAGAGAAGTGACAGTGGAGAATCCCCTTGCTGGGAGGGTTTGTGATCTGCCCTCAAGGTCTCATACTTCAGCAGAGCCAGGTCCTGCTGCTTTTCATACACTCGTGTCTGGGTCATCAGCATCTATGTGCCTGTCTACCCCACAGGGAGTGCTATTCCTGATCTCCCTAGCTATTAGTGTAGGACTGGCTGGTGTGTGTAAATGGAGTCCCCAAACCAGAGAGCCCTGCTTTCTGGGACGGTAATGTGGCTGTTAGAGGACACAGCTCCGCAGGTAGCCCAGGAAGATGCTGTGGTAGGCTGCCTTACATCACCATCATGAAGAAGAGGCTCAGGTCCAGAAAGGAAGTGTAAGTAAGTGGGAAGAGCTCAACTCGCTGCTTCTAACTTTGGGCTCCCAGATAGAAAGGGCTCCAGATACTTGTTCTAAGCTCTGGTTTCCCCTCAAAGCCAAAAGCTCTTGACTATGCATGGATTGTACCTACCCTCTTATCAGGGAATCAGCAAACCACAAGGTATCAGGAAGTAGCCCACTGCACAATAGAGCAGATAATGTGGGGTGGGGATGAGATCTTTGTCCCTGACCCATGCCCCTCTCATTCTCTGGCCCAGAGAATGAGATCACTCAGATGGCATCACTATTGCCCCCATGCCCCCATGTCCCAGCCTTCATCACCCTGGTTGATCACGAGGGGTCCAAAGAATAGACCACTACCTCTGGCTTCCTGAGAGGTTGCCTTTACTTATATGCACAGTCACTTCTTTAGCAGAGAATATTATGGAGGTGTTTGTTAGGATGACAGAAACTTGACAGCAACCAGTTCCAAGACCACACACAACAGTTTTCCCCTTGCCTAGCCCCTTGAGATGCATTCTTGATAGAAAGCTAGATCCCAATGGTTCCCCTGAGAGCCTCAATGGCCCTTCTGTGTGCCTTTACCAACCACTCCCTACCATCACCGCCCTTAGGCAGAGGGAGGAAGAGGAAGAAGCAGGGGAGATGTGGATAATTCTTCTTTGGAAACATAGAAGGATATGTCAGATGCAGTGGAATATATTGTGACATAGGATTCTTTGGAGTATTCAGCCATGGGGATCTCTTAAAGGTCTCTTATTTAAGGATAGGGGACCTCTATGGAGGGCATGGTTGGCTTATCCACCTTCAGGGTGGGCAATGTAGTTTGAAAGGTAGCCTTACTTGTAGCCTGCCTGGAGGGTGCTTGGGTGAGTTCAAAGACCGTGGTGGGCGTCGGTGGTTGAAGGTCATGCTTGCTAGGTTTCAAAGGTGTGACAGCATTCTTGATAGGCAGTAGTTTCTTGGATGGTGCTGCAAAATTGAAACGGCCTTGGTGTTCCTTTCCACTCTTGGATAAAGCTGGGTAGAGGGCTGCTAGAGTCCAAGGACTTTCCACAACTCGGGCAGGAGGTTTCATGGCTATGCGCAAATCTTCCTCATTCTCTCTTCTACTCTGAGTATCTGTGGGATAGAAAAGACACAAACACAGATTCCTCAAATGTCACTTCTCCACTCTCTGCCAATCATGTGTGAAATTCAAGTTACCTCTTAAGTGTTAGCCCCTCCCTTACCCATTCAGGTTCTTTCCTCCAAGCTCTCCCCTCTACTTCAGGCTTTGTGCAAACTTTATTATGGCCCTCCAATTCAGCCTGGGGCTGGGGCTTAAGAATCTACTGCATGAGGCTCTAGCTCACCATGGAAATCCTCAGAAAGCAGAGACTGACATTTGCTTAAAGTTCATGTATTCCATAGCCATTAGTTTAGAAAAATGAGGGCTTCCTTCAATTAAAATGAGGGCTTTTTAAAGGGCAGAGACTTTGTCTTGCTTGCCACTACATATACAGTGCTCAGAAGTGTTTGTCACACAGTAAATGCTCAATAAATACTTTGTCCTACAGAAAAAAAAAAAAAATAGATGGTAGATACTTCTAATAATGGAGCTAGGAGATCAAGACCAATCCTTCTACCAAAGACAAATTAAAAACTGGATGATATACAAAAACAAGAAAACATCTTAAAATTATCTAGGCGTTCACAATGTACAGAGAAACTGCGTGGCCAAAATCTAGAAGAGTGTGAGAATCCAAAGAAACCCAGAACTCAGGTTTGGTTTTATTTTCTGCTTAGATTTACATTTTTATTACTTTAATTTTTAAAACTTTTACTTATAAATATTCAAAGCTTTTTTTTTTTTTTTTTAACCTGAGTGTAATTCAGTCTGGAAGAAACAACTACAAACATGAGCTTCATGAGCTTCCTTTTTTTGTTAGCTTTATAGGAGAAAGGGAATTTTTAGATCAATTCCGTGACATGTTTATAATACTAAATTTTCTAATTCATGACCATGATTGCTCCATTTATTTTGGTATTCTTTCTCTCACTGAAGTTTTCTAGTTTTCAGTGATCAATCATATGCCTTCCCTTGTGAAGGCTTTTTTGATTAAAGTCTATTTTTTCTGATATATTTTTCTGATCTAAGGGATATATACCTTACAAAGGCTATGAATCTTTGGGGTTATCATAGGATAGCTACTGCTCTTTTTTTTTTATTATTATACTTTAAGTTCTAGGGTACATGTGCACAATGTGTAGGTTTGTTACATATGTATACATGTGCCATGTTGGTTTGCTGTACCCATTAACTCGTCATTTACATTAGGTATTTCTCCTAATGCTATCCCTCCCCCATACCCTCACCCCATGACAGGCCCTGGTGTGTGATGTTCCTCTTCCTGTGTCCAACTGTTCTCATTGTTCAATTCCCTCTTATGAGTGAGAACATGCGGTGTTTGGTTTTCTGTCCTTGTGACAGTTTGCTCAGAATGATGATTTCCAGCTTCATCCATGTCCCTACAAAGGCCATGAACTCATCCTTTTTTATGGCTGCATAATATTCCATGGTGTATATGTGCCACATTTACTTAATCCAGTCTATCACTGATGGACATTTGGGTTGGTTCCAAGTCTTTGCTATTGTGAATACTGCCACAATAAACATACGTGTGCATGTGTCTTTATAGCAGCATGATTTATAATCCTTTGGGTATATATACCCAGTAATGGGATTGCTGGGTCAAATGGTATTTCTGGTTCTAGATCCCTGAGGAATCGCCACACTGTCTTCCACAATGGTTGAACTAGTTAACACTCCTACCAACAGTGTAAAAGCTTTCCTGTTTCTCCACATCCTCTCCAGCACCTGTTGTTTCCTGACTTTTTAATGATTGCCATTCTAACTGGTGTGATTTGAATTTTTGATTTGAATTTCTCTGATGACCAGTGATGATGAGCATTTTTTCATGTGTCTGCTGGCTGCATAAATGTCTTCTTTTGAAAAGTGTCCATTCATATCCTTCGCCTACTTTTTGAAGGGGTTGATTTTTTTTCTCGTAAATTTAAGTTCTTTGTAGATTCTGGATACTAGCCCTTTGTCAGATGGTAGATTGCAAAAATTTTCTCCAATGTTGTAGGTTGCCTGTTCACTCTGATGGCAGTTTCTTTTGCTGTGCAGAAGCTCTTTAATTAGATCCCATTTGTCAATTTTGGCTTTTGTTGCCATTGCTTTTGGTGTTTTAGTCATGAAGTCCTTGCCCATGCCTATGTCCTGAATGGTATTGCCTAGGTTTTCTTATAGGATTTTTATGGTTTTAGGTCTAACATTTAAGTCTTTAATCCATCTTGAATTAATTTTTGTACAAGGTGTGAGGAAGGGATCTGGTTTCAGCTTTCTACATATGGCTAGCCAGTTTTCCCAGCACCATTTATTAAATAGGGAATCCTTTTCCCATTTCTTGTTTTTGTCAGGTTTGTCAAAGATCAGATGGTTGTAGATGTGTGGTATTATTTCTGAGGGCTCTGTTCTGTTCCATTGGTGTATATCTCTGTTTTGGTACCAGTACCATGCTGTTTTGGTTACTGTAGCCTTGTGGTATAGTTTGAAGTCAGGTAGTGTGGTGCCTCCAGCTTTGTTCTTTTTGCTTAGGATTGTCTTGGCAATGCCTTGGAAGTTGGATTCCTAGGTATTTTATTCTCTTTGTAGCAGTGGTGAATGGGAGTTCACTCATGATTTGGCTGTTTGTCTGTTACTGGCGTATAGGAATGCTTGTGATTTCTGCACACTGATTTTGTATTCTGAGACTTTGCTGAAGTTGCTTATCAGCTTAAGGAGATTCTGGGCTGAGACGATGGGGTTTTCTAAATATACAATCATGTGATCTGCAAACAGGGACAATTTTGACGTCCTCTTTTCCTAATTGAATACCCTTTATGTCTTTCTCTTGCCTGATTGCCCTGGCCTGAAATGCTTCCAGTTTTTGCCCATTCAGTATATTGGCTGTGGGTTTGTCATAAATAGCTCTTATTTTGAGAAATGTTCCATCAGTAGCTAGTTTATTGAGAGTTTTTAGCATGAAGGGCTGTTGAATTTTATCAAAGGTCTTTTCTGCATTTATTGAGATAATCATGTGGTTTTTTGTTATTGATTCTGTTTATGTGATGGATTATGTTTATTGATTTGCATATGTTGAACCAGCCTTGCATCCCAGGGATGAAGCCAACTTGATCTTGGTAGGTAAGCTTTTTGATGTGCTGCTGGATTCGGTTTGCCAGTATTTTATTGAGGATTTTCACATCAATATTCATCAGGGATATTGGTCTAAAATTCTCTTTTGCTGTTGTGTCTCTGCCAGGCTTTGGTATCAGGATGATGCTGGCCTCATAAAAAGAGGTAGGGAGGATTCCCTCTTTTTCTATTGATTGGAATAGTTTCAGAAGAAATGGTACCAGCTCCTCCTTGTACCTTTGGTAGAATTCGGCTGTGAATCCGTCTGGTCCTGGACTTTTTTTGGTTTGTAGGCTCTTAATTAATGCCTCAATTTCAGAGCCTGTTATTCGTCTATTCAGAGATTCAACTTCTGAATTCGGGTGGGTAACCCGACCTTTCTCTCTTTAGTTTTGGGAGGGTGATCTTTGCTGGTTTAGTCTTGGGAGGGTGTATCTGTCCAGGAATTTATCCATTTCTTCTAAATTTTCTAGTTTATTTGCGTAGAGGTATTGATAGTATTCTCTGATGGTAGTTTGTATTTCTGTGGGATCGGTGATGATATCCCCTTTATCATTTTTTATTGCATCCATTTGATTCTTCTCTCGATTCTTCTCTCTTTCCTTCTTGTTAGCAGTCTATCAATTTTGTTGATCTTTTCAAAAAACCAGCTCCTGGATTCACTGATTTTTTGAAGGGTTTTTTTGTCTCTCTATCTCCTTCAGTTCTGCTCTGATCTTAGTTATTTCTTGCCTTCTGCTAGCTATTAAATTTGCTTGCTCTTGCTTCTCTAGTTCTTCTAACTGTAATGTTAGGGTGTCAATTTTAGATCTTTCCTGCTTTCTCTTGTGGGCATTTAGTGCTATAAATTTCCCTCTACACACTGCTTTACATGTGTCCCAGAGATTCTGGTATGTTGTGTCTTTGTTCTCACTGGTTTCAAAGACCATCTTTATTTCAGCCTTCATTTCATTATGCACCCAGTAGTCATTCAGGAGCAGGTTGTTCGGTTTCCATGGAGTTGTGTGGTTTTGAGTTTCTTAATTCTGAGATCTAATTTGATTGCACTGTGGTCTGAGAGACAGTTTGTTGTGATTTCTGTTTTACATTTGCTGAGGAGTGCTTTACTTCCAACTATGTGGTCAATTTTGGAATGAGTGTGATGTGGTGCTGAGAAGAATGTATATTCTATTAATGTTGGGTAGACAGTTCTGTAGATGTCTGTTAGGTCCACTGGGTGCAGAGCTGAGTTTAAGTCCTGTTGATATTCAGGACTTGTTAGCCTTCTGTCTCGTCAATCTAATATTGACAGTGGGGTTTTAAAGTCTCCCACTATTATTGTATGAGAGTCTAAGTCTCTTTCTTTGTAGGTCTCTAAGGACTTGCTTTATGAATCTGGGTGCTCCTGTATTGGGTGCACATATATTTACGATAGTTAGCTCTTCTTGTTGAATTGATCCATTTACCATTATGTAATGGCCTTGTCTCTTTTGATCTTTGTTGGTTTAAAGTATGTTTTATCAGAGAGTAGGATTGCAACCCCTGTTTTTTTTTTTGCTTTCCCTTATCCATTTTGATCCTATGTGTGTCTCTGCACATGAGATGGGTCTCCTGAATACAGCACACTGATGGGTCTTGACTCTTTATCCAATTTGCCAGTCTGTGTCTTTTAATTGGAACATTTAGCCCATTTGCATTTAAGGTTAGTATTGCTATGTGTGAATTTGATCCTGTCATTATGATGTTAGCTGGTTATTTTGCCTGTTAGTTGATGCAATTTCTTCCTAGCTTTGATGGTCTTTACATTTTGGCATGTTTTGGCAGTGGCTGGTACCAGTTGTTCCTTTCCATGTTTAGTGCTTCCTTCCGGAGCTCTTGTAAGGCAGGTCTGGTGGTGACAAAATTTCTCAGCATTTGCTTGTCTGTAAAGGATTTTATTTATCCTTCACTTATGAAGCTTAGTTTGGCTGGATATGAAATTCTGGACTGAAAATTCTTTTCTTTAAGAATGTTGAATATTGGCCCCCACTCTCTTCTGACTTGTAGAGTTTCTGCCGAGAGATCTGCTGTCAGTCGGATGGGCTTCCCTTGTAGGTATCCTGACCTTTCTCTCTGGCTGCCCTTAACATTTTTTCCTTCATTTCAACCTTGGTGAATCCAATGATTATGTGTCTTGGGGTTGCTCTTCTTGAGGAGAACCTTTGTGGTGTTCTCTGTATTTCCTGAATTTGAATGTTGGCCTGCCTTGCTAGGTTGGAGAAGTTCTCCTGGATAATAGCCTGAAGAGTGTTTTCCAACTTGGTTCCATTCTCCCCGTCACTTTCAGGTACACCAATCAAATGTAGATTTGGTCTTTTCACATAGTCCCATATTTCTTGAAGGCTTTGTTCATTTCTTTTTACTCGTTCTTCTCTAAACTTCTCTTCTCACTTCATTTATTAATTTGATCTTCAATCACTGATACCCTTTCTTCCACTTGACTGAATCAGCTACTGAAGCTTGTGCAAGTGTCACATAGTTCTCCTGCCATGGTTTTCAGCTCCATCAGGTCATTTAAGGTCTTCCCTACACTGTTTATTCTAGTTACCCATTTGTCTAATCTTTTTTCAAGGTTTTTAGCTTCTTTAGCTTGGAGAAGTTTGTTATTACCGACCTTCTGAAGCCTACTTCTGTCAACTTGTCAAAGTCATTCTCCATCCAGCTTTGTTTTGTTGCTGGCGAGGAGCTGTGATCCTTTGGAGAAGAGGCACTCTGGTTTCTCCCCATCTTTGTGGTTTTATCTACCCTTGGTCTTTGATGATGGTGACCTACAGATGGGGTTTTGGTTACGGATGTCCCTTCTGTTGATGCTGATGCTATTCCTTTCTGTTAGTTTTCCTTCTAACAGTCAGGTCCCTCAGCTGCAAGTCTGTTGGGGGAGTTTGCCGGAGGTCCACTCCAGACCGTTTACCTGGGTATCACCAGCAGAGGCTGCAGAACAGCAAATATTACTGCCTGATTCTTACTCTGGAAGCTTTGTCTCAGAGGTGCACCTGGCTGTATGACATATCAGTTGGCCTCTACTGGGAGGTGTCTCCCAGTTAGGCTACATGGGGGTCAGAGACCCACTTGAGGAGGCAGTCTGTCCGTTCTCAGAGCTCAAACACCACGCTGGGAGAACCACTGCTCTCTTCAGAGCTGTCAGACAGGGACGTTTAAGTCTGCAGAAGTTTCTGCTGCCTTTTGTTCAGCTATGCACTGCTCCCAGAGGTAGAGTCTACAGAGGCTTTCCAGGCCTTGTCGAGCTGTGGTGGGCTCCACCTAATTCGAGCTTCCTTGCCACTTGCAAGCCTCAGCAATGGCAGATGTCCCTCCCCCAGCCAGGCTGCAGCCTCACAGTTCCATCTGGATTGCTGCGCTAGCAGTGAGCAAGGCTCTGTGGGCATGGGACCTGCCGAACCAGACACAAGGTATAATTTCCTGGTGTGCTGTTTGCTAAGACCATTGGAAAAGCATAGTATTAAGTCTGGAGTGTCCTGATTTTCCTGGTACAGTCTGTCACGGCTTCCCTTGGCTAGGAAAGGAAAATCCCCTGACCCCTTGCACTTCCCAGGTGAGGCGATACCCCGCCCTGCTTCTGCTTGCCCTCCATGAGCTGTACCCACTGTCCAACTGGTCCCAATGAGATGAACCAGGTACCTCAGTTGGAAATGCAATCACCTGTCTTCTGCATCGGTCATGCGGAGAGCTGCAGATCACAGCTGTTTCTATTCGGCCATCTTGGAACAGGCCTCAGGATAGTTATCTCTCTTGATTAGGTTATGCTATACGACAAAGGTTCTGGGATAACTACTCCGATTATTTACATTATATTACATAGACTTCATCATAGCAGACTGGAGAGATATTCTCTTGTTGGCTTTGAAGAAGTAAGCTGCCATATTGTGAGGACCATGTGGGTAGGACTTGAGGGTCATCTCTAGGACCTCAGACCAAAACCCTGCTAATGGCCATTGAGAAAACAGAGATGACTTCACTTCTACAACTATGAGGAACTTAATACTGGTAACAAGCAGTGAGCCTGGAAGAGGACCATAAACCTCAAATAAGATTGTAGCCCCAATTGATACCCTGTAAAGACTAAGTAAAGGAACTATCTAACCCATGTCTGTGAGATAATATATTTGTATAGTGTTAAGCTGCTAGGTTTGAAGTAATTTTTTTAAAATATAGCAATAAAAAACTAACATAGGCTGGGCAGGGTAGCTCACATCTGTAATTCCAGTGCTTTAGGAGGCCAAGGCAAGCGGACTGCTTGAGGTCAGGAGTTTGAGATCAGCCTGGGCAACATAGTGAGATGCCATCTCTACCATTTTTTTTAAAAAAATTAGCCAGTCATGGTGGTTTGTACCTGTGGTCCCAGATACTAGGGAGGCTAAGGCAGGATGATTGTTTGAGCCCAGGAGTTCAGGGTTGCAGTGAACCATGATCATTCCACTATATTCCAGACTTGGTGAAAGAGTGAGACCTTGCCTCTAAACAAACAAGCAAAACAAAAAACTAGTACACACAGCAATTGAATCTATCTAAAAATAAAGGAAATTAATTACATATTTTAAATGACTACCCAGAAGACTGAGGCAGGAGAATCACTTGAACCTGGGAGGTGGAGGCTGCAGTGAGCTGAGATCATGCCACTGCACTCCAGCCTGGGCGACAAAGCAAGACTCTGTCTCAAAAAAAAAAAAAAAAAAATGTCTCAGTAACCTATGGGATAATAAACTAATATCTGTGTAACTGGAATCCCAGAAAGCAGTAGGGGAGCAGAGGCAGAAAAATATTTGAAGAAATAAAGACTAAAATTATGTCCAATTTGATGAAAATTATACTCCGACAGATCTAAGAATTTCAGCAAACCCTAATCAAGATAGTCTCTCCCTCTCACATGCACACACACACACCAAGTTAAGCCATAATCAAACTACTAAAAACCAATAATAAAAGGAATAATCTTAAAATGTAGCCAGAGGAAAAAAGACATGTTACAAACAGAGGAAGAGGGGTAAGACAACTGAAAACTTTACATAAGAAACTACATAAGACAGAAGACAGAAGACAACAAAATTGACTTAAATTGCTGAAAAATACACCCTCACACTAGAGAGGCCTTCTGGTGGTGGACGTGGCATCAGTAGGTGCAACAGTACGTGCCAATCCTGGAGGTGGTATGGGGCAACACATGGCACTCTGTATTTAGCAAATGAGGCTCCATTCTCCTCAACTTGAATGGATCTGGGCTGTGATTATGGCTGAGGTCCTGACTTCTGTCTAGTCTTCCTTGTTTCTTCCCTGATTCTAAATTTGGTCCTGCACCTTCTAGGTATCTCTCTGAGGTACTCAAATAGCTTTCCAATACCTTTTATTTCTGCTTAGATCAAGAAAAACTGGTTTCTGTAACAGGCAACCTAAGAGCTCTTAAAAACAGAAAATCCTTCATTTATTTTCTACTCACCTTTTCTTATCACCATTTCAACATAGTAGTGGGTATGGTCAAGTTAACTGAATACTTTTTCTAAGCCACCTCTTTTATCTAGGTTTATATAGTTCTTCAATTTTACTTTCAAAACTTCTTTCCTAGTCATGTTTCCTCCTCATCTCCATGTTCTATCACTTCTTGGCTGGACTATTGTTATGGGCTGAATTATGTCCCCCCAACTCCAATTTCATATGTCAGAGTCCTAACCCTCAGTGTGACTGTATGTGGAGATAGGGCACTTCAGGAGTAATTAAGGTTAAATTAAGCCATAAGGGTGGGGCCTTAATCCAACAGGACTGCTGTCCTTCTGAGAAGAGGAAGAGAGACCAGAAATCCTACTCTCCCAAGCACACACAGAGGAAAGGCCATGTGAACGCACAATGAGAAGGCAGCTGTATTTAAGCTAAGAAGACAGTGCTCACTAGGGCTCCTCACCAAATTTGCCAGCACCTTGATCTGGGACTTCTAGCCTCCAGAACTGTGAGAAAATAAATTTCTGTTGTTCAAGCCACCTAGTCTATGGTATTTTGTTATGGCAGCCCTAGCTTACTAAGGAACAGCTACTGATATAAGCTAGCTGGAATCATCAGTTAGCTTCAGACCTCTTAACATAGCCAGTAGAGTCATCTTAAATTCTATGTAACTTGTAACTCAAGTAACCATGTAACCTGAGATCTCCCTGCCTCAGATCTAGCTAAATTTGGCTTAAACCTTCAGTTTCACAGCATATGAAAGACCACTGCCTTCTATTTAATTTATTCAAATTTCTAAACTTAGTTTTTCATGATCCCTGTGGATTCATTCCTGCAACCCTAAGTATTGTATCAGTTCCACTCATCTGCCAGCTGGTACATGGAATATCAGGAGCTTCACCATTGTCCATAAGAAATTAAATTAACTCATGATTTTGTGACTGTTCCAACTTTGTCTCCAGGAGTTGCAGAAGGAAATATATCCCACACCGCACAGTCTTCTGCCTCCTAGTTGGTTTCCCTTTGACACTGAATTGGCTTCCAAAACTAGTAACTCACTGTCTGATCATCCTCACAACCCTCAGAGAAATAAACTCTAGCATCCCCTCCCTTTACTAAGCCTAGTTCACTTCCTCAGTCCTTTACACAGAAATCTAACCATATCGCTTCCTTGTGTGAATGAAAGCGATATGCCATCTCCTAATTGCCAATAAGAAGCGACTTGACTCTAAGCAATTCCAGGACCGCTGAAGTATTCTTCCTCTAGCCTCCAACATATATCACCCATAAATGATACCCACAAAGCACCTTTCCCCTAATAGGCACAGCAGCTACTCTGTCTGGGACCTAGATGCCTTGCCCAATGATGTCAACTGCTATACTTTTACCTTCTTCCTCACTGCTCTTTGAGGGCCAGTCCCTCCTCTCTCTCAGGGCACGCACCACAGACATCTTTCAGTTATCTTCAGCCCCTATCTAAGTGCCTGGCACAAAATGTGGACTCGGTGGCTGTATGATACATGAATATATGAAGAAGTAAACACCCATGCTTGAAATCTTCCAAGGGGCCTCATTGCTTAGAGGATGAAATCCAAAATCTGAAGCCTGACGTAGAGAGTCCTCCAGAATCTGTGCCCAGTCTATACTTCCCCCGGTCCCACCCCCAACTTTCCAGACACCCTCAGCTCTTGTCAGGGACATGAAAAGCAGCCTCTGTCTCCTGGAAGCAATGGGTAGGGATGAAGAGACAGGAGTGGGCTAGGCCTTTGACTTTACCTGTGAGAGTGCTGGAGGAGGTTTCAAACAATTTTTCTTTTTTAGTCTCTCTCCGCCTAGAAGGAAGCAGACCATCCATGAAATGAAGGAGTCTAAAGAACCATGGTCTCCTCCAACATTCCTCCTCCAGGATCTTCTTCCCCCTTCCATCTTGAAACTTACAATCCTATAGCATTTGCCTGCAAGGATTCCCACATGTAATTTTCTTGTACAGATAAAAAGATTATGGGCCGGGCACGGTGGCTCACACCTGTAATGCCAGCACTTTAGGAGGCTGAGGCAGGCGGATCACCTGAGGCGGGACCAACATGGTGAAACCCCATCTCTACTAAAAATACAAAAATTAGCCAGGCATGGGCCAGGCAGGGTGGCTCACGCCTGTAATCCCAGCACTTTGGGAGGCCAAAGCGGGCAGATCATGAGGTCAGGAGTTCAAGACCAGCCTGACCAATATGGTGAAACCCCGTCTCTACTAAAAATAGTAAAAAAAAATTAGCTGGGCGTGGTGATGCCTGTAGTTCCAGCTACTTGGGAGGCTGGGGCAGGAAAATCGCTTGAACCCAGGAGACAGAGGTTGCAGTGAGCCGAGATCGCGCCACTGTACTCCAGCCTGGGCAACAGAGCAAGACTCCGTCTCAAAAAAAAAAAATTAGCCAGGCGCAGTGGCAGGTGCCTGTAATCCCAGCTACTCGGGAGGCTGAGGCAGGAGAATCACTTGAACCCAGGAGGTGGAGGTTGCAGTGAGCCAAGATCATGCCACTGCATTCCACTGCACTCCAGCCTGGGCAACAGACTGAGACTCCACTTAAAAAAAAAAAAAAAAAGAAAGAAAGAAAGAAAAAAAAGATTATGGCCCAGAAAGCAGCAGTTGTTTTCCCAGGGTCACCTAGCAACTAAGGGACAAAGCCAGAGCTAAAACCCAATCTTCCTGGCTTACGAACTTGCTCTTTGCACACTGCTATGCCCAGTTTCATGGAAGATGGGAAGGTAGAGGCACTTGTTCTGGACAACATTCAAGCCCTGTCCTCTTTCAGCTGCTCCACATTGAATCCATAGTAATAGGCTTGACTAAGCTTTAGTGACAGTCCCTATCCTGAAAATATTGTCGTTTTGGGGAGGTCAAAGGGATGTGAGGAACTGCAGACAGCATAAGAGAGGTTCAGATTATAAACGCCATCTTGCCATGTGGGATTACAGGAAGAGCATAACTGTTATTTTTCTCAATTTCCTATAATAATCCATTTATTTTGGAAAAACTTCATTTAAAATTACATATATACTTACCAGTGAAAACAAAATATGGCAACAATAAAAAGCACAGAAATGATATCTGCAAGGAGCCATATGAACATATAGAACGTTGGTGTCTGAAAAACATAAAACAAACCACAGTGAAAGAACTTTACAGTTAGAAGGGATTTGGGATCATATGATCTAAGTCCCTTGCTCTGCTGCCAGGGCTGGAGGAGGAGAGGAAGAGGGGATAGACAGGCCAAGGAACCTAGATTGATGTGGCATTCTCAAACACAGAGAGTCCCTGCAAGTATCCTAACAGCCACCCTTATACATGCAAGGGGGCTCTAGAGGAAACAGAACACTTCACACCTTTCATCTCACCTTTCATCTCCCAAAACAGAGGGCAGAGGGGGTCCCAGAGAAGTCACACAACAAGTCTATTCTGGACCCAAGACCACAGTCCAGGTTCTTGACTTCTACTGCTGTTTTCAAGGCATGGCTTCTCAAACCTGGCTGTGCAGCCAAGTCTCCCTGGGCAGCTTTTAGTAATACAGGTTTCTGGGTCTCACTAGACACCTAAGGAATGAGAATCTTTGCATTTTTAACACATTCCCAGGTGGTGCTGAAACCATGTGTCTGTAAGCCAGCATTTGGGAACCATTGTTCTAAAGTATCACACTTCAATTAAGAATGCTGAAGTACAATTACCCCTTACCTACATGGCCCTGCTCTATGCTCCTTGCCCAAGTCACATATTTCCCAGAGCTCTGTCTTCTGGGTCCTCTCATTGAGTTTGATGCTCCCTTTCCACCTCCATTGTGCCCTCTCCAATTCCACTTGATGCTAATAGGGCTGGCACATTTTATCCTTTCTCAGGCCACTCTCCACCCTATCCCAAGGTCTTTCCTTGAGCTGAATAACAAAATTAATAACAACACTAATGATCATAATAATAACAACTAACAATGAGCAATTAACAGGAGCCAGGCAAAGAAACTTAGTTTCTCTTTTCAAAGAAACTAAGTCAAATACTTTGAAAAACTCAATGAGGACAAAATAGATCATTAAAGAATAAACTGCAATTAGATTAGGTGTAGGTGAAACACTACAAGGGTTTGAGGGATTATAAAAATCTAGGTAGATTCCTCATTCAGATTGATTCTCCTAATGACTTTAAGTTCTTGTTCTGTTTAAAAGAAACAATTAGAAATCCTAGCTAGTTCATCTGGATGTTTAAATGAGAGAACATAAAACTCAATCAGCAAAAATATCCTCAAAGAAATGACTATCAAAAGGTGAACGAATATTTTTAAATAAAATTTGTGAAGTATGTATGTGGTACATATAAAAATGACCACAAAATTCCTTCCAAACCTGTATGTAGGCTCCTACACAAAGTGACTTAGCTGTGCCTCCCTATCAAGAGGTCAAGTCTGTTTTGCTCCCACCCTGAATCTAAACTTGGCCATGTGATTTTCCTTGGCCAATGGAACATCAGCAAACATAACACTGGGAGAACTTGGAAAAGTCCACGTGCTTTGGGGCTTGCTCTCTCTTGCTGTTGGGAACCCGTCTCCACCAGGTGAACACACTCCAGCTAGCCGCCTTGAGGATGAGCGACGACATGAAGAGAAACTCAGTCATCCCAGGTGAGCCTCTAGACATATGAACAAGGCATCCTAGACTATCTAGCCCAGCTGACCTGGCTCAAACCAGAGACACCACCTAGCCATCAGCCAGAATTGAGACATGATAAATATCTGATTAAGACACTAAGTTTTAGGTAGTTTTTATTAAGCATTAAAAGCTAACTGATAAAGTGTATATCATTTTTAAATGATTCCTCACTTTAACTTTCTCAATTACGAGACCAACAACCAGACCAGATTATGCTGGATACAAATATGTGTTTCTACTGCACTATTATTATCCCCAATTTTCAAAAAGAACAAAAAAGCCAAAAACCACAAACATGTTAACTAATATTTCCACATTCACACGGTAAACAGTGGAGCCAAGATCTGAATCTAAATCTCAATCAGTCTAACTCTGGAGTATAGGCTGCCTGTTAAGGCCCCTGGGACACCAGCCCCACCCTCCCTGAATAAAATGACCCATGGCATAGGCTGGGGGCCATGTATTAGGTCCTTTAAAAATGCCTAGACCAGGTGTGGAAGGAAGATTGGTTTTTTTTACATATATCTTTTTAAACTTTTTGAATTTTGAATCACATGGATTTATCAATTTAAATATTAAAATGAAAAAAAATACATTCAGAAATAGTAGCATCATTTAAGTAAATGCGTACCTCCCAAAGGGACAATTTTGAGACATCACTGATTCAGGGGATAGGATTATGGAGGAGTGTGCTTTCTAAATTATGCGTTTTTGTAATGACTGGATTTTAAAATGTTAGAAAAATACACAGTATACACATGAAGGGGAGTTGCATGGGGACAGGTGGGTGGAAAGGCTCCACCTGTGCTGAATGACCTGCCATCCAAAGCTCCCTTCAGGGCCATCTCCAGAAATCTGACCAAGCCACCCTAGTAAGAAGTCAGCGATTTCTCCTTTCTACCAGAGGGCCTGGATGCAGTTACTGGCCCTGTAAGACTGTGCCCTTGACCCTGATCCCTTTTCCCCTGGTCCTGACCCTGAACAGGTCAGAAGCTCAGGCCAGTGAGGGTGGAGATCTGGAGGAGGTGACTTGAGGCCCCTTCCCTCTTAGGCTTCTCTGACAAAGGTTTTAACTTTCAAGGCCATTTGGAGTTTGGGTTATTACTTGGGATTGGATTCTTAAATTCTGAAGTGAGGCTTTTTGATGACTAAAAGTGAACTTCTAAAAGTTATCTAAGAGTGACTGGAAAAGCTACAGGACCCGAGTGAGATTTCATTCAGGGGCAGAGAAAGGCCTACATCACAGACCAGGTTTAAAGAATCAGTGCAGCGAAATTAAACTGTTTTCTGTTGTATGCTATTGTGTCCCACTCAGTCAACCTACTCTCTATACAGATAAGAACAAGTTCTGTAGCAGAACTGGTTAGCTGGGGCTCCCTCCACAGATAGCGATAGGATATGGCTGGGATTGTAAACCGAGTCTTCAGGTTCTCAAGCCTTTGGCAGTAAGCAACAGAGGCCTAGAACAGGCAACTGGACACTGGCTACCCTCTTCAAAAGCAATTTGTTAGGGCACACAGTTTCCACTTTGGAGTCAAGTACGCTTGGTTTTCTCCCCACTCTCCATGCCGTTGTCAACCGTTGCCATGCGTCTACAAAGGTGGGGCTACAATAACAAAACTCTGAAGTCAGACCTCATTCTGAATCCTACCTCATGAGACCATATGCAAAGATATCTTTGAGCTTCAGTTTCCTCATGAAGATAACAGTGGCTAAATCAAAGGGTTAAATGACATAATGCATGTAAAGGACATTGTAAGGATTCAATAAATGTCAATTATTATAACAAAACTAATTTTTGCCTGAAAATCCCAGAAGGATCTGTGTGAGAGAATGGAAAATACCACGTCTCCAATATTTATAGAAGTCTGTGCTCTTAAGTGGCTCCCCAGGGGACGGCACAGTGGGCAACACAGGGCTGGGGGGCCTGCACTGCTATCGTAACAAGCCTGGAAGAGCAATCTGGACAACCAGCTCACCATGAAGAAGTGGGGGTGATTCAGCTGACTCAGGAGCCCAATGTTGTCTGTGGTCACTGAGTTAATCCTGGAGCACCAGGCCAGTGAGAAAAGCCAAGGCTCATTGACGGTGTATACGTTGATATGGATGTTAGCTGCTTTATAATCTCTGGAACGAAAACAGAACCCACAGGGGATTTAGATCAAGTTTCATTCTTATCATCTACATGGGGAACAGCCAGCATGTTTGTGGAAGGCTGTTGCCTAAAACACCAGAAGCAGCTGGTCCAGGGACAATTCATGATACGATGTGACAGAATGGGCTCATGGTACAATAAGATAAAGGATTGGATTTAGCACCTCTGCTCCTGTAGCAACAGTGGTGTGCTGGTAAACCAGATGTCCTAAGGAGAATAATAAAAAGGAAGAAAGAAAACATATTTTTAAAAAGAAGAAGAAAAGAAAGAATGGGGAAAAGGAAAGCCTTATCGTAGCATTTGCAAATTTCCATGATATAAACACTCCTACCATAGCCAACTGTAAGCTACCATTGGTAGAACCAATTTGCAGAGTTTCTGAATATTTAATAACAAGCTGGTATGAGCTGGCTCTGGCATGCTACTGTATAGCGGCACCTATATACTCACTTCTAACAGAGCATTTATCACCCCCTACTCAAATGATCTGCTCACTTATCAGTCTTCTTTACTTGACTCTAAGCAAACTAAAAGCAGAGACTATGTCTTGTCTCCAGATACTCAATACCTAGCATAACACCAGGATCCACAAATATTAATTGAAAAAATAAATAAATGAGTACTAATCTGGTAAACTTATTAAATTTCAAATATAAAGAATTTTTGAAAGTATCAAAAGTAGGAGGAATAAAATCTAATTTTTCCCATGGCACTATATGTCAGTGGGTACTTGTGGACTGTTTATAGAAACAGGAAGAAAATAAGTGGAGGAACACCTAGTAATTCTTGCTAAGTTGTCATTTTCAGGGATTCAATTTCTCAGAAAACATATCATGTAAGTGCCTTCAAAAATTTTTTTCAACTCTGAAATGGTATGGCATATTGGAAACTGCTCTGTACAAGCCTGGGTTTGAATCCCAGCTAGGTCATCTTAGTACATTCTTGGCCTCAGTATAGAAACTGTAAAATAATAATAATACCTCCTTAACAGAGGTGCTAGCAATTTGTTATCTAATGTTAGAATTGTCTCTGAGCCAATCCCTGCAGATAACATAAATTTTAAAAATAAATTAGGAAAAAATAGTAAAAAGTTACTTTTTACCTTTTGAAACCAAAACTCAAAAACCAATCACATTCCTTGTTTAAATTTTAAATTCAGGAGATACATGTGGTTTAATACATGGATATATTGCATGATACTGAGGTTTGGACCCACTACCCAAATAGTGAACATAGTACCCCATAGGCAGTTTTCCAACTCTTTCCCTTGTCTCTCCCTCCCCCATTTTGGACTCCCCATTGTCTGTCATTTCCATCTTTATGTCCATGTGTACCCAATGTTTAGCTCCCATTTATAAGTGACAACATGTGTATTTGATCTTCTGTCTTTGCACTAATTCACTTAGAATAATGGCCTCCAGCTACATCCATGTTGCTGCAAAGGACATGATTTTGTTCTTTCTTATGGCTGCATAGTATTCCATGGTGTATATGTGCCACATTTCTTTATCCAGTCCACCACTGATGGGCAGTTACGCTGATTCCATGTCTCTGCTACTGTGAATAGTGCTGCAATAAACATACAAGTGCAGGTATCTTTTTAGTAGAACAATTTATTTTCCTTTGGGTAGATGCCCAGTAATGGGATTGCTGGGTCAAATGGTAGTTACATTTTTAGTTCTTTGAGAAATCTCTAAACTGCTTTCCCCAGGGGCTGAACTAATTTACATTCCCACCAACAGTGTCTAAGCATTTCCTTCTCTCTGCAACCTTGTCAATATCTGTTATTTTTATTTATCTATTTTTTTACTTTTTAGTAATAGCCATTCTGACTGGTGTGAGATGGTATCTCATCAGGGTTTTGATTTGCATTTCTCTGATGATTAGTGATGCTTAGCATGTTTTCATATGTTTGTTAGTTGCTTGTATGACTTCTTTTGAGAAGTGTCTGCTCATATCCTTTGCCCACTTTCTTAAACAAACGGAGTGACACACGTGTTCATGGATTGAAAATTCAATGTAGTAAAGATGTCAGTTCTCCCTCAAATTGATCTGTAAGTTTGATGCAGATCCTATAAAATTCCCAGCAAGGTTTTTTTCTGTACGATCAGGCAAGTGGATTATAAAATTTATATGGAAAAGCACAGCCCTACAATAATTAAAACAATCTGAAAAAAAAAATAGTGCGAGAGGGAATCACTCTACCTGATACTTAGACTTACTATATAGCTACAGTAATCAAGCTAGTGTGGTATTAGAGAATGTGATTTATGGACACATAAATCAGTGAACAAAACCAAAAACCATACAATAGAGCCATACAAATGGGACAAATGATTTCTGACAAAGGTGCAAAAGCAAATCAATGGAAGAAAGATAGTCTTTTCAAAAAATAGTGCTGGAGTAACTAGACAGCTACGGTTCCTAGAGAAATCAGTAAAAAATAATCCAAAGATGTAAAAAGTCAGCCAGAGCGAGACATGGCAGCTCATGCCTATAATCCCAATGCTTTGGGAGGCCAAGGCAGGAGGATGGCTTGGGGCCAGGAGTTTGAGACCAGCCTGGCAACACAGTGAGACCCTGTCTGTACAAAAAAAATTTTAAAAATAGCCAGGTGTGGGGGCACATGCCTATAGTCCTAACTACTGTGGAGGCTGAGGCAGGAAGATGGCTTGAGCCTAGTAGTTCGAGACTACAGTGAACAATGATTACATCACTGTACTCCAGCTTGGGTGACAGAGCGAGACTTTGTCTCTATTTGAAAAAAACATAAAAACAAAAAACAACTTAAAAAAATAGAAGAGATAGAATGAGATACTAAAAAATGATTAACTAAAAAATAAAAAGAGAGGACAAGAGTGACCAAAAAACCCCACAAGGAATATAAAGAACAAATAGAAAAAAAATAGCATGATGGTAATGTAAACCCAACTAAAGGATGTGAACTAAGTTTTTTTTCAGGTTCACTATTGTTAACGTTGTTCCCTCCCTCTTTTTCTTGTTATTATACTTTTAAGTTCTAGGGTACATGTGCACAACGTGCAGGTTTGTTACATATGTATACATGTGCTGTGTTGGTTTGCTGCACCCATCAACTCATCATTTACATTAGGTATTTCTCCTAATGCTATCCCTCCCCCCTCCCCCCACCCCATGACAGGCCCTGGTGTGTGATGTTCCCCATCCTGTGTCCAAGTGTTCTCATTGGTGAACTAAATATTAATAGATCAAACATTGCAATTAAAAGTCCAAGACTGTCCTACTAGATATAAAAGAACTCACAAAATTTTGTTTATAAGAGATGTACTTTAACGATGCAAAGTGGTTGAAAGCCAAAGGACAGAAAAAGACATATTAAGCAAACACAAATTATAAGAAGGCAGTGTGGCAATATTAATACAAGAAAAAGTAAACTTTAGATAAGATTAATTACCTTAAACGCCGGGCGCGGTGGCTCAAGCCTATAATTCCAGCACTTTGGGAGGCCGAGACGGGTGGATCACGAGGTCAGGAGATCGAGACCATCCTGGCTAACACCGTGAAACCCCGTCTCTACTAAAAAATACAAAAAACTAGCCGGGCGAGGTGGCGGGCGCCTGTAGTCCCAGCTACTCAGGAGGCTGAGGCGGGAGAATGGCGTAAACCTGGGAGGTGGAGCTTGCAGTGAGCTGAGATCCGGCCACTGCACTCCAGCCTGGGCGATAGAGCGAGACTCTGTCTCAAAAAAAAAAAAAAAGAAAAAAAAATTACCTTAAACAAGGGATATTTCATAATGAAGGGGCCAATTCACCAAGGTCTAATAATCCTAAGTGCAAATGCACCCAATAAAAGAGTTTCAAAATACAAGAAGGAAAAACACACACACACAAAAATCAACAATCACAATTACAGTTGGATATGTTAACAGTTGGATATATTTAGGTAACTGACAGATATATACAGTTTGGTATATATTGGTAACTGACAGATGGCAGTATAAAGAACCATTCATTTTTCTTTGATTGGGGAAGTTGCTCCCAGAAGAAAGAAGGAATAAGTCTTGATCTTGAGAAGTCTGAGAAGTCTCCTTCTCAGCAGGATAACTTGATCTTTTGTAAATAGAATAATATTATTTACTAGGAAGAGTAGTCTTATATGTAATGTTCTTAAAAGGATGTTCCTGGTTAAGTATTTCTTTATTACGTATTTTGTAAATAAACATGGAACAGATTTATGAAGCATGGGTCTCTGGAGAATGACACATAAACTAGATTACTCTCTGGGACTATCAGATAGAGATGTTTCATGACTCAACTGCTCCCCTTATGTGTGAGTTAACCCTGCACAAACTCACTTGGAGGCCTCATCTATTACTCTGGGCCACAGAGTATGTGTTCAATAAATGAAGATACCTGCACAGCCACAGTCAGTGTCTCTCCTTGCTTTGTTTGAGCCTCCTGATTGCCTGCTGTATCCTTGAACTTAATGATAAATCTCGGCAGTAGGTAGGCTATCTGATATGTGAATGTTTGATCTGCAATCTAATCCTTTGTATTAGCTCAACAGAAAAAGGAAGAAAAAATGAATATGAAATTTTCAAAAAGCCTATCAACAACTTGAACTACTTGACATTTATAGAATACGACACCCAACAACTGAAGAGGGCACATAATCTTCAGGGGAACATGGGAAGCTCACCAAGATAAACCATACAGTGAGCCATAAAATAAGTTTAGAATTTAAGCCATAGAATTTAAAAGGGTTGAAATTATACAGGTTTGTTCTCTGGTCACAATAAGCTTAAATTAGAAATCAATAACTGAAGTAACTAGAAAATCCTCAAATGTTTAAAAAGTTAGCGATACATTTCTAAATAATGCACGAGTCGAATGAGAAATGAGAAAACTTTAAATATTTTAAGTTGGATAACAAACAATATATCAACATCATTTGTGGGAGAAAATTAAAGCAATGCTTACAGTAAATTTATAGCTTTAAGGCTGGGCGCAGTGGCTCATGCCAGAGGTTGCAGTAGTACATGCCACTGTACTACAAACTGGGCGACAGAGTGAGACCCTGTCTCAAAAAATAAAAATAAAAAATAAATAAGTTTATAACTTTAAATGTTTACATTAGAAAGAAGATCTAAAACAGGTCACCTAATTGTCTACCCTAAAAAAGTCATCTATTAGCAAGAACAGCAAATTAAAACCAAAGTCAGTACAAAAATTATAAAGAGCAGAAATCAACGAAATAGGAAAGTAAAGCCACAATAGGAAAAACATAACAAAGCCAAAATTCAGTGTTTTGAAATGATTAAAATTCATAAACCCCTAGCAAGACTGATCAAGACAAAAGAGAAAAAATAAAACTTCCAGTATCAAAATACATTAGAACTAAAGGTGGCAGTTGCACAACAATGTAAACGTACTAAGTGCCACTGAACTGTTCACTTTAAAATTTTATGTTAGGCTGGGCGCAGTGGCTTATGCCTGTAATCCCAGCACTTCAGGAGGCTGAGGCGGGTGGATCACCTGAAGTCAGGAGGTCGAGACCAGCATGGCCAACGTGGTGAAACCCCGTCTCCACTGAAAATACAAAAATTAGCTGGGCATGGTGGTGTGCACCTGTAATTCCAGCTACTTGGGAGGCTGAGGCAGGAGAATCGCTCGAACCTGGGAGGCAGAGGTTGCAGTGAACCAAGATTGCACCATTGCACTTCAGCCTGGGCAACAATAGTGAAACTCTGTCTCAAAAAAAAAAAAAATTATGTGAATTTCACCTCAATACAATTTTTATTTAAAAAAAGTTTTAAAAACATTAAAAACAGACCAATAACAAGGAGTAATAAAAAGTAATACAAAGCCTACCAACAAAGAAAAGCCCAGGACATAATGGCTTCACTGCTGAATTCCACCAAACACTTAAAGAAGAACCAATATCAATCCTTCTCAAACTCTTTCAAAAAATTAAAGTGGAGGGACTACTTCCAAACTCATTTTACTAGGCCAGCATTACCCTGATACCAAAGCAAGATAAGCACACTACAAGAAAAGAAAATTACAGGCCAATATCACCAGTGAAATCCTGAGACATAAAAATCCTCAACAAAATACTAACAAACTGAACTCAACAGCACCATAAAAGAATCGTTCACCATAAGCGAGTGGGAATTATCCCTGGGATACAAGGAGGGTTCATCATATGCAAATCAATAAATGTGACACACTACATTAACAGAATGAAACACAAAAACCGTAAGATCATCTCAACAGATGTAGAAAAAGCATTTAACAAAATTCAACACCCTTTCATGATAAAAACTCTCAACAGATTATGCATAGAAGGAATATACCAAAATACAGTAAAGGCCATTCAGGACATGGCCACTACTAAAATCATACTCAATGGTGAAAAGTTGAAAGCTTTTCCTCTAAGATCAGGAACAAGACAAGGATGCCAAATCTCACTTCTTTTTGACATAGTACTGTAAGTCTTAGCCAGAGCAATTAAGCAAGAGAAAGAAATAAAAGCCATCCAAATAAGAAAGAAGTCAGATTGTCTCTGCAGATGACATGACCTTTCATATAGAAAACCCTAAAGAATCCACAAAAAAACTACTAAAACTAATACATTCAGTTTATGGGTTGCAAAGTTGCAGGATACAAAATCAACACACAAAAATCAGTAGCATTTCTTTCTATGTACTAACAACTACCTAACTGATGAAAATAAGAAAATAATCCCATTTATAATAGCAACAAAGATAGAATTCTTAGGAATAAAACTTTACCAAGGAGGTGAAAGACCTGTACAGTAAAAACTATAAAACACTGATGAAAGGGGCTGGGTGCAGTGGCTCACACCTTATAATCCCAGCATTTTGGGAGGCTGGGGCGGGTGGATCACTTGAGGTCAGGAGTTCGAGACCAGCCTGGCTAACGTGGGGAAACCTGGTCTCTACTAAAAACATAAAAATTAGCAGGGTGCAGTGGTATGTATCTGTAATCCCAGCTACTTGGGAGGTTGAAGCAGGAGAATCACTTGAACCCAGGAGGCAGAGGTTGCAATGAGTGGAGATCATGCCACTGCACTCCAGCCTGGACAATGGAGCAAGACTCTGTCTCAAAAAGAAAAAATAAATAAATAAATAAATGAAAAAAATTATGTGTTTATGGATTGAAAGACTTAATATTGTTACAATGTCAAAATTACCCAAAGCAATTTACAGATTCAACATAATCCCTCTCAAACTTCCAATGTGATTTTCCACAGAAATAAAAAAGAATCCTTAAATTTGTATGACCACTAATGATTCCCAAAAGCCAAGGCAATCCTGTGCAAAAAGAACAGGGCTGGACACATCATATTCCCTAATTTCAAAATATATTATAAAGGTGTGATAATCAAAACAGCATGGTACTGGCATAAAAACAGACACATACTGGTGGAACAGAATAGAGAGCCCAGAAGTAAATTCACATCGTTATAGTTAATTGAATTTCAACAAAGGTGCCAATATAATGTCTTCCTCATACAATGGGGAAAGGATAGTCTCTTCAATAAATGGTGTTGAGAAATTGGATAGCCACATGCGGAAGAATGAAATTAGACCCTTATCTCATACCACATACAAAAATCAAATCAAAATGGATTAAAGACTTAAATGTAAGACCTGAAACTAAAACTACTAGAAGAAAATGGGAAAAGCTCCACAACATTGGTCTCTGGGCAATGATTTTTTCGATATGACCCCAAAAGCACAGGTAACAAAAGCAAAAATAGACCAGTGGAACCACATCAAACTAAAAAGTGTCTGCACAGCAAAGGAAACAATCAACAAAGTGAAGAGAAAATATTTAATAGCAAAAAAAAAAAAAAAAACCCAATGAAAAAATGGGCTAAAGACCTGAAGAGATATTTCTCAAAAGAAGACACAAATAGCCAACAAGCATATGAAAAAACACTCAATATTACTAATCATCAGGGAAATACAGATTAAAACCACAAGGAGATATCATCTCACACCTCTTAGAATTTTGGCTATTACAAAAAAGATGAAAGATAAAAAGTATTGGCAAGGATGTGCAGAAAAGGGAACTCTTACACACTGTTGGTGGGAATGTAAATTAGTACAACCACTATGGAAAACAAGGTGGAGGTTCCTCAAAAAACTAAAAATAGAACTAACATATTTATGATCCAGAAATCCCACTACTGAGTATATATCCAAAGGAAGTGAAATCAATATGTCAAAGAGGTATCTGTACTCCCATGTTCATAGAAACAGTATTCACAGGAGCCAAGATATGCAATCAACCTAAGTGTCCATCAAACAGATGAATGGGTAAAGAAAATGCAGTACATACATACAAAGGAATACTATTCAGCCTTTAAAAAGAAGGAAATTCTGTCACTTGTGAAAACATGGTTGAGTGTGGGCAACATTATGGTAAGTGAAATAAGCCACACAAGGAAAGACAAATACCACATCATCTCCCTTATGTGTGGATTCTAAAAAAGTCAAACTTACAGAGGGGTACGGTGGCTCACACCTATAATTCCAGCACTTTGGGAGGTGGAGGTGGGGGACCTGCTTGAGCAAGACCGCATCTCTACACAGAATTTAAAAATTAGCCAAGTGTGCTGGCATGTGCCTGTAGTCCCATCTACTTGAGAAGCTGAGATAAGAGGATAGCTTGAGCCCAGGAGGTGGACACTGCAGTGAGCCAAGATCACGCGACTGCCTTTCAGCCTGGGTGACAAAGCAAGACCCTGTCTTCAAAAAAAAAAAAAAAAGGGCCTGGCACAGTGGCTCATGCCTGTAATCCCAACACTTTGGGAGGCCGAGGTGGGTGGATCGTGAGGTCAAGAGATCGAGACCAACCTGGCCAACATGGTGAAACCCCATCTCTACTAAAAATACAAAAAATTAGCTGGGCATCGTGGCACGCACCTGTAGTCGCAGCCTGAGGCAGAACTGCTTAAACCTGAGAGGCGGAGGTTGCAGTGGGCCAAGATTGGGCCATGGCACTCCAGCCTGGCGACAGAACGAGACTCCATCTCAAAAAAAAAAAAGTCTAACTTACAGAAAAAGAGAGGATAGTGTTGGTTGCCAAAGGCTAATGTTGGTTACCAAAGAGTAGAATGTTGGTTACCAAAGGGTTGAGGGGGAGGGGAAATGTTGGTCAAAAGGTATAAAGTTTCAGTTAGATAGAGGGAATGTTTTGAGATCTATTGTACAGCACGGTAACTATAGTTAATAATAATGTATATTTCAAAATAGCGGAGAGTAAATTCAAATATCTTAACATGAAAAAGACATTATATGTTAATTAGCTTGATTTAATCATTTCATATTGTATAAATACATTAATTAAAACATCACATTGTACCCTATATATACAATTATGTTGATTAAAAATAATATAAATTTTAAAAATGTCTTTAAAACATTAAAAAACTTTGTAGCATCACAAATAAAACAGAGGGCAACTCTATACTCATATACTTTTGATTAAAATAATGCATTTAAAGCATTCTCAGTTAAAATGGCAAGAATAATCTCATTAAACCTTTTAACCACTCCAGCAAGTACCACTGTTATTCTATTTCACAAAGGAGAAAACTGACAATTAGAAACTTTTCCAAAGTGACCAAAATAGTTGATGGCTAGGCCAGGTCTAGCAAACATAGAACTTGACACATAATAATAGCTCAATAAATGGAAGTCATAATTATTTTTCAACTACTAGATCAATCTCAGGATTAAGAGAGAAGGAAATCATTCCAGGGCCATTTTCTATTTGAAAAGAAAAAGTAGAAGAAAATAGAAATATGCTCAAAATAGAAGGGTAGTTAGTAAAGAAAAATCTTCTGAATGGCAATTAGAGCGTAAAAACATATATAATTTTCCAAAGCTAAGAGAGAAAAAGACACTATTATATGATCAACCCATGGCCAGAAAGGCAGAAAAAGCAGGAACAGAAACAGAGAGATGCACGCAACAGCCTTTTATTAAACCCAAAGGAAACTTTGGATATCTGTATCTATATATATCTATATCTATATATAAATATAGATATTATCTAATATCTAGATCTAGATATTATCGAATCTAGATCTAGATATTATCTAGATATGCAGATAATAGATAATAGATATCTGCATATTATCTATCTCTAATCTGTTATCTATTTCCCTCCCTCCCCAAGCAAGACTTTGTCTCTAAAGCATTTAGAATCATATAAAAAATTAACCTTCAATCTAAGACAAAGGGGATATGGATTAAATTAAGCATGTTTAATAACAATTAAGTTTGGAAAAGTTGTCATTTTATTCCCAGGTGCTTTTAATTCTAAAAATTTGTCTCTAATTGTATATTTATAAATACAGAGGTTAATATTTTTAGTTTCTTCTCATGCTTAGCTGTTTTTACATTTTTCAAATAATGGTTTTGTTATATTCTTAATTATCCCTTCCAGAAATATGGCTATCTGGATCACAAAGCCATTTACAAGGTACTGCCATCCATCTGGTAACGGTAGGAGGAAATAAACAACATTTTGAGTTCTGACTTCTCAACGTCCGCCTCTTATATAAAAACAGAAATACCAAGCATACAAAAAAGTGTACTGAATGGTGAAAGATTAGAGCACACAGAAGAGGCTAAAGTCTATGTTCCAGGGACATAGTCAACACTTGATAAATGTTTGTTGGCATAGGGAGGGAAGAAGGAAGGGGTAGGAAAAAGAAAGGAGATTCAAAGATGCTAACCACACACAGAAATTCTGAGATGGAAAGGGGAAGTTAAGCAGTTTAGTTAGAATGTATATTTTGTGTAAGTAAGGCAGTATGTGCCAAGAGAGGTGTGGTCAAATACTTACCTTAACCCATTAGGGAACAACTTCTTGTAGTCAACATTTATTATACTGATATTGTTTTTAGCAAGGGTTTTAACGGATACTAAACGGCCCACATGCTGAAAACCAGGAGCCATGGACCTGACATATTGTCTATCATGAGTTGGCAACCAAAAAATCTGTAAGGAGAAACAAGAAGTCCTTTAGTAGATAATCAGCTGTCCAGGTACGAAGAGCTCCACAGGGAATGGAGGGAGCTCCATTCCAGCACAGGTAGTATTCTACAGAGAGTAGAGAGATTCTAGTCTTTGGTGAAAGAGTCAACGTGAGCTAGTATTTTCTAATGAACTCTTATAACGGGGCTTTACTAGGTCTACTCTGGAGCTGAGTTTTCTCACGACCTCTCCATTTACCAGTTAACATCAAGTGTCAAGGACCTACTGTGTACACAAAGACTCATATAAGCAAAGTAGATTAGCTGATAGATGTAGGTGAACAGTGAGAATCAAAAACATCTTTCTGGTTAATGATGTTAATAATCATCTTTGAGGCTGGGTGTGGTGGCTCATGCCTGTAAACCTAACACTTTGGGAGGCCGAGGCAAGAGGATCCCTTGAGCCCGAGAGTTCGAGACAGGCCTGGGCAACATAAGGAGGCCCTGCTTCTATTTTGTTTTTTTAAAAATTGTCTTGGAGAGGAGTCCTTTCCTGCCAACAGGGATGCTGTTATGACTCATCTATGAAATACTGCCATTTGTAAAATGACTTATATTGTTTCACTCACAGCACTCCCATATTCTGAGAATTTACGGGATTTGGAACAACTGACTGCCCAAAAGCAGAGAGTTGCTTCTGAAAAACATCATGAGCAAATCTCTGCTCAAATAAGAACAAGCTCTCCTTTCTATATCATTCATCATGCCAAGTCTTCAAAGCCTTAATGTTACCCAGGCTCTTTCTAATGGATCTATGTTGGTGTGGTGCAGGTCACATTAGATAGTTATTGCACATACTCCTCTTTAATAGGGTGCTGACCTTGCATTTGGTTTGGAATAGCAAACAGCCTTAATGGTTTTCCCCACTGAGATAAATTTAACTGGGTCATTCCTAGATTACCACATGTAGCTGTGTACGTAACAATCTTCATTTCCATAGGAAGTAAAATTACTTAAGGATCCCAGGGTAGAGCTACAAGGTAGGTCAAGTTCAACTACTGTGCTCCTAGGACATGCTACCCACCTCCCAATCTGTGTCATAAATACTGAGATAGACATACCAGATGTTGCTCGATTTTAGAGGCAAGGATCACGCTTACTACTTGACGGACAAATGTGTGTCTGAGAGGATGTTTTGGTGGAGGGCCATGAAGATCAAATATCACAAATTTTCTTTCCTTCTTTGCAAGTGTCAATAAATCAGCTAGTGTTGGAATTGACTGATTTCTTGCTCTTTCTTTATCTGCCTTTGATAGAGGTTTCATATTGTAAAATGGCCTGAGCTAGAAATAAATACATCAAAAAATATATCAAAAGCATTTTCCAATTCTCCTACAATGTAGCCACACATCCAGCTCTACCTCAGTTGCTCCATTATCATTCAATCCACCAGGTCCTCTGAAATACTAGTCCTAGATAACAGGCGACAAGGAGAGAAATAAAATGTAATCTTCATCAATAATTAGTGTTTGGAATGGCCTCTTCTATATCCTACAACCTGTTGTATTTGCACTGAAGGTCATGTTCTTATTCTGACCTTCCTTTCCAGCCTTTTCTCCCATAACTCAAGATAATACATCCCTTTCAGTCATGCTGGCTTCCCACATGGGCTCTTGCTATTCTAGTTTTGTGTAATAGGAAGAACACATGCTTTGGCTTCAACTGAATTTAGTGCCAGCTCTACCCCTCCCTTGACTTCCTTGCCATATCAACTTGTTAAAATTCTACCTTTCAAATGCTATTTCCCTCATGAAGCTTTCCTTTAATCTTCCTGAACTAGAGACTTCAAGGCTGGTGCTGTAGTCATGCTTTTAATCCCAGCAGGCTTGAGACAAGATGATTGCTTAAGGCCAGGAGTTTGAGGCCAGCCTGGGCAACATAGTGAGACCCTTGCCTCTACAAAAAAAATTTTAAAATTAGCTGGGGGTGGTGATACATGCCTGTAGTCCTAGCTACTAGGGAGGCTGAGGCAGAAGGGTTACTCAAGCCCAGGAGTTTGAGGCTGCAAGTGAGCTATGATCATGCCACTGCACTATAGGCTGGGCAATAAGAGGCCCTATCTCTAAAAAAAAAAAAAAAAAATAAAGACACTTCAACGGCTTTAAAGCCCAATGGCCCATTTTTATGCCTCTGTAACTGTATGTCTCATTCTGCCTTCTATAGTTATTTGGACATGTCTTAGTACATTAAAGTTCAATCCTGGCTCACTATGCTTCTTGCTATGCAACCTTGATAATAAAACCATTTAAATTCTCCAAGTCATCATTGCCCAAATTATAAAATAGAGGAGAGGAAAAATAACCTATATATTTCTTAGGATTATTTTGAAAATTAAATATAATAAAAATATTTACAGGGTCTGGGAGTATGTCTGGTACATAGATAGAAAAGTGTACAATTCATATTAGTTCCTTCACTCTCTACTGACTCTACTGGAGTGTAACTCCCTCTTGGCAGGAACTGTCATATATTCTTTGAAATGCACAGCATTTCACCTAACACAGGGGAGAACACACATATGTTTGCTACATTAAATTTAATAGATGGCAACTTTTATCATCACTTGCCACTTTTTAGATCTGAGTGAAGGCAGTGATAAAAGGCTACCTCCCAGGAGAAGGAAGCAGAAGGAAGAAGTCACATTTTCTTAAGACTCAGGTAATCTCTCTTTTTTTCTACACAACTTTATCTTCATTCTCATTCATATGTCTCCTATTTCTTCTTCTTCTTCCTTTGACCTAAATAAGCTGCCTTTTTAAAAACATTTTTCTCAGGAAAGAAACAATCACATTGCACAGTATCTCCAGAAAATCGCTAGACCAGAAGGCAGATCATTGCTAGGCCAGAAGGCAGATCTAAACCATGGTTAAATTAAGATCTGATTGAAAGCTACAACTAATGGTTTTCTTAATTCTCAGGACAATAGAAAGATGCTTCAGAATTCAAGATTTTGTTAGCTACTACCAGACCTAAACCAACTGGTTCACTTAACTGTTAAACCTTCTTGTGAGAAAAACTGTTAAAAGAATTTACGGGAAAGACCAACACAAGACCAAACATTCAAAATAGCAAAGATGGTAAATATTTAATCAATATAAAAATTTAAAACTAGACTCTAGTAAACTTTAAATAGTATTATGGGGGTAGGCCTAACAGCCGAGGTGCCTCTTTTTCTGTATATAAAATAGGAGAGACTTAATCAGAAAAATAAACTGGAATGGATAAATGCCTGTTTAGACTATATCCAACATGTGATTGAATGTTTTCAAAATGCCACAGGAAGTAACAAGCTAGAAATGAAAATAAATTTCTGGTCCTCCAGATGAAACATCTGGTTCCTCAAATAAAAATAAGATTAAAAGGCCCTCTGTTCTCTGTGCCTCTGCGTAGACATGTAACAAGTAGAAAGGTTATTGGAAGACCCAATGTATAATATTGGTTGAGAAATAGAAAGACAAGGCTGGGCACAGTGGCTCACACCTGTAATCCCAGCACTTTGGAAGGCTGAGATGGGCGAATCACCAGAGGTCGGGAGTTCGAGACCAGCCTGACCAACATGGAGAAACCCTGTCTCTACTAAAAATACAAAAATTAGCCAGGTGTGGTACACATGCCTGTAATCCCAGCTACTCAGGAGGCTGAGGCAGGAGAATTGCTTGAACTGGGAGGCAGAGGTTGCAGTGAGCCAAGATCATGCCATTGCACTCCAGCCTGGGCAACAAGAGTGAAACTCCATCTCAAAAAAAAAAGAAAGAAAGAAATAGAAGGACAATTAAACCTGTCCAATGATGCCACATCAAGGAAACATTCCACTGAATAGATGATTCTGATGAGAACTAACTGTAACTACTTATGAACAATACAATTTTCTTTTTTCTTTTTTTTTTGAGACAAAGTCTTGTTCTGTCACCCAGGCTGGAGTGCAGTGGTGCAATTTCAGCTCACTGCAACCTCCGCCTCCCAGGTTCAAGTGATTCTCCTGCCTCAGCCTCCCAAGTAGCTGGGATTACAGGCATGCACCACAATGCCCAGCTCGTTGTATTTTTAGTAGAGACAGGGTTTTACCATGTTGGCCAGGCTGGTCTCGAACTCCTGACCTCGTGATCCACCCGTCTCAGCCTCCCAAGTGCTGGGATTACAGGCATGAGCCACCATGCCTGGCCAATAATACAATTTTCTTGTTGATATGGGTACCACCACATCTACCATTAATTGCATTACTATAAAATATCAGATCACCAGAGTACTACAACCACTCAAGTAGTGGGAATATCTAACATACTGTCTTCTTCCATGTCTCAACATAAAACTATTACTTTGAGACCATTGTCAGAAGAACATCTCTTTCTTCTCTATGGCCCTTTCCCTATACATTTATTTATTTATTTTTAATTTTTATTTTTCTTGGGTATTGCTCTTGTTGCCCAGGCTGGAGTGCAATGGCAGTGTCTCAGCTCACTACAACCTCCGCCTCTTAGGTTCAAGCAATTCTCCTGCCTCAGCCTCCCGAGTAGCTGAGATTACAGGCACCCACCACCAAGCCCGGCTAATTTTTTTTGTATTTTTAGTACAGACAGGGTTTCACCATGTTAGCTAGGCTGGTCTCAAACTTGTGACCTCTCCCCTATAAATTTAAATATTAGAGGCTGGGCGCAGTGGCTAACGCTTGTAATCCCAGCACTTTGGGAGGCCAAGGTGGGCAGATAACAAGGTCAAAAGATCGAGACCATCCTGGCCAGCATGGTGAAACCCTGTCTCTACTAAAAATATAAGAATTAGCTGGGCATGATGGCGTGTGCCTGTGGTCCCAGCTACTCGGGAGGCTGAGGCAGGAGAATTGCTTGAAACCGGGAAGGGAGGTTGCAGTGAGCTGAGAGCGTGCTACTGCATGCCAGTTTGGCAACAGACTGAGACTCCGTCTCAAAAAAAAAATTAGGGGAAAGCTACATGGCAAAAAGAACCACAAGAAGAAATGTACTACAAATTGTTTTTAGAGGCCTCAGAAGGTTCTATCGCACATTATCAAATTACAGCTCATATGAACATTATCATATTGATTCAAAAAATAACCAAATAGGACGGGCGCGGTGGCTCACGCCTGTAATCCCAGCACTTTGGGAGGCCGAGGTGGGCAGATCACAAGGTCAGGAGATTGAGACCATCCTGGCTAACACGGTGAAACCCTGGCTCTACTAAAAATACGAAAAAATTAGCTGGGCGTAGTGGCGGGCACCTGTAGTCCCAGTTACTCTGGAGGCTGAGGCAGGAGAATGGCGTGAACCCGGGAGGCAGAGATTGCGCCACTGCAACTCCAGCCTGGGTGACAGAGCGAGACTCCGTCTCAAAAAAAAAAAAAATTACCAAATAGACTTCTGGTTTCTGGTTCCACATGTAAGCAGCTTGGAAGCTGTCACTCCACCCTAACAACAAGTAAAAAGTTGAACAGAATGAAAAATCAACAACTCTTCTTGGATCTATTAATAGAGGTGAGGACACAAGGCAAACTGCTGCCCATAAAACTGGAGAGACAGGTGAAAGGAGATGAATCACAGCTTACCAGAATGAGCCTAATAAATGGAAACCCCTAAGGAAACCAGTGCTGGGGTAGAAAAACTTGAACCATCATTGACAAATTCCTGGAGGCTTAGTGTGGACAAGTCTGAGAGTTAAAAAACTCAAGGGGACACCTTGAGATACATGATTATGTTGTTTATTTGAAATCTTTCTACTTTTTTGATGTAGGCATTTATTGCTATAAACTTCACTCTTAACACTGCTTTTGCTATATCCCATAGGGTCTGGTATGTTGTGTTTCTATTTTCATTCATTTCAAAAATTTTTTAAATTTCCTTAAGTTCCTCATTAACCCACTGATCATTCAGAAGCATGTTGTTTAATTTCCACATATTTACACAGTTTTTAAAAAGTATAACATTTTATTTGTAAAGCTTGATTTTGATATAAAATCTTACAAACACAGTATTATCTGATTTTTACATTTTCTCTTTTATTTGAACCAATAAAATTTACTTTTTTAACTTTTATTTTAGATTCAGTGGGTACATGTGCAGGTTTGTTACATGGGGATATTGCATGATGCTGAGGTTTGAGGTATGAATGAACCCATCAGTTAGGTACTAAGCTTAGTACCTAATCGTTAGTTTTTTAACCCTGGCCCCCTTCCTCCTCTAGTAGTCCCAGTTTTCTATTGTTGCCATCTTTATGTTCATGTATATCTAATAGTTAGCTCCCACTTATAAGTGAGAACATGCAGTATTTGGTTTTCTGAGCCTGCATTAATTCATTTAGGATAATGGCCTCCAGCTGCATCCATGTTGCTGCAAAAGACATGATTTCATTCTTTTTTATAAGTAAATAGTATTTTGTGGTGTATATATTTGTACAGTTTTGAAAGTTCCTCTCATTGATACCTAGTTTTATTCCATTGTGGTCAGAAAGGATACTTAATATGATTTCAATTATTTTAAATTTGTTGAGATTTGTTTTGTGGCCTTACACATGGTCTGTCCTGGAGAATGTTCCATGTGCTAATGAAAAGAATGTATATTCTATAGCTATTTTATGAAATATTCTGTAATTGTCTGTTCTGTAATTGTCCATTTGGTCCAAGTACAGTTTCAATCCAGTGTTTGTTGATCTGCTGTCTAGGTGATCTGTTCAATGCTCACAGTAGGATGTTAAAGTCACCAACATAGACTGTATTGGAGTCTTTCTCCCCCTTTAAATCTAGTAATATTTGCTTTATGTATCTGGGTGCTTTGGTGTTGAGTGCATGTATATTTATAATTGTTACATCTTCTTGGTGAATTGATCCCTTTATTATTATTTTTTTTGTTTTGTTTTGAGACGGAGTCTCGCTCTGGCTGGAGCCACTCTCGCCCGGGCTGGAGTGCAGTGGCCGGATCTCAGCTCACTGCAAGCTCCGCCTCCCGGGTTTACGCCATTCTCCTGCCTCAGCCTCCGGAGCAGCTGGGACTACTGGCGCCCGCCACCTCGCCCAGCTAGTTTTTTGTATTTTTTTTTAGTAGAGACGGGGTTTCAACGTGTTAGCCAGGATGGTCTCGATCTCCTGATCTCGTGATCCGCCTGTCTCGGCCTGCCAAAGTGCTGGGATTACAGGCTTGAGCCACTGCGCCCGGCCCTGATCGCTTTATTATTTCATAATGACCTTCTTTGTCTTTCTATAGTTTTGGAACTAAAGTCTGTTTTATCTGATGTAAATATAGCTATTCCTGCTTGCTTTTGGTTTCTGTTTGCATGGAATATCTATCCCTTCACTTTCTGTCTGTCCTTACAGGCAAAGTGAGCTTTTGTAGGCAGCATATAGTTGAGTTATTTCCTTTATTCATTCAGGCAGTCTGTATCATTCAAGTGACTAATCGGTTGACATTCAAGGTTATTATAATAGGTGATGACTTACTGTAGCCATTTTGTTAACTGTATTCTGTTTTGTATATTCTTTCTTTCTTTCTTCTTGTTTTTCATTTCAGTTTGATGGTCTTCTGTAGTGTAAAAGGTTTGATATTCTTTCTCTCCTTTGCGTATCTGCTCTACTGGTGAGTTTTATGCTTTTGTGTGTTTTCATAATGGTGATTATCACCTTTTTGCTTCCAGATGCAGGGATCCCTTGAATATTTCTTGTAGGGCTAGTCTAGTGGTTTTGCATTCCCCAGCTTTTGCTTGTCTGGGAAAGACTTTCTCCCTCATTTCTGAAGGATAGATTTGCTGAGTCAAATATCCGTGGCTAGCAATATTTTTTCTTTCAGTACTTTGAATACCTCATTCTATTCTCTCTCGGTCTGGACAGTTTCAGCTGTCAGTCTAATGAGAATTCCCTTATATGTGACTTGATGCTTTTCTCCTGCTCTTTTTAGAATTATTTGTCTTTGACTTTTGACAATTTGATAAAATATGCCTTGATGAGGACCTTTTGGGACTGAATCTATTTGGGAATCTTTGAGCTTCTTAGATCTGGATGGTCACCCCTCTCTTGGGAAGTTTTAAGTTACTGTTTCATTAAATAGTGTTTCTATTTTTCCAACTCTTTCCCTTGGGAACATCTACAATATGAAAATTTGCTTAAGTGTCCTTTCTTGTAGGCTTTCTTTACTCTTTTTCATTCTCATTTCTTTTTTTCTCCTCTATCTGGGTAATTTTCAAATGACTCACTTTCAAGCTCAGAGATTCTTCTGTTGAAACAAGTCTCTTGTTGAAGCTCTGTACTATATTGTTTTATTTTGGTACTTGAATTATTCAGCAGCAAGGGTGTCCATTTGGTTTGTTTTTGTTTTTTCTTTTGAGACAGAGTCTTGCTTTGTAGCCCAGGCTGGAGTGCAGTGGTGTGATCTTGACTTACTGCAACCTCCATCTCCTGGGTTCAAGCAATTCTCCTGTCTCAGCCTCCCAAGTAGCTGGGACTACAGGTGCATGCCACCACACCTGGCTAATTTCTGTGTTTTTTAGTAGAGACACTATATTTGTCAGGCTGGTCTCCAACTCCTGACCTCAGGTGATCCACCTGCCTCGGCCTCCCAAAGTGCTAGGATTACAAGCATGAACCACCACATCTGACTGGTTCTTTTTTACTGTATCTATGTTTTTGTTGAATTTATTATTGACATCATGAATTGTTTTCCTAATTTTGTTGAATTTTTTTTTTCTTTTTTCTTTTTGGTATCTCACTGAGTTTCCTTAAGGTAATTATTTTGAATTCCTTTTCCAGCAATTCATTTATTTCCTTTTCATTCAGGTCTGTTACTAGAGTTATGATCCTTTGGTGGCGTCATATTTCCTTGCTTTTTTATTTCTTGTGTACCTGTGCTAATGTCTATGCATCTTGTGGAATAATCACCTCTTCCAACTTTCTGGAACGGCTTTTCTAGAGAAACATTTTCACCTGCAGTTGGGTCTTAGTGCACTAGTTGAGAAGGGTGTGGTGACTTTGTTTCTGGGTAGGTGCAGTGGTATAGTCTCTGTGCAGCTTCTTTGGCTGCATTCAACATCAGCAATAACTGTGGGCATCTCAGTGGCTTAGGGGTGTGGAAATTTGTTGTCACAATAGCAGAGGTGTATGTGTTTTTTGTTTCTGAGACAGAGTCTTGCTCTGTCACCCAGGCTGGAGTGCAGTGGTGCCACCTCAGCTCACTGCAAGCTCCTCCTCCTGGGTTCATGCCATTCTCCTGCCTCAGCCTCCCCAGCAGCTGGGACTACAGGCGCCCGCCACCACGGCCAGCTAATTTTTTTGTATTTTTAGTAGAGACGGGGTTTCACTGTGTTAGTCAGGATGGTCTTGATCTCCTGACCTCGTGATCTGCCCATCTCAACCTCCCAAAGTGCTGGGAGGCGTGAGCTACCGCGCCAGGCCAGAGGTGTATGTTGTTAATGTCTTTGGTCCACAAAGGCTTTTGGGGTTCTCCAATTCTTGTTTTCCCTACAATGAGGAGACTTCACTAAGGGGATCCCTCTCGGTGTCAGGTCTGACATGGCATAAAATCAACTGCCATGGTGCTGGATTCCAGGTGCAAATGTTTAGATTGGCAGAGTCCTAGGATCACAGTGAATCTTTCACTCTCTGTGGCAGGATTGGACATAGGTTGCCCACACCATCAGACTCTAACCCCTTAGCAGCTTAGGTCCAGAGAGTTAGGCTATAGCTGTGACTCTATTCTTACTAGGCAGGGAAGAGCCCTGGCCTGACTCTAAGGAAAAAGGTATGTTCTGGAGGTTTGAGCCTAGGGCACAGGGTGTGGCTATAATTTGGGAGCTTGAGCCAGCAGGGCTCAGTGGCAGCTTGGGTGTGTAGGGATAAGGCTCCATGTACTGGTGATACTAGACTCTAAGATAGTAGGATTCAGCAGTATCCCAGACTCTGTGAGGCCAGGTGCAGCAGCAAATGCCCCAGTATGGCTGTTGTTTGGGTCCTGGGGGGGGAAGAAGCAGGACGACATGATTCAATTTCTTAGGGATGGCACTATCTCAGCAGCTTAGACTCTAGGGAGCTAGTCCAGCTCCAGGGAAGCAGGGTACTACAATTTTTTGGCCTGTAGGGTTGGGTATTTCTGCTCAGACACTGGTTTGTTTCCCTGGGATGAAGGGTACTATGTTAACTCAGCCATGGAATGTGCAGTTGCTCAGCTCAGCCAAAACACTGATTCTCCAAGGGTTGATGTGCCAATCTACTCAGGCTGTGGGGGCCTGACTGTCTGAGCAGCCCACGCACCATTTCCCTGCCACACAGGGCTCTGACAAAGTACTTTTTCCTTGAGAGGGCAGTGCACAGTTTCAACTCAGGACCCTAGGGGCAGGGCATAGCCAAGTCTGAAAGAAGTAGATGGAGCTGTTCTGCTAAAGCACCATATCCCAGGAAAGGGTACACAGCTCCATCTCTAGCCCAAGGGTGCAGGGTGAGGGGTAGGTGAAACAGTTCTATCTGCTGCTTGGCTTTACAGGGAAAGGTGTAACAGTTGCTTGGCCTGGGGATGTTAGACTACTCTGTTGGGGTGGGGTGGTTCTCCAGTAATTTAGCATAAGGGATGAAGGGTGCTGTGGCTACTCACCTCCGGAGCAAGATGTGAGTAATTCCAAGATAGCATTGCACAGTAGCCATGTAGGCCACGGGGCAGGCACAGCTGGCTCCTTCTCTGAGGGGAACATAGTTGTATGGCCTCTAGGTAGCTACCCCAGCTGGGCTTAGGGCCTGTGAGGACTGCAGGGGACCCCAATAGGGGTCCAAAGTGTTGCTATGGACTGCCTACCCTTTTCACCATAGAAAGAAGTTCCTCCTGGTTCCTGGCTGATCTCAGCTGGGGGATGAGGTGGCATTCTCTATGTGGGTCTCCTGAGTTTCTGTGCTCACCAGGGTTTCTGTTACTGCTTTGATGTACTCTGGTGCTGTCCTTTATTTTCATTAAAATATGGTTTTTTATTTATTGTTTTGGCTGTCTTTGTGGAAGGGATGAGTGCTAGTATTTTCTAGTTGAATATCTTGCTGTCATTTCTCCTTTGAGTGGGTTTTGTCATCCTGCTTTTTCCTTCATTAATGTGCTAAATAAAACTTGTACTCATACCGACTATATATCCGCATGAGAATTATATTTTTATCATTTCTATAATTATACTTTCACAAAAGGATATAACAAAGTTCCACAGAAGTATTGGTTGGGCTGAAGAAACAGGAATTCAGTTTAGCTTCCAGTATCAATTCCCAGAATGTCTGTATCTATTCTTATTTTGTTATAAGATTACTTGATTTTCACAATAATCTCAAGACTAATAAATATATTAATAAATCATGACCAATTCACTACGATGATCAATCAATAGTCATACCCAACCAATAAAGAATCATCAGAATAATGTTTACAACTAATTTCTTCACTATGGAAGAGACTACCCAAATCTCCACATCTTTTAAATCACATAACACCATTTCAACTACCTTCTAACCATACAGCATGAAAGCAAAAAAAGCTCCATGATCAAACCTAAAGTCTCCCAGATAACCACATTTGAACCCCAGGTTTCAGGATGCTCTTCAGTAGCCATTGAAATAGGATAACTAAGTGCTACAAGTAAAACACCTAAACACCCTAAACATGCTAAAACAGAGCTATTAATCCTAAAAAAGGTCCACGAAAAGTTATTACAGTAACAGATTCAACTCTATCACTTACAACTAACCCAAGACATTCAAAACGGGAGACAGCTGTGAAGAAATATTTGAAAACCAAAAATAAGGCCAGGCGTAGTGGCTCCCATCTGTAATCCCAGCACTCTGGGAGGGCGAGGCAGGCGGATCACCTGAGGTCAGGAGTTCGAGGCCAGCCTGGTCAACATGGTGAAACCCTCTATTAAAAACACAAAAAATTAACTGGGCATGGTGGTGGGCGCCTGTATTTCCAGCTACTCAGGAGGCTGAGGGAGGAGGATCGCTTGAACTCAGGAGGCTGAGGCTGCAGTGTGCCGAGATTACACCACTGCACTCCAGCCTGGGTAACAGAGTGAAACTCTATTTCAAAAAAAAACAAAAACAAAAATGAGGCTGGGTGCGGTGGCTCACATCTATAATCCCAGCACTTTGGGAGGCCAAGGCGGGCGGATCACAAGGTTAGGAGCTCAAGACCAGCCTGGCCAATATGGTGAAACCCCATATCTACTAAAAATACAAAAATATAAGCTGGGTGTGGTGGCGGATCACAAGGTCAGGAGTTCAAGACCAGCCCGGCCAATATGGTAAAACCCCATCTCTACTAAAAATACAAAAATATAAGCTGGGTGTGGCGGCGGGCGCCTACAATCACAACTCCTCAAGAGGCTGAGGCAGGAGAATTGCTTGAACTGGAACCCAGGAGGCAGAGGTTGCAGTGAGCCAAGATCACGCCACTGCATTCCACCCTGGGCTACAGAGAGAGACTCTGTCTCAAAAATAAATAAATAAATATAAAAAAAGAAAACTAAAAATAAGGATGCTATTTAATAAGTTATTAAGTATTAAACGTTTCTGAATGTACTTAGGATTATGAAAAAAATTTAAATTCATGGTTCCCACATGGTAGCTAACCATGACCACTGACATGAGAAACAACTGTTGTCGTCTTTCAGCAATAAGGACCACTAAGGTCCAATAAAGACCACCAAGAAAAATCATCCATTAATTAAAATTCATCAACTCTACTGTTCCGTCAAACATCTCAGCCTGATGAAACTTCGGCTCAATTTTGGGAGTAAGTTTAATTCTGTAAATCCTAATAAGACTTTTATCAGGCATATATTATACATCAGATATCATAATAGCCTTTTCATCTAGAACATATCTTTGCCAAAATATTAACTATAGCTAACTAATATATACATCCTAATGGAGCACCTCTAGTTTTTATGTGTCTATGTATGAGACATACTGCAGAAGCTACATATACTCAGAAACCTAGAATATCAGAGTAATCATATTATTTTCATATACGGAAATAGCAGGTATAGACTCTGTACTCCTAAGAGGACAAATATTCTGAGCAACTACAGTAATAAGAAATCCACTTTCAACTATTTCTTATATTAATACTAATTAATATAATGAATCTGAAGTGGAGTCTCAGTAGATGATACAGCGTGGATGTGTGACCCCTCCTAATCTTATGTTGAAATGTGACCTACAATATTAGAAGTGAGGCCTAGTGAGAGGTATTTGGGACATGGGGGCAGATCCCTTATGAATGATTTGGTGCCCTCCCCTCAGTAATGAGCGAATTCTCATTCTTAGTTCATGCAAGAGCTGGTTGTTTAAAGGAACCTGGTACCTCCTTCTCTCTTTCTTGCTCCTTCTCTCGCCATGTGACATGCCTTGCTTCCCCTTCACCTTCTGCCATGAGTAAAAACTTCCTCACCAGAAGCTGAGCAGATGCTGGTATCATTCTTGTAGAGCTTGTACAACCATGAGCCAAATAAATCTCTTTTCTTTAAAAATTACCCAGTCCTAGGTATTCCTTTATAGCAACACAAAATGGACACACACAGTAGATAAGTCCATCTGTATATAATTCTTCACTTTTCCCTATTTTTACATGAAACATGATCAAACAGCCCTCAGGATTAACATCAAACATAAATAAAATTCCATTCCACCAGTACACGATCAAAAATCCCTTAATATTTCTTTTCCTAATTACACTACTACTGTATAAGGGAGCTATTACCACAGCTGAGCCTCACACCTTGCTATCTCTGCTGTCACATATGCTAGCAATATGGATGCCTGCTATCTATCTTGTTGAGACGTTTATTTTCAAAATCAAAGTCTCAAATGAGTATATCTGATTGGGCAGAACCTAGGTCACATGAATTCCTAGTCATAAAAAAAGCCGGAAAACATAGGTTGTTTTGTTTTCTTTAATCTATCTTGAGAAAGTAGGCTTGACCTTTATCAAACGCAATTCTGACTTTTTACCCATTTAAAAACACTCAAGGATAATTCTAAACTCTTTAACTTGTTATGTAAGCATTGCCATAATCTCCCATCAACATGTTTTCCAGGTTATTCTCCCAATCTACTTCCCATCTACTTCCTACCCCTCTCTTCCTTCCTATCTCCTTTCATCTATCCTTCCCTCCCTCTCTCCACACACACACACACACCCCCATACCCTGTTGCTCCGAAACACATCATCATTACTGCCCTTGGTTCCCCTTGGTAATGATCTTCCCTCAGCTCAAATCATAGCTGTGCATAAAGTATTCCCCAACATCTTCCAGAGGAACCATTCACACTTGCCTCAAAATTACATTGTACACAGCACAGCGCATGCTTTATACTGTACCACATCTATTAGTCTATACATCTCCTTCCAGAATCTCCCATCCATGTTTCCCAGTCTGAGTTAGAAGTTGTTCTTGTGTGCTCCTGAAGCAACTTGAAATTAACTCTAGTTTTGTACTTATCACAGTGTATAGTAACTGTCTGTTTCTTATACTAGCCTGTGAATTCCATTAAAGCTGGATGTGTGCTTATTCACTATTATATTCTATGTGCCTTGTACCATTAGGTGCTCAATATATATTTGTTGAATGGCAAGAAGAAAAAAATCAAAAATATATGTCCTAGTCTGCCTCACCCAGGAAAACGTTATATACATGTTAGGCACACTGTAAAAGCTTATGAAATATTTGGGTAAAAAGAAATTACGAGGATAAGTTTACAAGTTTGTCTTCAGACTTTCTAGTGAATGCAGAAAGCAGCAATCAGACTCACTACACTACTGAAAAAGCCCTCCTGCCAATACTATAGTCCTGCTACCATACTGGGATGAAATCGTGTGGATACTTGTCTATCTTCATCTATGGCCTTTATTTTCAGGAGCAGCACATGATCTCTTACAAAAATTCAATGCAGGTTTGTGAAACTTGGGAATGTGTCTTACCTCCGGTTTTACAAACCATTTGCCTGCATTCAGAGTCGACAGGAAATCCCAACTGAAGGTGGCAGGGTTCTTGAAGGCAGATTCTGGCTGAACTTCCCAGATATTGGTTGTTCTTCTCAGGTCTAAGTCATGCATGAGGAAAGGCACACGATCATAACTGAGGCAGAGGTAGAAAAGAAGGGCAGGGGTAGACAGGCTGAATTTAGCTACCTTGGTAGACAGCCTCCCCAGAAAGTCCTTCAAAGTCACAGGTGTCACTAGGGCTCCTTTCTCCCTCTCAAATCTTAGAAAAGGGCTACATATCAGTCACTTACACTTTGATGTCAATATGTTTTCTGCTTTAGGGATCAGTCTTTCATGATATATAATCACATTAGTGGGTGAAAGAATAGCTTCTCTATTCAGGGGCTTTCTGGCATTAGGAAAACAGCAGGCACAGTAGTGGCCTGAAAATAAAGTGAATGGAGGTAGGGATGATGCAAGGTCCTCAGGTTCCAGGACCATACTAAGCAGGCGTCCACACAGTTTTCCTGTATTATTCTGATCCCTTCCCAGCTAGACACTGCACTGAGTATTTCTTTTTGTTTGTTTGGTTTTGGTTTTTGTTTTTTGAGACAGTCTTGCTCTGTCACCCAGACTGGAGTGCAGTGGCACGATCTCGGCTCACCACAACCTCCGCCTCCTGGGTTCAAGTGATTCTCCTGCCTCAGCCTCCCAAGTAGCTGAAACTACAGGTGTGCACCACTATGCCTGGCTTATATTTTTTTAGTAGAGATAGGATTTTGTCATGTTGGCCAGGCTGGTCTCAAACTCCTGGCCTCAAGTGATCTGCCCAACTCAGCCTCCCAAAGTGCTGGGATTACAGGAATGAGCCTCCGTGCACAGCCTACACTGAGTATTCCTGGTCCTAGACTCTTCACATCAGACAGTATCATAAAGTAATTCCTTATTCTTCTATCTGCAATTTGCTTTGGAGAATCTCTGATTTTATGAAACTATCTCTCCCTTTCTCATTAAAATATCTATGAAGAGAACATCTATAATGAGGAAGATAAGGCATGGAACTTACTCTCCTGCCATAAACAACTAGAAAACTGGACAAAATAAAGGAAATAACTATTTTCAGTTAACGGACAAAAGGATGCACAATATTACTACGATCTCTGAGAAAAGGCAAAAACAAAAAATGACATAAGCAATTCCATCACCCAGGCTTCTTTCCTGCAGGTGAATACTGAATTCCAGTACACGGTAGGGGAACCTAAAAGGGACCTAACTGTCTTGCTGAAACGAGAAGAGATTAGAGTAAGTGGGAAGCCAAGATAGCTAGAATTTGTGGGCTAGAGTCCCATAAAGGATAGAGTTATGCAAAAACAAAGACACAGTTCCAAGAAAATATGCAAAAGTTCATAAGTGTATGGCTACATATCAATCTGTATGTGTACAGAGTAAAACTATGAAGCTTAGCAAGAACAACTTTTTTTTTTTTTT
>NC_045446.1:67410438-67584753 GCF_002776525.5 Piliocolobus tephrosceles
TTGTCTGTTACTGGTGTATAAGAATGCTTGTGATTTTTGCACATTAATTTTGTATCCTGAGACTTTGCTGAAGTTGCTTATCAGCTTAAGAAGATTTTGGGCTGAGACGATGGGGTTTTCTAAATACACAATCATGTCATCTGCAAACAGGGACAATTTGACTTCTTCTTTTCCTAACTGAATACCCTTGATTTCTTTCTCTTGCCTGATTGCCCTAGCCAGAACTTCCAACACTATGTTGAATAGGAGTGGTGAGAGAGGGCATCCCTGTCTTGTGCCAGTTTTCAAAGGGAATTTTTCCAGTTTTTGCCCATTCAGTATGATATTGGCTGTGGGTTTGTCATAAATAGCTCTTATTATTTTGAGGTACGTTCCATCAATACCGAATTTATTGAGCGTTTTTAGCATGAAGGGCTGTTGAATTTTGTCAAAAGCCTTTTCTGCATCTATTGAGATAATCATGTGGTTCTTGTCTTTGGTTCTGTTTATATGCTGGATTACATTTATTGACTTGCGAATGTTGAACCAGCCTTGCATCCCAGGGATGAAGCCCACTTGATCATGGTGGATAAGCTTTTTGATGTGCTGCTGAATCCGGTTTGCCAGTATTTTATTGAGGATTTTTGCATCGATGTTCATCAGGGAGATTGGTCTAAAATTCTCTTTTTTTGTTGTGTCTCTGCCAGGCTTTGGTATCAGGATGATGTTGGCCTCATAAAATGAGTTAGGGAGGATTCCCTCTTTTTCTATTGATTGGAATAGTTTCAGAAGGAATGGTACCAGCTCCTCCTTGTACCTCTGGTAGAATTCAGCTGTGAATCCATCTGGTCCTGGGCTTTTTTTGGTGGGTAGGCTATTAATTGTTGCCTCAATTTCAGAGGCTGCTATTGGTCTATTCAGGGATTCAACTTCTTCCTGGTTTAGTCTTGGAAGAGTGTACGTGTCCAGGAAATTATCCATTTCTTCTAGATTTTCTAGTTGATTTGCGTAGAGGTGTTTATAGTATTCTCCGATGGTAGTTTGTATTTCTGTGGGGTCGGTGGTGATATCCCCTTTATCATTTTTTATTGCGTCTATTTGATTCCTCTCTCTTTTCTTCTTTATTAGCCTTGCTAGCGGTCTGTCAATTTTGTTGATCTTTTCAAAAAACCAACTCCTGGATTCATTGATTTTTTGGAGGGTTTTTTGTGTCTCTATCTCCTTCAGTTCTGCTCTGATCTTAGTTATTTGGCAAGAACAACTTCTAAGAAAATATTACCAGACAGTTCAAAGACAATCGGAGCTTGCATGGGGTATGAATCATTCAAGTTCCATCCAGCAAGAGAGGAGAGTCCTCAGTAATTACAAAGGCATTCTTTAGAGACTCCACAAGATCACACCTTAGAAAAGGGGACAATTGGCTGGGCGTGGTGGCTCATGCCTGTAATCCCAACACTGTGGCGGGCAGATCACAAGCTCAAGAGATCAAGACCATCCTGGCCAACATGGTGAAACCCCGTCTCTACTAAAAACACAAAAATTAGTCAGGCGTGGTGGTACACGCCTGTAGTCCCAGCTACTTGAGAGGCTGAGGTAGGAGAATCGCTTGAACCTGGGAGGCGGAGGTTGCGGTTAGACAAGATTGTGCCATTGGACTCCAGCCTGGGCAACAAGAATGAAACTCTGTCTCAGGGAAAAAAAAAAAGGGCAGGGAGGGCGGTAATTTAGAAGTACAGCGGCTTTAGAGCCACTTTAGATCCTCTAAAAAAGAGCTTAAAAACAAGCCTCCAAAGAAAAGACCAAACTAGTCTGGAAGTAACAACTATCTGCTAGAAAATGACCAACCTTAAAGGATACAAGATATAGCACCCAACAATGTAAAACTACAAGTCCAGCATGTAATCAAAACTTACTAGAGACATAAACAAGCAGGAAAATGTGACCATATGGATGAGGAATTACTCAACAGGGACAAACTCAAAAGTGAAAAAGATGACAGAATTCATAGACAAGGGTGTTAAACAGTGTAGAACAAAATTATAAAGATGTAAACAAGGTATGTAAAGGAAAACATGAACATAATGAAGATATACATACAAGGTATAAAAATAGAAATTTAGAGATAAAATATAATAACTGAAATGAAAATTTCACTGCATGAAATTTAAAACAGATCAGATATTGCAGATCATGCAAACAACAATGAATTTAAAGATGTAGCATTAGCTGGGCACGGTGGCTCACACCTGTAATCCTAGCACTTTGGGAGGCCGAGGCAGGTGGATCACCTGAGGTCACGAGTTCAAGACCAGCCTAACCAACATGGAGAAACCCTGTCTCTACTAAAAATACAAACTTAGCCGGGGTGGTGGTGCATGCCTGTAATCCCAGCTACTCAGGAGGCTGAGGCAGGAGAATTGCTTGAACCCAGGAGGTGGAGGCTGCAGTGAGCACCACTGCACTCCAGCCTGGGCAAAAAAAAAAAAAAAAAAGAGCGAAACTCTGTCTCAAAAAATAAATAAATAAATAAATAAATAAAAATAAAGATGTAGCATTAGAATCTATCCAAATGAAAGCATAGAAAGAAGACTGAAACAAAAAAGAATGGGGCATCAGTGACCTGTAAGGCAATGATCAAGCAGTATTATATATATATGTAAATGGAGTCCTAAAAAAGAAGGGAGGTGCAGAAAAAGACATTTCAAAAAGTAAAACTAAAAACTTTTTCAAAATTTGATGAAGATTTGAACTGAATGCTGAATTCTTTCCTGGCTAAAAGTCTCCAAACTAATGTCTTCAAATTCTCTTCCCATTTTTCTCACTTAGACTCAATGAAATTGCTACTATCTTTTTTCTGAAAGCATATCCAGGATGGTCTTGATCTCCTGACCTTGTGATACATAAACTACAGGCAAGAAAAATCTGTCAGATTGCCACTGCCTGCTTCCACATTAACTGAAGATGTTTTGAGCCTAACATCCTTTTTTTTTTTTTTTTTTTTTTAACAGAATCTTATTCTGTCACCCAGGCTGGAGTGTAGTGGTGCCATCTCAGTTCACTGCAACCTCCACCTCCTGGGTTCAAGTGATTCTCCTGCCTCAGCCTCCTGAGTAGCTGGGATTACAGGTGCCCACCACCACACCCGGCTAATTTTTGTATTTTTAGTAGAGACGGGGTTTCACCATGTTGGCCAGGCTGGTCTCGAACTCCTGACCTCAGGTGATCTCCCTGCCTCAGCCTCCCAAAGTGCTGGGATTACAGGCTTGAGCCACCACGCCTGGCCAAATCTAACATCTGACACCTCAACTGACTGTCCTCCAGGCTAAGGAAACTGGTTTATAGATTTCTCCAAACATTACATTTGTTTTTCTTCCATTTGAAAGCTCATTTGCAATACTAACTCCTGAAGTGAGATACAGCTGTTTAATGGGACTGGGCTATTCCCAGAAATAGAAGACTGGTTTACGAGGATCCTTTGCCACTCAGCTATTTACTCAGTTTTCCCACCAACTCAGCTTTTAGTGTGTGAAACCTCTAGGGAAGCTTCAGATGGGGATGTTGGAGCTCAGAAACCTACACCAAAAATGTGGTATGCTGACATGCTGAAATAAAGAAGGCTGTTAGGCATAATGGTTTAAGCTCTTTGGCCCAGGTAGTTCTGAATAATTAAATTGTATTAGATTTCCTTTTGGCAAAACAAGTGGGTATCTGTGCAATAGCTAATACCACTTGTTGTGAATAGAAAAAAATTCCAAATAAGCTAAATGGTTATGAGAGGTGTGTACCACAGACCCCCTTAAATGATCTCTTTAGCTGGCTTCCTAAGGGAATAGGAAACTGGTTTTAATTCCCCTTACAAACTCTTATTATTGTGATCTTGTTCTTCTTTCTATTCGCAACAGACAACAGGGACTAGTAACAAAAGAACTGACACTTTTGTCATGCAGAATCAGAACCCTATACCTGGCATTCAAGAACATTTACAGGCTACTACAAAGCAGTTTCATTACTCAAATCCTAATTATGGTCCCCCTGACCCCTGTCAGCAGGAATCAGACAAAGCAGTCATGGCCCAATTCCTCCTTAATGATCACACTTCAGGATTGAGAGATAAAGAAGATAAGGGGGTACTAAAGCCATCCTCACAGGGTTAACAAGAATTCTGGACAGCAACATAGCTATAATTAAGTATTAATCAGGCTTCACTTTGAGCCACTTCCTTGTAATGGAAAGTCATTTGACATTGACCATTTGCATCCCCAATGTTACTATAGATAGGATTTCTGACATTAGAATCACAAGGCTTTTGTTTAAGAATTGCTTAAGATGTTTTTCAGATCCCATATTCTGGTAAAACAGTTGATGTGAACCAGTTTGAAGACCCCCACAGAGGAACAGAATCAGCATGAGAATATAGTTTCTTCATTTCCCTGTCCCTTGACTTCGCCCTGTACTCTTTGACCAATCAACAATCTCCACACTCCAGCCCACTCCAAAACCATTAAAAACTCTAGCCCCAAACTCCTTAGGGAGATGGATTTGAGGTTTCCTCCTATTTCCTCATTTGGTGACTCTATCACTAAACCTCTTTCTGCTGCAAAAAAAAAAAAAAAAAAAAGCAGCTGGGGCCAGGGGTGGGCATATGTGGAGGGGAATACAGATAAGCATCCAGAAGATTTCTCATCAAAACATAAGACAGAAACCTATGAAATAACATATTTTTACATGCTTGAAGAAAACTACTGTCAACTTGGAATTATATATGCAGCAAAAATATTCTTCAAAAATAAAGGGAAAATTAAAATATTTCATACAAACAAAGAGACTAATTCATTTCCAGCAAATCTTTACTGTAAAAAAGATTAAAATAATTATTAGACAAAAAGGAAATTGATACAATTTGAAACTTGGATCTACACAAAAGAATAAATAATGCCAGAAATGATAAATACATGAGTAAATATAGAAACTTTTTCTCATTTTTTAAAAACAGAATTAACTGTTTAAAGCAAAAAGTAATAGCAATGTATAATGAGGTTCATGATAGCACCAGGTCATACTATGAGAGACATGAAATGTTAATGTACTGATAAAAGACACTGTTAGTGTATTGACAAAATAGCTTTACACATAAATGTGTAACACTCAAAGGGAGAAATAACTTAAAGATCATATTGTAAACTCTAGCACAATCACTGGGGGAAAAAAAAGGTATAGCTAATACTCCAATAGTACAGATAAAGTTCTAAAAAATGCTCCATTAGTCCAAAAGGAGGCAGGAAAGGAGAAAACAAATAACAAAATGATAGTGCACTTGCCATGGGTCTAAAATTTAAAGGGGTGCCAAAAACTAATAAGATAAATACTATCTTAATACAATATTTTAAAAAACAAAACCAATGCAAAAATCCACTATAAACAAAATATTAAATTTTAAATGAAGATAAGATAGTATTACTGATTTTTCCTTTTGCCTCAGGTTCTCATATGGCTTGGCATGACACATCTTCATTAAAATTTTTGACATTTTGTTCATCATGAATGCTAAAGGGTAGGCAATACCAACGGAAATTAGTTATCACACACATACTTGTTACGTGTGACATTTACATTTATTTCCCTTAAAAAGTTAGGTGGAAACCACGTTAGCAGAGAGGGAGTAAGAGCAGTAGGCACAAACAAGTTTATTGGGATCTTTCAATCTCTCTAACTCAGCTTCCATGGACTTCCAGTGACTGTTGGCAAGATTTCTCCTATTGGTCCACATGAGGAGGTCAGCATTTCTTCAGGATCTGTGTTTCTGCAATCCCCAGAAAACTCAATTCAGTGTTCTCCAGAGAGGTGTATGGCTGGCTGGGCTTTTATGCTAAAAATTTTATTAGAGGACTGGGAATAATAGCAGCCAAAAATTTTGCATAGATCTTCTCAGGATCTCCCAAAGCTTTCTCTCAGAGGCAAATAACTTGTTTACATTACTTGCTCTTTAGGTTTAAAAAATTTCTCTGCCTTTTCAAATGTTTCTCAAAATTATGTTCAAATGAAGGTTTCATATAAACCTGTTTCACATTTAAGGGCAACATAGCTGCAATTTTATAAAGTGGCATGAGCACTATCAAATTCACTTTGGGGTGAACTTGGGGTAGGGATCAGACATCCTTTACAACTATTTTATCACATATCTCAAAACTTCCAACATTAAAGGCAAGAAGGGAAGGAGGAGCCAGCAAAAGAAGTCACATAGGAAACAGCCAGGTATGAAGAAAATCAGGAGAGTATGGTATTCTAATAGCCAAATGAAGAAAGTATTTCAAAAATGAAGGACTACTCAAATGCTGAGAGGTTAAGATGAAAACTGAAAATTTACTATGATATTTAGGAAGTCTGAGGTCCCTGATAACTTAGTAAGAGCTCTGAGAAGTGGTGTAGAAGAAGCCTGATTGGGATAGGCTCAAAAAGGATTAAAAGTTATCCAAAAAAAAAGGGGGAGGATTGAGAGAAGGCAAAGAAAGGCAATGTTGGGGTTCAAGACACTCACCCTAAAATATAACTGCAGGAGACCAGAATATGACACCCTAATATATACCTCTTTGGCATATTGATTATTTTGAGCTGGTTATTTTGAGAAACTGCAGACACAGGAGAAGCTCTGAAAAGCTGCCCTTTTGTAAAGGAAATTTGTATTTATAAAGGAAATTTTCATTAGTAAAAGGATCTGTACCAATAAGAGAGCTGCTCTGAAATCATTTTGTAATCAACAGACTTACATCTGTATATTAAAACAACCTTTATTCACCACACATTTTCTTCCCTCTTCTTCCCACAATTTGTCACTGCCCCCATACAAGCCCCTCTTCCTTTCTATAGCTCAGGAAACTATACAAGCCTCAATCATCTGGTCTTTTCCTTGAATCTCAAATTTTTGTGGGACTCCTATGTGTACATACATAATTAAAATTATTTTTCTCCTGTTAATCTGTCTTACATCAATTTAATTTGTAGACCAGCCAAAGAACCCAGAAGGGTAGAGACTAACAAAAATTTTTGATCCTCTACAACAGTACAGATCACTCTTTGGAGGAATGTTGCTTAAAAGAAAGTGAAGACATGGGGCATAAACTGGAGCAGGATATAGGGCCTAGTAAAGTTTTAAGACGTCAGAATGGATCATCTTCGGAGTTTAGAATCATTTTGTCCATATCTTTTTTTAAAAAAAGCTGACGAGATTCTTTTCTTTAAATTCTATTTTGAGAGGATTGTAGATTCACATGTGTTTGTAAGAAATAATACAGAGAGATCCTATACACCCTTAGCCCATTTCCCCCAATAGTAACATCTTGCATAACTATACTATACTATCACAACAAGGAAACTGACATTGATAAAATCTATGACCTCATTCAGATTTCATTTTACATGAACTTATTTGTATATTTAGTTCTATGTTGATTTTATCACACGTGCAGACATATCACCACCACCACAGCCAAGATACAGAATGGTAAATATACAAGAAGCGTTTTGTGTTACCTTTTAAAGTGGGAGCCACCTCTCTCCCTCCTTCACCCCTGGAAACCACTGATTTTTCTCCATCACTCTAATGTCGTCATCTGAATGTGATATTCAAATGGAATCATACAGTATATAACCTTTTGAGAATGGCTTTATTCACTCAACGTAATTCCCGTGAGGTCCATCCAAACAGCAGCATGTTTCAATAGTTCATTCATTTTTACTGCTGGGTAATATTCCACAGTATGGATGAACACAGTTTAATCATTAAACCTCTTACAGGATATTTGGGTTGTTTCTAGATTTGGGCTATTACAAATAAAACAGCTATGAAAATTAATGTAAAGTTTTGTTCTATATGAACATTAAGTCTTCTTTTCTCTGGAATAAATGCCCAGGAGTGCAATTTCTGGGGTGTATGGTAAGTATATATAGTAATGTGCCACATAATGACATTTCAGTCAACAACGGACCCCATATATGACAGTGGCCCCATAAGATTATAATGGAGCTGAAAATTTCCTATCACCTAGTGACTCTGTAGCCATAATATTGTAGCACAATACCTTACTTGTATGTTTATGGTGATACTTGTGTAAATCAACCTGTATAGCCAATCACATAAAAGTATAGCACATACAACTACAGACAGTACGTAATACCTGATGACAATAAACAACTGTTACTGGTTTATATATTTACTACACTAAGAGTATATACATTCTATTATATATAAAAAAATTAAATGTAAAACAGCCTCAGGCAGTCCTTCAGGAGGTATGTGAAAAAGCATTGTTTCCATAGGAGATGACTGCTCCATGCATGTTATTATCCCTGCAGACACTGCAGTGGGAACAAGATATGAAGGTGGAAGACAGTGGTATTAATGATCCCGACCCTGTGTAAGCCTAGGCTAATGTGTGTGCTTGTGTCTTCATTTCTAACAAAAAAGTTAAAAAAAAAAATTAAAATAGAAAACAGCTTAGAGAATAAGGTTATAAAGAAAAAATGTTTTTTGCACAGCTGTACAATGCGTTTGTGCTTACACTGTTATCACAAAAGAGTCAAAAAGTTACAATAAACTGGGGTTAATTTATTATTGAAATTTTTTTTAATGAATTTAGTGCAGTCCAAGTGTACAGTGTTTATAGTCTTCAGTAGTACACATAATGTCCTAGGCCTTCACATTCACTCACCACTCACTCACTGACTCACCCAGAGCAACTTCCAGTCCTGCAGGCTGCATTCATGGTAATTGCCCTATATAGGTGTACAATGTTTTATCTTTTATATTGTTATTTTTACCACACTTTTTCTATGTTTGGATATGTTTAGATACACAAATATCTGCCATTGTTCTACAATTGCCTACAGTATTCGGTACAGTAACACGCTGTACAGGTTTGCAGCCGAAGAGTAACGGGTCATACCATACAGCCCAGGTGTGCAGTAGGTTATGCCATCTAGGTTTGTGTAAGTTCACTCTATGATGTTCACACAATGACAAAATTGCCTAACAATGCATTTCTTAGAACATATCTTCATCATTAAGTGAGATAGGACTGCATTTAGTTTTATAAATAACTGTCAAACTTACTTGGAGTGGCTATACAATTTTATGTTTCCACCAGGAACATATGAGTGATTCAATTTGTCTGCCAGCATTTACTGTTCTTGCTATTTTTTAATTTAGCCATTCCGATAGGTGAATAGTGTTAGTTTTAATATGCATTTTCCTAAAGGCTAATGCAGTTGAACATCTTCTCAATACTTATTTGCTATCTGTATATTCTCTTCAGTGACATATCTACACATGTATTTCGCCCATTTTCTAACTGGATTGTTTGGTTTGTTTTTGTTTTCATTTTACTGTTGAGTTTTGGAAATTTATATATCCTAGACACAAGTCTTTTGCCAGATATGTGTTTTACAAATATTGTCTCCCAGTCTGACACTGGTCTTTTCATTCTTCTCATATGGTCTTGGACAGAGCAAAAGCTTCTCAGAAAGAATTCCCTGGAATTTTCTCCTTCCCCCATCTCTGCTTGGTTCAAGGCTCAACCCAAACACAACTATGAGCATAAAGATTTTTTTCTTTTTTTTTTTCCACACAATAGGAAGTGACCTTTTCCTCCACTGAGGTTCCATTACACTTATTTTTCTCTGGATGGCTCTTGCCACAAATGGCCTTATTCTGTAGTTACCTGTAAACATTCCATGTCTCCTTCACTAGCTGGAACATCTTTTAGGTATGACTATATCTTACTCATTTGCATCTCCCAAGCACTCAGAATAAGGCCTGGAATATAGCAAATGCTCAGGGAATGTTAAATTGCTAAGGTAGTACATAGAGTGAAGTGGTAAGCACAGTTTGCAATGGCACCATATTTGAATCATGTGTGAAGACTACTATCGAGTGTGTCTGATTTGTAACCCTGTCACTGAAAACATGGAGGTGCAGAGGTGTGGTTTGTGAGATGTGATTCATCTGTGTAGTACCTGCATATATGCCATATGAATACAGGAACAACTCCCTCGGGCTTGCTGTCTCTACACCTCAGGCCAGGCTGGTTCTCTTGCATGGCAATGAACTTATCCCCTCCTCCCCCGACCCCAGCTCCCTGCTTTCTTACCTTAAGTGTATGTCAGTCTCCAATCCATGGGCTCCATGTTCAACAGCTTTCTCAAAGGACATCATGGTATTCTCAGGCCCCAACTGTAGAAGAAAAGGACATCAGGCCCTAAGCCTTAGAGTCTCTTCTCCCAGCATTCCTTTTATGGTAGGGGTAGAACCCAGTAGGATTTTGGGTAGCAGAGTTTGGTTCCCTCAGATCTCCTTTAAAAACCTGTATACCCTCCATCCAAGCTGATTCTGGGACTCTGCTCACCTGAGGCAATGTTACTGGGCACAGTAAAGAGAAATGGACCGGGAGTTAGGTGGCCTGGATTTAAGTCCAACCTTTACAACGAACTCTTTATTCTTGCCATCTTAATGCAATCACTTTTTCTCTCCAGGGGCTCCTATGGTTCTCAGTTTTCTTCTCTCGACCACATATCCCATACATACTTATTTTCATCCATGTTCTTCATGCTCAGACCTACCATGGGTGCACCTCTATGTCCAAAGATGGTTGGCTTGGGCCCCAAATTCTCCTTCTCCTGAATGCAGGGAGAATAAATCCCTAGTGGCATCAAACAGAGGCTTAAAAGGATAAGAAGGAAGGGTAATCCAACAGCCACTTGTAGACCTGAAAAATTTGGAAGGAAGGGGAAGTAGGGGAAAAAAGATAAAGAGGGCTAGAAAATCACCCCAAGCAAAGCAGCAGTCTGAGTAAACCCACAGTCCATGGGTTTCATCAACTGTGTACTGGCTAATTTACTTCCTATTTCTGTGACATTTCCACTTACTTCCAGGGATGTGGATATAAAAGTATAGAACTGTACAATCATAGGGCATTATTATTAAGGCTACTACTAGAACTGGAAATTGACAGAGGACTCAATTGTACAGAGGACAGATGGGGAAGGAAAGGAAGGAGAAGTAATGTTAAGGAGTAGCTTCTCAGGAGGATGAGGAGCTTGGCTGATTCTAAGAAAGCCCCAGAGACTGTAAAGATCATCCCAAAACATCTGCATATTTAAGGCAATACAGCATAGTGGAAAGGGCACTAATTGGCAGAAATCTGGGTTTAAAGCCAAGTTCTGCCACTTCCTAATTGTGTGACTAAGGACAACTTACTTAATCTCTCTGAATCTTCATTTTCTTCTGTAAAATGGGGCTGTCCTGCTGCTTATACCAACCTTACAGAGTTGTTATGACAGTGTGGACTCATAACACTCTATAAATATTATTTGCTTCCCTCTTTCCCTCCCTCCCTCCCTCTCTCTCGTGCATACACACACATTCACATACAGAGCCTGTACACAATGCCTGCAATAACCAGCCATTCCCCAAGACTTACTATTTTAGACCTCTGAGAATTTTACCCATTTGTACATTTTCAAGTTACCACCTATGCTTTAGTGACTTTCAAATCTCAGTCTCCAGGTCTAACCTCTTAACCTTGCGATTACATTACATTTCTTGAGCCTTTTTTTCTCAGAATGTGTCATCCTGTATCTTCTCATTCTAACTAAAATTTAGAAAGTAAAAAAGAAAAGAGTTGATTATTGTCCCCTTTAAGCCCTTGCCCCAGAAATACTTCCTAAAATTTACCCTCCACATACAAGCATACATATATAAACACACGATGGCAGCACTATCTATGCAGTCTTTCTCTTGCCTGCATACCCCCACAGGTCAGAAAGGGTAATTTTACCCTTATTTAAAAAAGAGTAAAAATGAGACCCAGAGAGAAGAATGTCCTATTGGTCCTATCCATAGAGTGGTGAAAGACAATTCCATTCTCAAAACAGTTTAGTATACAGATCCAGTTCTTTTGATTCCATTACACTGGGGCAAAGAATGAAGAGGAAACCAGTGACAGAGACAGACATTTGCTGTAAGACGACTTACAGACTTCTGCTGTAAGCCCTCAGGTATGACATGGTCTCACAGGGGACTGCTTTGAGTTACTTGAATGTAACCAGAAATCTCTGCACCTAGTATTAGTTGAAACTACTAATATTTGCCAGGCGCAGTAGCTCACGCCTGTAATCCCAGCACTTTGGGAGGCCGAGGCGGGCGGATCATGAGGTCAAGAGATTGAGACCATCCTGGCCAACATGGTGAAACCCCGTCTCTACTAAAAATACAACCAAGAGTGGTGGTGCACACCTGTAATCCCAACTACTTGGGAGGCTGAGGCAGGAGAATCTCTTGAACCCGGGAGGTGGAAGTTGTAGTGAGCCGAGATTGTGCCACTGCACTCCAGCATGGCGACAGAGCAAGACTCTGTCTCAAAAAAAAAAAAAAAGAAAAAAAAGAAAAAGAAAAAGAAAGAAAGGAAAAAAAGGAAAACTACTAATATGTGAAAATAAATGGAAAGAACTGTGACTTGTACCAGCACTTTGCTCAAGTAAAATTAAAACAGCCTCTACTGCGTCACCTACCATCCATCTTCAGACAGTCTATGTATAACAATGTAAAGATCTTATTTTTCAAAAAAAAGAATCCCTGTAGAAGTTCTGTTTGGCCACAGAAATACTATGACAGGCCATTGGCCACTGTGACAGGGTAGTGAGTGAGAGCACAGGAGTGTGCCTGAGTAGCAAGCTAAATGAACTTCAACAAGGCATAGGGGCGGCTAGTTCCCAAGCTTCTGTTTTCCTGAGTGGAGTATGCAAGCTAAAGCCAGAGCTGAAGAAATAGGCAGGGTTCTGCCCTATGTGACATACCTTCTCTTTCCAAACGTGCCACGTAGATGGCCACAGGCCAGAAAAGGATAACCATCACAGTTATGCTGACCAGGTGCACGTAGGGAGCAAAGATCTGTGAGAAAGCCAAAAGTCAGGCTGGATACATCTAGACAGCTGGTGCTGGAGCTATAGGATGATTCTTACCTGCAGTGACAGCCCAGCTACCAGCCATCTTTCCTTCCAGAATTTGCATATAATGAACATTAAAATGACACACGCAAGAATCACTAGCAGAATCAGGATCTAGGGAAACAGGAAAAAAAATCTCCTGACTTGAAGCACTAGGCTTGGATCAGAACTGTCCTTATGAATTGTATGTGTGTCTTCACAATGTCAGGGACCTTATCTGCTTCCTCACTCTTTTAATCTCACCATCCTGCAAATCCCCAGTATTAGATGGAACCACTCATTCACCTTCTTTGCTTCTAATCTTTGCTGTATAGCATGACTGGAAAAAATTACACAGCTAATTTACCATTACTAATTTACTATCTCCAGCCTCAGCTGGGTCCTAACATTGCTTGGTATCTCTTACTCAAATTCAATGGTTGCCATTAAAGTCTTTGCTATTTCGTTAGACTTCAATTGTATACTCAATACAATTATAAGTAAATAATACTCTGTAATTGCCTTTTCGATGTCTGTTTTCCCCAACAGACTATAAGCTTCATGAAGTCAAGGATAATATTGGTATTGTTTATGATTACATCCTCAGTGTCCTGCAGAATGTCTGGCACATAGTAAGCGTCCAATAAGTATTTGTTAAACAGATGAAAAAATCTGCCTGCCAGAACACTGTATACTTCATAGAGAAAAAACGCTGAGACCAAGAAGACCTGACTTTCCTACCTTCCTCCCTTTCAAATGTAGTTTTCCTACATCTGTGCTACCCTCTAGATAGTATTTAGCTCTCTCCTTTCCATAATCTCTACATCTAAAATAATTAAATCCATAATTAAGTCTCTCACAAAACAACCCTTTGCTGACTTCAATGATAAATTCTACCAAACATTTAAGGAAGAAATATTTCCAAGAATATTTTATAACATCTTATGAGTACAACAAAACATTATACCTAAATTTAACAAGGACATTATTAAAAGAACAGAAAACACATACATAGATGAAAAAATTTTAAACAACCTATTAGGAAAAACTAAATGCATCACAACACAAAAGATGAATTGCCAGACTCATTAGAATCGCAGATCTTACCCAACACCAAACTTCACTATGGATTTAAAGGATACAGGCAATCATAGGGAACAGATAAAAGATTTTCCAGTGGTTGGCTGGGAGCGGCAGCTCACATCTACGATCCCAGCCCTTTGGGAGGCTGAGGTGGGTGGATCACCTGAGGCCAGGAGTTCGAGATAAGCCTGGCCAATACGGTAAAACCTCATCTCTACTAAAAATACAAAAATTAGCCAGGCGTGATTGTGCACAACTGTAGTTCCAGCTACTCGGGAGGCTGAGGTGGGAGAATCACTTGAACCTGGGAGGCAGAGGTTGCAGTGAGCTGAGATCGCGCCACTCTGCACTCCAGCCTGGGCAACAGAGTGAGACTCTGCCAAAAGAAAAAAGAAAAAAGAAAAAAACCAGGCACGGTGGCTCACACCTGTAATCCCAGCACTTTGGGAGACCGAGGCGGGCAGATCACGAGGTCAGGAGATTGAGACCATCCTGGCTAACACGGTGAAACCCCGTCTCTGCTAAAAAAATACAAAAAAATTAGCTGGGCATGGTGGCGGGTGCCTGTAGTCCCAGCTACTCGGGAGGCTGAGGTAGGAGAATGGCATGAACCCAGGAGGCGGAGCTTGCAGTGAGCCGAGATAGTGCCACTGCAGTCTGGCCTGGGCGAAAGAGCTAGACTTTCATCTTGGGGGAAAAAAAAAAAAAATTCGAGCAGATATGATTATGTCAAATGCAGCTACTCCTACAGGATCTTTCCTCTCCTGTATTAGTATACATTCTGTTTTTGGACTTAAAATGTAAGGTGTGTTTTGAGCAAAATATGAAGAAACGTTCCTTTACAGGAGTCATTTTGGTTATGGAGCATCATTATTTTATACTCCATTAATTATATAACTCTAGCCAGCCATGTCTTCTACCACACGAACCTATATATTCCAGGTTTGTTTACACTAAAACCAACCTAGATATATCTAGGTATATCCTGGTAGAAATTTTTGCAGATAAGGAGTTGACAAATACCTTTAGTGTGTCTACCAGGAGGTCAGGTTATTAGCATGTTTATAGGGAGTTTGGGTTGATGCCATTCGCTTCTCTCTGGGCAGCTGTAGGTAGAAGGGGAAGGGGAGGAGGGTTCTAGAACCCCCTGGTGCTAACACTCTTCTTCCTAAATTGATTCTGAGTACAATAAAACTGAAACTCCAAGCGCCACAGAATCTCCCTTACCAATAAAATCAGTCTCTCCTCACAAGTCTGATAAGCCTGGTCATTCCTGGTTTGAAGACCTGCAGACTCAACCAAGGTAGTTAAGTTCCAAGGGAATGCCAACTCTTAATAATCCCCCTGTACTTTTCATTGCCTTCAGAATCTGTGAACTAGATCCCAGAATGCCTCAGAAGATGAAGGCTTAGAAAAGAAGATTTTCCTAACTAATACTGGCAAAAATCCTGTAGAACATGTGTGGGAATGAATTCTAAGAGAAAGAGAACAAGGACAAGAGAACAGAATTTTAGATCAGACTAAATTTATTGATATGGGTGCACTTACCAGAGATTCTGGATTTCATATCCTAGAATCCAGGTATTAAGCAGTTTAAAGAGGTTCTAATTGTTTGGTTATCTGAAGCCCAGGCTCATTGGTAGCCTATGCTCAATGAAATTGGGATGCCAGTAATTTCTTGGTATAATATAGAAGAAATAATAAAAGATTTATTAAGAAAAAGTGCTAGAACGGTATCACCTATGAGCTAACCTACTCTCTATATCGAGCTCTTTGGGAGGTCCCAGAAGACACTGGTGAGGAAAGCATCAGCATCCTTGAAAAGCACTGTGGTGGCCATCCTGAATGCCTGAAAAAAGGTGAGAGATGCTGCCAGACAGTCTTCCTGATTTCAAAGGGGATGATGCGCTTCTGCCGTAGCAGAGGCCAAGTAGCAGTACTTAACTGGCACAGGCAACATAAGCATAGTTTTTATAACAGACACAAACCTGGAATGGTAATCAGAATGTTTTCACTCCTAGGGATTCTTGGTATTGGTTAATTTATCATGGTGTCCCAAATCCAAAATAAATGTTGATGTCAATAAGTCCTATTTGTTCAGTTTTCAAATCTATATTCTTTCCCTAGAAAATCTCATGACTTCAAGCTCCATCTATTCTAATAACTCTAAATTTATATTTCCAGTTCATACTTCTCATTTGAGTAAGAGGATATTGATATGGCTTGGACCTGTGTTCCCTCCAAATCTCATGTTGAAATGTGACCACCAATACTGGAGGTGGGCATAGAGGGAGATGCTTGGATCATGGGGACAGCTCCCTCATGAATGGCTTGGTGCTATCCTTGCAGTAATGAGTGGGTTCTCATTCTGTGAGTTCACATGAGATCTGGTTGTTTAAAAGGACCTGGCACCTCCTCCTCCTCTCTCTTGCTCCCTCTCTTGCTATGTGATATGCTGGCTCCCTGCTTGCCTTCCACCATGATTGTATGCTTCCTGAGGCCCTCACCAGGACCAGATGCCAGTGCTATGCTTCCTTTACAGCCTACAGAATCATGAGCCAAAATACACCTCTTTTCTTTATAAATTACCCAATCTCAGGTATTCCTTTACTAGCAATGCAAATGGACTAATTCAAGACTTAAAGGGACCACTCAAGAGTCTGAAATGTTTCTGGATTTGGGAAAATACAAGGAATTGTATCAACACTATGCCTGATGTTCCCACTTATATTTGGGAGCTAAAAAAGTTGATCTCATGAAAGTAGAGAATAGAATGATAGTTACCAAGGGCTGGGAAGAGTGGGTCAGAGTGGGAGAAATGAAGAGGGATTGGTTAATGAGAACATACCATCAGATAGAAAGAATAAGTTCTAATGTTTGATAGTACAGTAAGGTGACTACTGTTAGCAATAATTTATAATATAAATAGCTTCAAAATAGTTCAAAAAATAGTTTCAAAACAGCTAGAAGAATTGAAATGTTCCTAACATGAAGAAATGATAAATGCTTGAGATGATGGATATCCTAAGTACCCTGATTTGAGCATTATACATTGTAGGCATATATCAAAATTATCACATGGATCCCACAAATATGTCCAATTACTGGTATCAATTTTTTTAAAACATGCCCAAAAAAGTCTATAAAAAAGCAAGAGGCTGTCACTGGAGCTGTTCAAGCCCATGGGAGAACAAAACAAGGATGCTGTATCAGAAATATGCTACATGCCTGCAGATGGTGGGGCCAAGTTGACTGTCCTCTGGGGACCAGATATAGACCCTATGAAAGAAATCATGCTGGTGTTATTTTAAAGATATCCAAACTCAAGAGAGGGTCAAAAGGACTTCAAAAAAGAAATTTCAGGGCGCTGCAGGAAGACAGGCATTGACTCCATCAAGAGAGTTACAGTTAAGGTTCTCAGTAGGGTTTCTGAAAACACACATAGAAAAAGTTTACAGGAAAAGAAGCAACTGTACATTTACCTAGAAATCAACCCCGATTCCCTTCTCCCCTCTCCTTGTGAGACTGTGCTCTTTTCTCCATCTCCTCTTCCCCTGGACCCCACTCAGGCGGAAAAGAGGTAAAAGGACCACCATGCCCTCTCTGCCGCTATGGGCTTCAGGCTTGGATCAGGCCCCAATAGGGGAGGGGAAACATTTTAAGGTTAATAAAGTTGGAGCTTAGGTTATTACAATGAACTGAAAATTTTAATCACTGAAATGAGAGTATTCCTGTGACTAAAAAGTACTGGGAAATTAATGGAATGAGTGCCTAAGATTTTACTGGAATGGGAAGAACAGGGTCACAGATTGAGTTTAATAGGAAACAGTGAGAGTAAGAGTTTGGGTTCAGCTCAGGTTCAGTTCCTTCCATAAATCAGTTGCAACGTTAGATATTTAATTATTTCAGTTAAAATGGTGTAAGTAGATCTCTTCTCTCCAAGGAGAACAGTAACAGAGAGGGTAACCCATATGCAAAACTGAGTACACCAAGGAGCATGTTTAGGCCTGGCCTAAGGTTCAGTCCTGGTCTAAGGCTTCCTATGTGGACTCAGATGTCCTACCTTATGACACAAGTGCAGGTATAGTTCAATCCCTTCCCAAAGCAACAAAAATCCAAGTAACTGCAAAAGCAAAGAAAAAGAGAGTTATTTTGAAATCACCAAGTTGCCACCCAAAGCACTGTTCCTATAGCTCCAAATTCTGTTCACAGTCCAGTAGTACACTCACTTCTTGCTACACCTGTACTTTATTTAGCCTCTGGGAGTTTTCCATGCTGTTTGCCTGAAAAAGCTTCCTCTCCCGATGCCACTGACTCTTCAAAGCCAGTTCAAATCTCGCCTCCTGTTTATAACTTCCATCGGCAACCTCAGGAAGAATTCCGTGGTATCTCCTCTAAGATTTCATAACAATTACCACACTGATACTCTTCCTGAGCTCCTGCCCATTTCTTTTCCCTGTGAGGAACCTTCTTCCTGGTATTACTCAGACTCACTTGTAAGAGAAGAAAGGTCAGGAGGCAGCCCTTCCAAGGACTCTTGCTGTCCAAGGACAACAGGGCTGTTGTTACAACTGTCAAACCACTGTTGTTAACACTGGTATAGATTCAATAAATCTTGGATTTTAATCTAAATCTAGCCAGTCACCAAGTCAGTGTAAAGATAGAAATTGAAAACTGGAGTCCTCAGATGCCTGGGATATTAATGATAATTTGATGTGTAAGGCACTTACCTCTTTATCAAAATAATTTCATGTATATTTCATTTGTTCTTTACTTAGCCCTATATTATACCATTAAATATTATTATCATTCTCATTTGAAAAAAAAATGAAACTGAGGTCACAAGAGTTACATGCCTTGACCAAGGTTACATAGTAACCTAAAGATAGAACTAGAAATAGAATCCAGGTACCCCTTCTTTTTCACTATTGTTGTCATTGTATGTATCCAAAAAGAGGTAGGGTAGAGTAGAAAGTTTGTTAAAATATATTGCTTTATTGGACACTAGAATTCATTCCCCTCTTAGAACCTAACTATACCATTTCATGTTTATTGTGCATAAAAGCGGCACAATTCAGGGGTCAGAGTTCGGCCCAGAGCACATCCTTCATCTACATTTCCTCCTGTAAAAAAAAAAAAGTTTCTAATTGGTCTCTCTGCCTATAGCCATCCTCCAAACCAAAACATCGAGAATAATTTTCCTAAAATAGAAAACTGATTTATATAAAATGTCTTAGCCTTTCTTTCCAGGCCTTCCAAAATCTCACAAACCTATCTTTTCAGCCATGTTTCCCCATTATTCTTTTTTTCTTTTTGTGACGGAGTCTTGTTGTGTCACCCAGGCTGGAGTGCAGTGTGGCTCTATCTCGGCTGACTGCAAGCTCCGCCTCCCAGGTTCACGCCATTTTCCCACCTCAGCCTCCTGAGTAGCTGGGACTACAAGCGCCCGCCACCACGCTTGGCTAATTTTTTAAAATATATTTTTAGTAGAGACGGGGTTTCACCGGGTTTAGTCAGGTTGGTCTCGATCTCCTGACCTTGTGATCCAACCGCCTTGGCCTCCCAAAGTGCTGGGAGGAGCCACCGCACCCGGCCCCCCATTATTCTTCATTATGCCCTACATACTAACAGAACCGACCTTTCCTTCTCAGCAAGATATCCTATATTTTTCTGTCTTGCTTAGTCATGAAGCTCCCTTAGCCCACAATGTTCTTCCTCATTACCACATCTATATGTCCAAATCTAACATTCCTTTAAGATCCCACTCCAGTGACAAGGAATAGTTGTAACTTATATCTCACACCTACCTCCATGAAGTGCACTGCATGAAAACAGAAATTGCTTAGTTTTTATTGATCTCCGTATACTCAGCACTTCTCACAATGTTCTGCTCATATAATAATAAGTTTTTTTGAAAGAAAAAGTTCATGCAAATAGCAACAGATTTGGGGGCTAGGTTCTTCTATATCAGACAATAATTCAATAGAGAAAGGAATGGTGAAACCAGAGAAAGTTATCTGCCCTATGTATAAATGGGCACTGCAAAACTCTGTCTAAAGTTATCCTCCCATTTCCACAGACTTTTCTCTTACCTGGCATAAATTTCTCACACTAAGAGACACTACTATGTTAGGTAACAGAAACAAGGCCACACTATTGCCAAAAGGCTTTTGCTAAAATGTACTTTGCATCTGGGCTAGGTGACTAGCATTTGTCCATCAGAACAAGTTTAACAAACTAGCAAATTTTTATAAGGCCCAGAAAGACTGATTTTCAGAAGATGGGACATGAGATGAGTAAAGATACTGCTGATGTGAAGCTATGGGTATCTAAAATGACAATATTGAGGGAACCATAGGATAGGGTATAAAACAAGGAAATAGAAAAAGGATGTTCTGTTACACTTTCAAAGGGCCAAACTGGCAAGACACATCCTCTAACAGAATAGGCTTTCCTTCCACATCCTATTCCTTGTGCCTAAAATTCAACTAGCTAATGTAAACCCCAACTCTACTAAGACAAGAATGAACTTGGGTTCTGAGAGCCCCCAGTACCAACTGGATACTATACCACAGGCAGGAACACCTCATCAGGCTACTCAGGAAGGGAGTGGAAGAAATGAGAAGCATTACTCACCAACAGCAATGAAGAGTAGGCAGTCAGGATCCCAGCTAAACTCAGAATAAAAATAGACCAGAAAAACCAGTATCCCGTTCCTAGAAAAGTGACCCTGAAAAAAAAATGTGTTTCAGTTCTTAAAATACTGCAGAAATCAGTAGCATCTGTGTCAAGGATAGGGACAAAACCAGACTGGATAAGGCATAAGAAAATGTAGGGAGATAAAAAGAGAAGCAGTGTGTGAACAGCAGTTTTTGCAGATACTTATATGAGGAGTTTTAAAGTTGTGTTCTGTAGGCAATTGGGGATGTTCATGGGGTTTGTAAACACAGTAGGATTTTAAGTTATTTAGAATACATATTTAAAAATTATGTCCTCTTTTAAAAAAATAATATAATAGAGAAATTTGGGAATACCGGAAGAGAAACAACATATCCCATAAGTTTACTGCCTGAACAAAAATAATACTTTACACTTTGGCAGGCTCCTTGTCCACATGCATATACATTTTTGGACGTCATTGCAATCACAGCCAGTATACTTTTTAAAAAGCCCCAATTTTTCTGTTCCTAATGTAGCATATGAGAGAAAATTGCTAATGATTTGTTAGGAGAAAGAATGTTATACTCGGTCTAGGTATTACACATCAAATACATTTGAATCTTCATGTCAAGAAAACAGAAATTTCCTCCTCTCTGTAGAAAACCTGGAAAATTATATTTTTTAAGATGTAAACTACAGGCTAGTGAACAAAAAACTACATTAATAAGAATTATAAAGGAAATTCTCTTGGACAAGGGCTGTGAGATAAACTAGGAAGAAACAAACAGGCAAACAGCCTTACTAACAAAGGTATCCCAGATCAAGACACTGGGAAGAGTGCTCTGTAGAAGATGAGCTCACAATCAGGAATCAGAAAACATGTAAGGGATGTCAACAAATGAACCCTATGAAGCCAACAAATAGAAAAACTTGGACCCAAGAAAACATAATTAATAGAACAATCAGAAAAGAGCCACAAAATAAATATATTTAAGATCTTCCATAATGTAAAGGAATGATTCACATCCATGAAACAAGAATAGGGTGTTTTAACCCAAACACAATTTTTTGATGTTATCAAAACAATCAGAGATCTTGAAAAAAAATTTTTGAAATTAAAAAAACATGAAATCTGGCCTTAATAGCACTCTAGATGTAGTCAAAGAATTAATGAGTTTAACCAAATCGAGATACTGACTTTGCTTTCCAAGTAACAAAGAAAACAATGTTTGTCATTTCATGGTACTCCTCTTTCTTCTAATCATTTTACTGGTCACATTGATATTGTATTTTAATCTCTTTCAACCTAAAAGGTTTTCTTTTGGATGCCCGATCACATGTAAATATTACTATTAGTTTGGTTTACTTCAAAGCCCTCTTACCAAACTCAGGTGAAGTTCCCACCCCCCCAGCTATGGATTATAGGCAAAAGAAGAACCGTGATTTGGCTTTTCCTCTCTCTCCCTCTACTTCTTCCCATCCCAGTAAGTAACTGTACTTACTGTTGGTGGTGGTAGTGGTGTGAAAAAAGGGAGTGAAAAGAGTGAGAAGGAGTTTGCTTATGTGACTGCCTGAACATCAGTGGGAATTGAAAAAGGAAGTCTCTTTTCTTGCCCATCACTTCTTTAAGCTGGGAATATACAATGCTGATGACTATGCAGTAGGCCTACTCTACATGAATGTGTCCAAGTTAGGCTTCTTCTGACTTAGCATTTTTAAGCAGTTTTCTCTCTGCTCTGGACTATTGTGTTACATCCCGCTAGCAGCATAATCACACCTCCATTTTGGATGTAGGCCTACTCACTCAACCAAGACAGCTTTATTGTGGCAGCCTAGTCAATGCAACCTACTCATGTAAAATCCATATTTTCTGTTATCATTATAACAGAATGTTTAAAGAAACTTTCAAGGACCCCTTCCCTGCTTTCTCACAGCTGTAAGATGCAGCTTTCTTGCACTTTTCCCCAATACACATTGCAATGTTTTATATCGGTATCACCAACTGTCAGCTGGCAGTAACTCTAGATGAGAAAAAAAGACACATTGATGGTGGAGGCCCTAGGAACCCTCACATAGTGAGAAATGGAGAAACAACACACACAGAGGGGAAAAGAGAGAAGTTACAGTTACCCTACCAAAAAATTCTGCTCTTTCTAGCTAAGGGGAACAACTAGAAAAGCTAGACAAAATGTTCTGAAAAATCTAAATGAAAGCATCAGACATCTACCAGACACTGAAGAACTATGGAGCCAAGATCCAAACAAGGAAGGAAATCCAGAGATAGTGTAGCATTTGGGGTAATTTTTCTCTAGAACTGGCTGAGGTACAGGAAGCTCTTACAAACTTCACAGGGCTACAGGGGAGAAGGTAACCTTGTAAACACAATACACTTTGATTTGGAACCTTCCAGGGTTACATCCTAGGAGAAAGCACAAACTTTTCCAGTTTGTGATTTGTGGGGGAATGAATCCTAGCTTGGAAGCATCTAAATGTGTGAACCGACATTATTAGTCTGCTCTCCCTAGGTACTGGCTTGATGGCACACACAGCTCAGGCCTCTCCTCTTCCTAACAGTCACCTTCTATGGGACACCTAGGGGTTATTTTTTATACAGAGAAAAAAAGATTCTAGATGAAAGATCACAGGTGCATGATAAAATGAAGAGTAATAAAAAAGTAAATATATAGGTAAATGTAAAAGAATATTAACTATACAAAACAACAATAATGTCATCTGTGGTTGGAAAAGTATGTAGGATTAAAATATATGATGAGGATAGCTTATAACTCAGAAGGAGGTAAATGAAGTTAAGGTGTTTCAAGATCCTCGTATTATCCAGGAAAAGGTTAAAATACTAATATAAGACTTTGGTAAGTCAAGATTACATGTTGCAATTTCCAGGGCAGGTACAAAAAAGACAGCAAGAGTCAGTAGGAGAGAAAATATGGGTATTCCTTCCAAGTTAATAGAGGGAAAAATAAAGTAATAAAAAATACTTAATATAAAAGTAAGAAAAGAGGAAAAAAGAACACAGGGCTGGGTGCGGTAGTTCACACCTGCAATCCCAGCAATTTGGGAGATCGAGGTGGGCAGATCATTTGAGTTCAGGAGTTTGAGACCAGCCTGGACAACATGGCAAAACCCTGTCTCCATTAAAAAAAAAAAAAAAAAAAAATTCGCTAGGTGTGGTGGTTTGCACCTGTAGTCCTAGCTACTTGGGAGGCTGAAGTGGGAGGATCAGTCAAGCTTGGGAGGCAGAGGCTGCAATAAGCCAAGATCACATCACTGCACTCCAGCCTGGGAAACAGAGTGAGACCCTGCCTCAAAAACAAAACAAAACCCACAGAACTGATAGGACAACAGCATTAGGAAGAATATGGATGTAAGCTCAAATAAAATATATTAGTGATATATTAGTACAGAGCTATTTTTTATTTGGAACATAAAGACAAATATTGCCAAACTCGATTTCAGAAACCCAACCACATGCTATTTATAAGGGAAACTTCCAAAACATGAGCTATAGAAAGGATGGAAAAGATAAACCATGCAAAGCTAGTATAGCTATATTAGTTATTATACGAAATAGTCTTCAAGTTAAAAACATATGAAGAAAATGAAAGACTATGCTGCAACTTTGCACTAGGATTGAAGACTTCATTGGTACTCAGACTTGTGCCTGATTTACAACACTGTATCCTGGCAGACGAAATTCAGAAATTGGGGATGGTTGCAAGGAAGATCATGGAAGCTAGCGAGTAAGCATCTCAGTCTTGGGAACAATGGTGAGGGTTCCAAGCCATGCTTGTGGTCAGTGCAAAAGCCTGTTGTGAGGAATATTTCTATAAAATGCCTGGAAGAGCAATTCCAAAAAGTAGCTAGGGACCAGTGCTTGACTGAGGCACTGTCTAATGAAAGTAATAATGGCCAGAGTGACCAGTGTCATTTTGATGACCAGAGTTTCTTCTTACCACCACCAAGCTATTTTTGCTATCTTGTGGTAAGCCCCAGAACTTTGATACCACTCAAGGGATGGGGAGAGAGGCAGAAAGATTTGGGTATTAGACTTTGCATAAACCTTGTCAACTATGGATCTCAGAGCTGGTATTTTAAAATTTATAAATTATACCATAGCATTTATATTTTAAATTGAAATACAATTTCCGTGAAATAATTCGGAACCGGCCCATAAAAAAAACTGCAGATGAACCAGTGAGAAGGCTAACTGAAAACCCCCAATGAATAAGTAAGCAAAGGAAAATAAATTTTAAAAGAAAAGAAATTAGTTAAATAAACTTGTTCTGAAACTAAATGACTCAAATTAAAACAAAAAAATTTCATCAAGAAAAAATATGCAATATTAGAATATTTAATGCTACCATATACCTCAGTTTTAAATAGAAATTGCTATAACCTTTTGAGAAAGTACTTTGGCAATAGACATAATAAATTTTTTTTTTTTTTTTTTTTTTTTTTTGAGTCAGGGTCTGGCTCTGTCACCCAGGCTGGAATGCAGTGGCACAATCTTGGCTCACTGCAACCTCTGCCTCCCAGGCCCAAGGGATCCTCCCACCTCAGCCTTCTAAGTAGCTGGGACTACAGGCACACACCACCATGCCTGGCTAATTTGGGGGCATAATGAATTTTAACAATGTTTATTCTTCTTGACTCAATAATGCCATTTATGGGAATCTATTCTAAGAACATTAGTCAGAATACAAAGATTTCTCTGCATTACTAGTTTATAAAAACGAGAAAATTGGACATACATATAATGCCTAACAATTAAAAATGGCTAAGTGTATTGTAGCATCTGTCATGAAATATTTTTAAACCATTTTAAATGATGTTCATTAGGAGTTTAAAAATTTTGTTAAAATGTTTGTTATTTTAAGTGAAAAGAAAAAGCAAAATTATGTATACAACATGAACATAATAGAAAATCAGCATAGAAAAATATATCGAGTGATCATCTCTCAAGAATGGGACTAGGCAGATACTATATTTCTAATTTTTTGCACTTTACACATAAAATAACAAACCATGTTTTACTTCTATAAAAAAAAACAAAACTGTATTCCATTTTTAAAAGCCCCATAACCAAACAGATCTTTCTTCCCCCTATACCAAATAACAAGATTTGCAGTAAGGTTAGCAGACATCAAGCCAGAAAAACTAGAAGGGATGGGGACATTCCAGCGTAGGAGTTTAGCCATGAAAGAGTGCTGGGAAGGGATACGTGTCACTGTGTGCAGAATCCTAGGAAGCCTCCTAAGAACAGTAGGGAGAGGAAGAGGGTATAGGAGCAGCAGAGAAGGTGGGGTTCAGGGATAGAGATCATGAAGACCAACTAGTGTCAGCATCAGTAACTCAAAGAGACTAAAGAAAAGATACCAGGGAATCATTATGTGAGTAGAAGGACTGTGGATATTGGAAGCATGAAAGCTTCCCACTGAGCCAGATTTAGTCTGAGACTGAGCACAGTGGAAGAAAGTATAACAAGTTACGGTGCTAAGCATCCTACCCCTGCCCCAGAGGCAGGCCTCTCACCCACAAGCTGTGGAAAGCCCAGTTTTGTCCGCCTTCCCTACTATATCACCAGATCTTTTCAGCCTGAGGTAGAATCCAGGTAGTTATCAGACCAAAATGCCCTTACACAAATGAAACTACAAAAAGTGAAACTCACCAGTCAAAGTTAAAGTATTCATTGGATGTTTCTATCCACAGGAACAGCAACATCAGAGACAAGACAAATGAAATTACCAGGCACGGGCAAAATAATTGCTCTTTCTGGGAAGAGAAAAAAGAAATCTAACTTAGCTTCATTTATCCTTATTACCTCAGCAGTTTCTGTATACACTTGCCAAACTACCTTTCCTTGTGTTCCCTACCTCAGGTATAAGTTGCACTGCCATGCATTACCCTCCTGAGGCTGGAGTGACCACTCTCTTCTTTTTACCCCTACAAAATCCTGTATATGCCTATTTACAACCTTTCTTACACTGAACTGGAATTATGCATGTATGTTTTATCTGATGCTACACTGTTTCTTCTTTGAGGAAAAGGAACATCCCTGTATTACCAATACATAGTATAGTTTCTTGAACACAGCTGGCTTTTAACAATCACCTGTTGAATTCATCTGCCTCTCCAGCTACCAGATGTTTTGTTCAGTAATTAATTTACTGATTCATTCATCATTAATGAGTTCATTTAGTCATCAATCTACCCCATTGGAGAAGAAAGGGGGAATCAGAGTTAAAGAATAATTTTTTTTAAGTAGCTATTTTGTTCTAGTAAAATGCTAAGGATTTCACAAGCTACTTTCATTTGATTTATTTCTCATTAGAGCCATATGAGTTAGGCATCAGTCTCATTTTTGCAGAAGAAAGCTCACAGAGGTAAAATAATTGATTCAAGATCACACAGCTAAGAAGTAGCAGGGGCAGGACTAGAACCCAGATCTGTGTAAGCTCAAAGCCAAAATGGAGGTTATCATTATGGAGGAGGTACTGCTTTCTCTGAAGGCAAAGAAGTCTCCCTGTGTTAGTTTTGTGCCTTTCAATACATCCTCCACACAATCAAATAATCATTCCAAACCACAGCTCAGACTACTTCATCAGCTTAAAGTCTTTGGGGATTCTTTATTCCCAATGGCAGAGGTCAAATTCTTAAAACCACACAACATTGGACCCGTCTCCCTCTCTAGCTTCTTTTCCCCTCACTTCTTCTTTCATATCCTCTCCTTCATCTAAAATAAACCTTATATCAATCTCCAAATTCACTATGCCCTTCGACTTCTCCTTCAATACCAATTCTTTCACCATCCCCAATTCTCTACCTATCCAATTCTTAATCACCCTTCACCTTTTAAAAGGTGGCCCTCCCCTTGGTATGTGCCTGTGCACATGCACATACAGTTACAGCACTTCTCTCACTATATTGAGATTGTGTGTGTGTACTTATCTTTCCCCACAGTAGACTGAATTCCTTGAGAGCAGGAAGCATTGCCTGAAGCACTTGTATTATCCCCAGTGACTCGCATACAGGACAAATATCTGGGCAGGAAAGATACAGTGGGGACAGAAGAACATTCCTGCCTACTCCAGGGAAACCTCCCATTTCCTACCCCTTTCCTTGTATTCCCCACCTCAGGTATAAGAAATTAATTATCCAATAGGTCTGATTCTGGGACCCTAGTTGGGCCATGTTCACAAATAAGTAAAGGTACATGATTTTGCTCTTCTGTTCTCATTTCAGTGTGCTGATAATTTAATCACTTATACCATGTAGCTCACCAAAGGGTTCCAACATATGGCTTACAAATAGAGGCCCTAAAAGAGGCTAGTCCATATGCCACCACTCAGTCTTACTAGAGCTCTTCCTTAGGGAAAATCACCACTAGCTTGACCAATTATAAATGAGCACCTTGTTTCTCACTTGCTGTTTTTTTCTCCCGAGAAGAGAAATTCACAGAGGAGAGCAAATTACAATTCAGGCATCCCCGTAATCCCTAACCAAAAACATCTAATTGCACCCAAACATCACTTTTTCTTCAAGATTCACTGAATGAATAAATGCAAAAGTGAATTAATGAATAAACATAAAACAGGTAGTAAGGAAAAGTAAAGAATAAAAGTGAAAAATGAAGTGAAGGAAAGAAATGAAGAAAGCAAGTACATGTTTCAATAAGTTTAATATTGGTGCAATACTTTTATGGAAGAAATGGAGCCCTAGCATCCCCAGTCCTGGAGACCGTAAAGAGCCCTTATGGGGCCCGCGGTCAGCCTATGTTCCCCACATCTGAGAAAACACGGTCCAGCTCCTTATCAGTTTGTACCCAAGTGCAGCAACAAAATCCAACTTTAGTTTTTTCCCACTGCCTGAATTTCCAAAGGCAACTATAGCAGCCAGTAAGGAAGGTGACATAGCATTGGTGGTTGAAGATGCGTGGAATCCATGGATTAAGTTTGTTTGGTTTTCCTGTCTTATTCCTCTTGTGCTCAATCCTGTTGACCTTCTTAAACATGATTCACCCTTTGGCTGAAAGACAAATAAAATAATCAGGATCTAGTGTAACTCCCCTTAATGTACCTTATCCCATCATTCTACAGAAAATTTTATCAAAGAGAGATGGATTTTTAAAAAACTGTTTATAATCAAAGATAATACAGTGAATTTGGGGCAGAAAAATAGAGCTTCTTCCTACCTTTCTCACTAACTTGTTGAGTGTTTACTGTGATCATTGCATCACTCTAGGTTTAGTTTTCACACCTCTAAAATGGGACAATATTCCCTGTCCTCACCACCTAATAGATGCTGAAAAAATCCAATGAGATAATATATACAAATGTGCTTCTCAAATTGCAATATGCTGTTGAAATAACTCGAGACATTAAAGGCATGGGTGAGGTACATGAAAATACCATCCTTGACTAATAAGTGACTCAGATACACAGTTGGCTGCTTCGTCCCTTTCTCTCCTCTCCCATATGGAATCAGTTAGGGTTAGCTTCAATTATGAATGATGGAATCTTCAAAACAACAATGGCTGAAATGTGACAAGTTTATTTTTCCTTTGCCAACAAAAACTATTTCAGAGATAGAACAAAATATGTAGTATGTGGCTTCACAACAGCATTAAGAACACAGGCACCCACCACAACCTGCACCTGTGTACATCATCAAGGAGCCTGAGGACAGGCCAACATCACCTGGCACCATTACCAGCACCAATGCCTACCCACATGTACCACCTGGGGACCTATAGCCTGACCCACCCATCCTACTGCTGTCACTGCTAGCACCAGTGCATGTCACCTGGGAGACCAAAGATTGGCCCCCTAACACTACTGCCATCACTGACACCACACATGCTGCCCAGGGCTCCAGGGTCCCACCTGCCTACCCAGCACACTGCTAACACTGCCAGTACCCAAGCAAGCCACCTAGAGACCTAAAAATTGGCCTTCCTAGACCTGCTAACACCAGTGCCTGTGTACACTGGCCAGGGGTCCAAGGACAGGAACAATCGGCCTGCCATCACCACCACTGGGGCCTGAGGATTGGCCTGCCTGATGTCTCCATTCCCAGCAAAGCCTCACTGCAGCCTGTGCTAACAACCACAGCCTAAACCACTGACAAAATCATAGACACTACTGACACTGATTACAGTCAAAGAAATCCCAGGGAGACTATACTACTGCATGAACCCAAAATAAAAACTGAAGTGCCCCACCCAACCAACTCTATAGATACAGCTACAAGAAAAAAAAAATCTTCCCCTATGAAAGCCAACCCAAAAATTTATAAAAAGCAACTGTTACAGCAGATGTGCAGATATCAATATAAGGACACAAAAAACATGAAAAAGCAAGGAAACATGACAACTTCAAAGTAATATAATAATTCTCCAGCAAGAGATTCCAATGCAAAAGAAATGTGTGAAATGCCTACAAATAAATTAAAATAACAATATTAAATATACCCAATGAGATACAAGAGAGCACAAATACTACAAAGAAATCAGAAAAACAATTCAGAATCTGAATGAGATAATTCAATATGGAGATATTATTTCAGAACCTGAAGACAAGTCATTTGAAGTAACCCAGTAAGGTGAAAGAAACAGAAGGAAGGGAGGGGAGAAAGAAAGAGAAGGAAGGGAGGGCAGGTGGGCGGACGGGTATGGTGGCTCACACCCAGCACATTGGGAGGCCAAGGTGGACGGATCATTTGAGGTCAGGAGCTCGAGACCACCTTGGCCAACATGATGAAACCCTGCCTTTACTAAAAATACAAAAATTAGCCATGCGTGGTAGTGCATGTCTATAACCACAGCTACTTGGGAGACTGAGGCAGGAGAATTGCTTGAACCTGGAAGGTGGAGGTTGCAGTGAGCTGAGATTGCACCACTGCGCTCCAGCCTGGGTGACAGAGCAAGATTCCATCTCAAAAAAGAAAGAAGGCAGGCAGGCAGGGAAGGAAGGAGGGAGCAAGGGAGGGGAGGGAAAGAGAGAGAGAAGGAGGGAGGGAGGGAAGGAAGGGAGGGAGGGAGGGAGGGAGGGAAAGGAAAGGAGGGAATAAAGAAACCCTACATGACATTTTGAAAACCATTAAGTGACCAAGTACTCAAATTTTGGATATTCCAGAAGAGGTGGGGAAAAGCATAGAAAACCTATTTAATAAAATAATCACCGAAAACTTCCCAAGTCTTAAAAGGGATTCAGACATCCATAGAGTGGAAGCTCAAAGATCCCCAAATAGATTCAACCCAAAAAGGTCTTTTCCAAGGCACTTTATAGTCAAACTGCCAAAAGTCAAAGACAGAGAATTCCAAAAACAAGAGAAAAGCATCAAGTCACATGTAAGAGAAACCAATCAGACTAATAGTGGATTTCTCAGTAGAAATCTTACACGATAGGAGAGGATGGAGTGAAAGAAAAACTTTTCTTTCAAAGTGCTAAAAGAAAACAAAGACCAAATGGACCTAACAGATATATACAGAACATTTACATCCAACACCTACAGAATACACACTCTTCCCATCGGCACATAAAACATTCTCCAGGATAGACTACATGTTAGGCCACAAAACAAGTCTAAACAGATTTGTAAAAATCTAAATCACATTAAGTATCTTTTCTGACCAAAATGGAAAAAAAAAAAAATAGAAATCAGTAACAAGAGAAATGTTTGAAACTGTAAAAATACATGGAAATTATTTTTAACAATATGGTCCTGATTGACCACTGGTCAATGAAGAAATTAAGAAAAAAATTTTTTGAAACAAATGAAATGAAAAAACACATACTAAGACCTATGTGATACAAAAAGAGGAATGCTGAGAGGGAAGCTTATACCAATAAACATCTACATCAAAAGCAGAAAAGATTTCAAATAAGTAACTATGCACCTCAAGGAACTAGAAAACGAAGAACACACCAAACCCCTTCTATTTCTCAGTAGAAGACATACAAATAGCCAACAGGTATATGAAAAAATGTTCAATATCACTAATAATCAGGGAAATGTAAATCAACAGCACAGTGAGATGTTATCTTACCCCTGTTAGAAGGGCTACTATCAAAAAGAAAAAAAAATAAAGAAGGTGGCAAAGACAAAGGGCATTCTTACACACGGTGGGAACATAAATTAGTACAGGCCATAAAAAACAATACGGAGATTTCTCAAAAAATTAAAATATTGTAGTAACCATATGATCCAGCAATTCCACCACCTGGTAGTTATCCAAAGAAAGGAAATCAGTTTATCAAAGGGATACCTGCACCCCTATGTTTATTGCAGGACTATGCACAATTGCAAAGATACAGAACCACCCTAAGTGTCTATCAATGGACAAACGGATAAAGAAAATGAGCTTATATATACAATACAATACTCTACAGCCATAAAAAGAAAATGAGATTCTGTCATCTGCAGCAGTATGGATGGTACTGGTGGTCATCATGTTCAGTGAAATAAGTCAGGCACAAAAAGACAAATACTGTATGTTCTCACTCTTGTGGGAGCTTAAAAAGTTGATCTCATGGAGGTAGTGAATACAATGATCATTACCAGAGGCTGGGAAGGATGTGGAGTTGTGGGGGGATGAAGAAAGGTAGGTTAATAAGTACAAATACACAGTTAGAGAGAAGGAATAAGTTCTAGTGTTTGATAGCATAGTAGGGTGACTACAGGTAATAATATACAGCATATTTAAAAATAGCTAGAGGATTTGAAATGTCCCTAGTACAAAGAAATGACAAATGTTCCAAGCGATAGATATCCTAAATACCCTGATTTTACCATTACACATTCTATGCATGTATCAAAATATCACATGTATACAATAAAGTACAAACATTATGTATTAATAAAAATCAATTCTTAGAAGCTCTGTTTCCTTTTGTTTCTTCCATCAGCATAGACATTTACATATTTGAGAGTTGATATATAATTATTCATACTTACCACATGCAGTGGCTCACGCCTGTAATCCCAGCACTTTGGGGGGCCGAGGCGGGCAGATTAACTGAGGTCGGGAGTTTGAGACCAGCCTGACCAACATGGAGAAACCCGATCCCTACTAAAAACAAAATTAGCAGAGCATGGTGGCGCATGCCTGTAATCCCAGCTACTCGGGAGGCTGAGGCAGGAGAATTGCTTGAACCCAGGAGGTGGAGGTTGCATTGAGTCAAGATGGCACCATTGCACTCCAGACTGGGCAACAAGAGTGAAAGTCTCAAAAAAAAATTATTATTATTCATACTTGATGTGTTTTTGGTATCTGATTATACACATTTTCATTTTTATTAATAAATCTACAAAATGACAAAAGAAACCTAAAGTAACATAAATCAAAATTCATTGACCTTCCAAGGAGAAACAGACAAATCCAAAATTATAGTCAGAGATTTCAATACCCCTTTCTCAATAATAGTAAGCAGGATAGAGCAGACTTGAAAAACACTAGAATTGGAAAACAGAATTGAAAACCCTAGAATTCAATTAGCAATCAATAAGATAGTTGGAAAACTCCTAAATATTTTAAAATTAAATAGCAACTTCTAAGTAACTCTGAGTCAAAAAAAATCAAAAGGGAAATTAAAATCTTTTGAATTGAATAGAAATGAAAACACAACATAGAAACATTTCTAAGGTATAGTTAAAGCAATACTTAGATTTACATTTATAATGCTAAATGCCCATACTAGAAAAGAACAAGGCTGGGAGCGGTGACTCACACCCATAATCCCAGTACTTTGGGAGGCCGAGACAGGTGGATCACAAGGTCAGGAGATCGAGATTGTCCTGGCTAACACGGTGAAACCCCGTCTCTACTAAAAATACAAAAATTAGCCAGGCGTGGTGGCATGCGCCTGTAGTCCCAGTTGCTGGGGAGGTGGAGGAAGAAGAATGGCGTGAACCCAGCAGGCGGAGCTTGCAGTGAGCCGAGATCAGGCCACTGCACTCCAGCCTGGGTAACAGAGGGAGACTACGTATCAAAAAAAAAAAAAAAAAGAAAGAAAGAAAAAACAAGATCTCAAAATCAATAACCTCAGTTTCCATCTTCAGACAATCAGTAAAAGTGGTGCAAATTAAACACAAAGTTAACAGAAGATTAGGAGTAATAACAATGGATAAATAGAAAAAATAGGGAAAAAAATCAATGAAATCAAAAGTTGGTTCTTTGAGAAGACCAACAAAGCTAATAAATTTCTGACTAGGATCATTAAGGAGATTAAAAAAGAAAGAAGTCGGCCGGGCACGGTGGCTCAAGCCTGTAATCCCAGCACTTTGGGAGGCTGAGACGGGCGGATCACAAGGTCAGGAGATCGAGACCATCCTGGCTAACACGGTGAAACCCCGTCTCTACTAAAAAATGCAAAAAATTAGCTGGGCGTGGTGGCGGGCGCCTGTAGTCTCAGCTACTCGGGAGGCTGAGGCAGGAGAATGGCGTGAACCCGAGAGGCGGAGCTTGCAGTGAGCTGAGATCCCGTCACTGCACTCCAGCCTGGGCGACAGAGTGAGACTCCCTCTCAAAAAAAAAAAAAAAAAAGAAAGAAAGAAATCACAAATCATCAATATCAGTAATAAGAGAGAACCATCACCACAGACCCTAGAGACATGAAAAGAGTAACAAAGAATTTGGTACAACTTCATTCCCATAAATTCTATAGATACATGAAATGGGCGAATTCCCTGAAAGACAAAAACTACTAAAGCTCACTCAGGAAGAAATAGAAAACTTGAATATCTTTTTATCTATCAAGTAAATTGAATTTGTTGTTAAAAAGCCTTCCCATCAAGAAAAAGAAAAAAAAAAATGGATTCACTGGTGAATTCTACCAAACATCTACAGAAGAAATAATACCAATTCTATAGAAACTCTTACATCAGAAGAGAAGACTTTCCAAATCATTTTCTGTGACCAATATCCTGACACCAAAACCAAAGATATCCTAATAAAAGTAAAAACCAATATCCCGACACCAAAACCAAAGATATCCTAATAAAAGTACAAACCAATATCCCTTATGAATCCAAATGCAAAAATTCTTAACATACATCAGTACATACTGACCAAGTGTAGTTTTCCAAAGGACTGCAAAGATTATTCAACATTCAAAAATCAATCAACTTGGGGCCAGGCATGGTGACTCAATTCTGTAATCCTACAACTTTGGGAGGCTGAGGCAGGCAGACTGCTTGAGCCCAAAAGTTCAAGACCAGCATGGGCAACATGGCCAAATCCTGTATTCACAAAAAAAATGCAAAAATTAGCTGGGTGTGGTGGTAGATGGCTGTAGTCCCAGCTTCTCGGGAGGCTGAGGCAGGAGGATTGCTTGAGCCTGGAGATGGAGGTTACAGTGAGCCAAGATCACACCACTGCACTCCAGCCGAGTGAGACCTTGTCTCAAAAACAAAACAAAAAAAATAAACTTAATTAACCATATTATCAAACTAAAGACAAACTATATGGCCATCTAAATAGATACATAAAATACTTCTGAGCAAATTCTAACTCCATTCCTGACAAAAACCCTCAGCACACTAGGAATAGCAAATATTATGCCTTTGTATGGAGAATATATTAAAAGCTAACAGCTAACTTCACACTTAATGGTGAAAGACTGATTGCTTTCTAAAGACTAAATGATTTTTTTCTAAGATCGGAAACAAAGCAAGGATGTCTGTTATCACCAATCCTGTTCAACACTGTACTGGCAGTCCTAGCCAGTGTAATAGGCTAGAAAAAGAAATAAAAGGCATAAAGAATAGAAATAAATAAATAAAACTCTATTTGCAGACAACAAGATTATCTACGTAGAAAATCTCCAAAATTCTACCAAAAAAAAAAAAACACTTAGAATTAATGCGTTTGGCAAGGTAGAATCAGATGCAAAAATCAAAAATTTTTATAGACTAGGAATGAACAAATAGAAGGTAAAAATTTTAAATCACTATTTACATCATGAAATAGCAAAACATGAATGGGAAAACTGGTGAAATCTGAATAATATCTGAAGTTTCGTTACCAGTAATGTACTAATGTTATCTTAGTTTTACAAAATGAACCACAGTAAAAGGATAATGCTGGGGGAAACTGAAACTAGGTAAGAGTATACAAGAACTGTCTGTACTATCTTTGTAACTTTTCTGTAAATCTAAAATTATTCCAAGATGAAACATGTATTTAAAAATTAAATTTAAATGATGATTTACAATAGTAACAAACACATACTTAGGTATAAATCTAACAAAATATGTGCAGGATCTGCATGCTGAAAACTACAAGACACGAAAGAAATCAAAGACTCAAGTAAAGACTCATAACAATACTGAGTCTTCTAATCTAAGTACCACTTTCTTGGATTAGAAGACTCAATATTGTTATAATCTCAATTCTCCCCAAACAGATCTACAGGTTCAACATGATTCCAATCAAAATCTCTGAGGACTTTTTTTGTAGAAATCAATAAGCTAATTCTAAGATTTCTATGGAAAGGCAAAGGAAATAGACTAGCCAAAACAATTTTGAAAAATAATGTATTTTGACTCAAACTACCTGAGTTCAAGACGTAATATAAAGCTACAGTTACCAAGACAGTGTGGAATCAGCAAACAGACAGACATAGAGATCAATGAAACAATACCGGTTCCAGAAAAAGGCCCATCTATATATGGTAAATTCATGTTTGACAGAAGTATGAAGGATGGAGAAAGGACAGTTTCTTTGACAAATGGTTCTGGAACAATTGGATATTCATCCAAAAACAAATGAACCTCAATCTACAACTTTGCATTTTTTTTTTTTTTTTTTTTTTTTTGAGACAGAGCCTGCCTCTGTCGCCCAGGCTGGAGTGCAGTGGCAGGCGATCTCTGCTCACTGCAACCTCCGCCTCCTGGGAGCAATTCTCCTGCCTCAGCCTCCTGAGTAGCTGGGACTACAGGCACATGTCACCATGTCCGGCTAATTTTTTTTTTTTTTTTTTTTTTGTATGTTTAGTAGAGATGGGTTCCACTGTGTTAGCCAAGCTGGTCTCGATCTCCTGACCTCAAAAGATCTGCCCACCTCAGCCTCCCAAAGTGCTGGGATTACAGGCATGAGTCACTGCGCCCGGCCCACAACTTTGCATTCTTTGTAAAAATTAAATGGATCACAGACTGAAATATAAATCTAAAGCTGGCCAGGTGCAGCAGGTCATACCTGTAACCCCAGCACTCTGGGAGGCTGAGGCTAGAGGATCACTTGAGCCCAGGGTTTGAGACCAGCCTGGGCAACATAGTGGGACCCCCATCTCTACATAAAATACAAAAATTAGCCAGATGTGGTGGCGCACACCTGTAGTCCCAGCTACTCAGGAGGCTGAGGCAAGAGGATCACTTGAACTGGGGAAGTTGAGGCTGCAACAAGCCATGATGGGGCCACTATATTCCATTCTGGGTGACAGAATGAGACCTTGTCTCTAAATGAATAAATAAATAAAACCTAAAGCTATAAAACTTATAGAAAAAAACATAGATGAAATGTGTCCCTGCTTTAGGCAAAGATTTGTTAGGTATAACACCAAAAGCATGATCCATAAAAGAAAAAACAGAGAAGTTGTATTTCATCAATATTAATAACTTCTAGTCTTCAAAAGACATTCTTAAGACATAAAAAGGCAGGCCACAGATTTGGAGAAAAACTGTCCTATATTTTGATAGTGCTTACACAATTACATGCATTTGTCAAAACTTGAAGAATTATACACTAAATAATGGTGAATTTTAGTGTATGCAAATTCTATCTTAATTAGAAATTTCTTGGCCGGGTGCGGTGGCTCACGCCTGTAATCCCAGCACTTTGGGAGGCCAAGGCGGGCATATCACAAGGCCAGGAGATCAAGACCATCCCGGCTAACATGGTGAAACCCCATCTCTACTAAAAATACAAAAACTTAGCCGGGCATTGTGGCGGGCGCCTGTAGTCCCAGCTACTCAGCAGGCTGAGGCAGGAGAATGGCGTGAACCCGGGAGGTGGAACTTGCAGTGAGCCGAGATCAGGTCACTGCACTCCAACCTGGGGGACAGAGTGAGACTCCGTCTCTAAATAAATAAATAAATAAATAATTTTTTAAAAAGAAATTTTTTATAGTATATGAATTGATGTATGGATTATTATTATTATTTTTTTTTTTTTAGAATTTTACTCTTGTTGCTCAAGCTGGAGTGGAATGACGCGATCTCGGTTCACTGCAACCTCCACCTCCCAGGTTCAAGCTATTCTCCTAGCTCAGCCTCCCGAGTAGCTGGGATTACAAGCACGCATCACCATGCCTGGATAATTTTTTGTATTTTTAGTAGAAACAGGGTTTCACCAAGTTAGCCAGGCTGGTCTTAAACTCCTAACCTCAACTGATCTGCCCGCCTTGGCCTCCCAAAGTGCTGGTATTACAGGCGTGAGCCACTGCGCTCAGCCAGATGTATAGATCTTGATTGGAACTTTTGAAAAGACTTTTTGGAGGAAATTGGTAGAAATTTGGATATTAACTAATTTACATTCAGTTGGTTTAGTAAACTATTGTTAATTTTAGGTGTGAAAATGATGATATCATTGTGTAAAAAAAAAATTCCTTTTTTGGCCAGGTGTGGTGGCTCATGCCTGTAGTCCTAGCACTTTGGGAGGCTGAGGCGGGCAGATCACAAGGTCAGGAGTTCGAGACCAGCCTGGCCAATATGGTGAAACCCCCCCATCTCTACTAAAAATACAAAAATTAGCCAGGCGTGGTGGTGTGCGCCTGTAGTCCCAGCTATTCTGGAGGCTGAGGCAGAAGAATCGCTTGAAGCCAGGAGACGGAGGTTGCAGAGAGCCAAGATCGCACCACTGCACTCCAGCCTGGGCAACAGAGAGAGACTGTCTCAAAAATAAAAATTCCTTTTTTAGAGTTTCACACAAAGTATTTACAGGTAAAATGTATGGTGTCTGCAATTCACTTTCAAGTACTTCATCTAAAAGAAGATAAAGCAAATATTGGAAGATGTTAACAATTACAAATATATGGGGCTATATTTTTCTGTATATTTTAAATAGTTCATAATTTAAAAAGTAGATGCTCTGGAGCACCTTGCCTATGTTTCATATCCCACCTTTGCCATATTTAGCTGTGCAACTTTAGGCAAGTTATGCAAGTATTCTGTACCTCAGTTTTCTCATCTTTAAATGTGAATAATAATGGTACTTATCAATATAGTTTGTGGGATTATTGAGTGAATCAATAGATGTGAAGAATTTAGTTCTGGAAATATTGTAAACTGAATGTTGGCTTTCAATATAATAATTGCTATCCATTCAGCACACTTTGAGCACTAAAATGACCAAGCATTAGGTTATGCGTCAAGAGCAAAAGGATGAGTAAGTCAAAACTCCTATCATTGACAAGATTTAAATATAGTGGAAGGGATGTATATTAGCAATTGAGTATAACAATGTAATAACTTCTAGAATAAACATCTATACAATACACTAGGCAGCATGGAGAATAGAGTGATTAACCCAGCCTCAGCGCATAAATGAAGACATTTTGGAAATTCAGGAGGGAGCTGAAAAAGACAGGGAAAATATAAAGACTACCTACAGTTTTTTGTTGTTGTTGTTGTTGTTTTTTTAAAAACAGATTGAAATAAAAAGACCTTGGAGATTCAGTTTAAGAAAAGGAACTGGGCACATACATTTGCCTTCCATTTCCTTGCAAATCATCTTGAAGTGACAGTAGAAAAGTATAATCAGGCCAGGCGCGGTGGCTCATGCTTATAATCTCAGCACTTTGGGAGGCCAAGGTGGGCAGATCACCTGAGGTCAGGAGTCTGAGACCAGCCTGGCCAACATGGTGAAATCCAGTTTCTACTAAAAATACAAAAATAGGCCGGGCGTGGTGGCTCAAGCCTGTAATCCCAGCACTTTGGGAGGCCGAGACGGGCGGATCACGAGGTCAGGAGATCGAGACCATCCTGGCTAACCCAGTGAAACCCCGTCTCTACTAAAAATACAAAAACTAGCTGGGCAAGGTGGCGGGCACCTGTAGTCTCAGCTACTCGGGAGGCTGAGGCAGGAGAATGGCGTAAACCCAGGAGGCGGAGCCTGCAGTGAGCTGAGATTGGGCCACTGCACTCCAGTCCGGGCGACAGAGCAAGACTCCGCCTCAAAAAAAAAAAAAAAAAATACAAAAATTAGCCAGGCGTGGTGGCATATGCCTGTAATCCCAGCTACTTGTGAGGCTGAGGCATGAAAATTGCTTGAACCCGGGAGGCGGAGGTTGCAGTGACCAGAGATGGTGCCACTGCACTCCAGCCTAGAGTCTCAAAAAAAAAAAAAAAAAAAAAAAAAAAAAAATTTTAAAGATTTTCTGGTTGACATTTGTTGAGTTTGTCTAAAGACCTGGGATAGATAGAAAGGGAACGGTCAGGTTAAGATAAAGATTGTGGAGATCAAACTTATTTTGAAGTTTTATAGTGGCTGCCCTTAGAGACCATAGGTGACAAATGTTTCCTATTCAGAGCTCAGTAATCTCTTTAGGATTGGAAGGGTCTGGAAGAAAAAGATCTAGCTTTGTTAATAGAGATTCTTTACAGATGCAAATGTTCCCCCGCCCCCCCCCCCCCCGCCCTCCCGCCTCCCTCCCTCCCCATACACAAAACAGCTTTGCAGAACCATTTCAAAATATGGCAAAGAAACATATTTTGGGGTAAATATTTTTTCCTTTTTGTCTTGTATTGTTATGCCAGAGTCAGGTTGCAAAGTAAACCATGATATATAGGGTTAAATAAAACACATCTGATGATAATTTATGGTTTGTAGAGCATGACTCTAGGGTTAAATAAAACCCATCTGATGAGAATTTATGGTTTGCAGGGCATGACTCCCCAGACCCCTTAGATAGGAATTTGGGCAAGATGGAAAAAAAAAAAAAAAAAAAAATCAGCATTTAGTCCCTACACTGGCCTCATATGAAAACTAGGTAATCCCTCTCACCCAGAATATCACACATTCCCATCCTGGACCCTCTTTATGAGACAGAGGCCAGAGATGGCAGTTGCTAAGCAACACCAACCACCCCACAGCTTCTCGCCAGCCCCATGGAATACCATCAGCATCCCCAATATAAGAATTAGGTATTCTGTCCCAATTAATTTGCCCAAAGAAGGAAGAAATCCTAAATTACTATCTCACCCTCAAAAGTAGTAGTTACCTCACCTTCTTCAATTCCTTGCTCAAATGGCCCCTTCTCAACAAGGTCAACCCTAATCACTATTTAATACCGCAACCTGCTCCCTCCTTCTAACTCCTCTATTGCGCTCTTTTTTTCTATAGAAAATAAAATATTATATAATGTATTTATTTAGGATGTTTACTGTTTATTGTCTGTCTGTACCTCCTAGAGCATGTTCCACATTTAACAGTAAGAGTTTATTGCTCACACATCTGAGTTAATGGGCTATCTGATCTGCTGATCTGTTCTGCCTCAGCTAGAATGACTGGGGTGACTTGGCTTTGCTTCATGTGTCACTCAACCAGATTGACCTGGGTATGTTCTCATGGTGCTGGAAGTTGTCCAAGAGAGTAAGTCCCAAATACAAGCCCATTTCAAACCGCTGCCTCATGGGATGTCTGTTCACACAGCCGATCCCAAAGTCAACAATCAGGGCAGGTCACCTCATGGTGGTCAGTCACAGTAGTCACACGGAAAAAGGTGTGAACACAAAGAACGTAACTAAGGAAAAGGTGAAGAGTTGGAGTCAAATAATACAATCTGCCTCTCTATATGACCAGCAAAGTAAACTTTGAGGCATAAAAGCAATACTAGAGACAAAGAGGGACATTTCATAATGTGAAAAAAAAAATTTTAATTTGCAATTTGTAGATACTATTAGATAGGAGTTCTAAATTTCTCTTCAAAGAATCAATATGTCGGTATGTTCAATTCTTTGCCTTCTACTTTTTAACTTTTTTCGATCACCTGCTCCACCCTCATTCCGATTACCAGCTCTGCCCTGACTCATCCTGATCACCTGCTCCACCCTTACCGGCTCCACCCTGACTCCCTCCAAACCACTCAACCCGTCACTCTCCCTAAATTAGTCAATCAGAATTAGTTTAGCCTGTGCGGTCTAACAGTAGCCAATAGGGGAACATCACCCCAGCAGGAGCCGCACGCATCAGGAATAAGAACCCCTTCCCCTCCCTTGTCCAAGTGTGCGCTCACCATTGCTCCATCTGTAAGGGTGCACCCTTCTACAGAAGTATATTGCCTTTCTGAGAATCAAAAATAAAATTTTATATTTGAGTTCTATTTCTTTTGCAGCACCAAAACTATTAACAGTACCCAATCACCTAGTCTCTAAGGGAGAAATGGACAAATGCATAATCATGGTAGGAGATTTAGCCCACCTCTTAAAGAACAGAATAAGCAGGAAAAAATGTCTGTAAGGATATAGACGACTGTAAAGCTTGAATAACAAACTAGTCTTAACATTTATGGAGCACTGTACTCAACAAATGCAGAGTGTACCTTTTTTCCAAATGGACATGGAACATTTATCAAAAATGATCACAATTGGTTTTAATAAAGTAATTGACATCTTAAGAATATATCTTCTGATTACAGTGCAATTTAACTGGAAATCAGTAAAACAAATTCCGCATTTGGGAATTAAACACATTTATAAAAACCTATGCATGGGTCAAAGAAAAATCACAATGGAAATGAGAAAAAAAAACTTTCAACTGGTTAATGATGAAACTACTGCATATATATAGAACTTGGTGTGACTAATTGCAAATACTGGGGTGTCCAAGGGCAGACGTTATGAACAAAACACTCTATGGGAGGATGGTAAGCTGCTCGGATATTGAATAAAAGGCAGCTTTTTAACCAGAATAATTACCACCACCATTGTCCACACACCTGCAGATACTTTGCGTCTAGGCACCAGCCAGGGTAGCCAAGTTTACAAGAAAATTCCTAATATTTAAGGGGAGATCAATAAACACTGTTTCCTTCCCAGACCTGTTCTCTGAATTCTACACGTATATATCCGACAGCCTACTGAAATCTCCATTTGGATTTCTCACAGGCACCTCAAAAGTAGTATGTCCAAAACTGAACCCTTGATGTTTTTTCCCTCTAAAATAGATTCCTCCTGCAATCTGTCTCATCTCAGTAGAGGACACCGCCATTCCCCAGCTCATGAGGTCAAAACCCTGGGGTTGCCGGCCAGGATTGGGACAGCTGAAGCAGACTTTTATCCCGTTCGCCATTAACAACTAGAAAACTAGACAATACACGAAGCCGCTACTGTCAGATACTGAACAGGAGGTCCAAGCCCGTAATCCTCGAGAGGGGACACAAACGACCCGACACAGTGAGCAAGCGACGTCAAAGGGCCTCAGGTTTGGCTGCCGACTAATAATACTAATAGAACTTCCTGTTTCTGGTGCTGCTTAAGGAGGAAGCACGGAACTGGGAACATTTACTTACCGAGACTTCAAAGTCCCAACCCAAAGCCAAGCTTCACGCCTAAGGAGACCAGCGTCTCTCAAGATGGATGCCTGGCTGGAGGGGCAGCTCTAGGCAGGCGGGGCGGGAGGGCGTGGCCTGGCGGGGCTGTGGGCGTGGTCAAGGACACCCCATGCCTGAGCTAGGCTGAAGCTAAGGCCAGACCCTCAACCTTGGCTCTGAGCCCCACATTTTAAATGTACGGTAAGGTATGCTGTCTTTGTTTTTGGTTTGGTTGCTTCTTTTTTTTTTTGATACGGAGTCTCGCTCTGTTGCCCAGGCTGGAGTGCAGTGGCCGGATCTCAGCTCACTGCAAGCTCCGCCTCCCGGGTTTACGCCATTCTCCTGCCTCAGCCTCCCGAGTAGCTGGGACTACAGGCGCCCACCACCTCGCCCAGCTAATTTTTTTTATTTTTTAGTAGAGACGGGGTTTCACCGTGTTAGCCAGGATGGTCTCGATCTCCTGACCTCGTGATCCACCCGTCTCGGCCTCCCAAAGTGCTGGGATTACAGGCGTGAGCCACCGTGCCTGGCCTCCTGATGTGATACTTACACATTGTATACCTGTATCAGAATATCTCATGTATCCCTACTATCAGGTGTATAAATAATACACCTATTATGTACCCATAAAAATTAAAAATTTGTTTTAAAAAGGCAGAAACAATAGTTAAAATTAAAATAAAATAAAGAGGTAGCCTGAGCGTGGTGGGTGGGGGCACAGGACTGCAGTCCCAGCTACTCTTCAGGCTGAGGCAGGAAGCTGCTTGAGCCCAAGTTTGAGGCCCAGACTGGGCGACAAGACCCTGTCTCTTAAAAAACATATAAATAAATATATATATATATATATTATATATATATATAGAGAGAGAGAGAGAGATACACCATATATAGAGATGTATATATATGTGGCAATTTTATGAATAACTGGGATACAAAAAATAGGTAATGCCTGCCCAAAGTAATCCCAGCACTTTGGGAGGCCAAGGCAGGTGGATCGCCTGAAGTCAGGAGTTCGAGACCAGCCAGGCCAACATGATGAAATCCTGTCTCTACTAAAATACAAAAAAAATTAGCCAGGCACAGTGGTGGGTGCCTGTAATCCCAGCTACTCAGGAGTCTGAGGCAGGAGAATCACTTGAACCCGGGAGGCAGAGGTTGTAGTGAGCCGAGATAGCACCACTGCACTCCACCCTGGGCAACAAGAGCGAAACTGCATCTCAAAAAAAAAAAAAAAAAAAAAAAAAAAAAAAAATCACATCAGTGTAAATTGAGTATCTGTCACCTGAAGCATTTATCATTTCTTTGGGTTATGAACATTCCAATCACACTCTTTGTTATTTTCAAATGTACAATAAATTATTGCTGACTGTAGTCACCCTGTTGTGCTGTCAAATACTAGATCCTATTTATTCTATTTATTCTATCCTATTTATTATTTGTTGTACCCATTAACCATCCCCACTTTGCCTTACCTTTTTTAAACCAGTTTCAAACATTCAAAGGGCCACAAATGGGCCTGTTTTCACTTTTGTTTGTTTAATCTTTGATTCCTCTGGCCATTTCTGTAACTGTGACCTCGTTCCTGAGCTCTAGACCTTTATCTCCAACTGCCAGCCACTGGCCTTCAATCTGGCTGTCCTGCTGCAGACACCTCAAACTCAGTAAACCCTAACTTAAATTTATTATCTTTCCCTTCATGTCTGCTCCATCTTCTATGGCTCTAATTCACTAAATGACAAGATCTGAAACAGATGTCTCATCCTCAACTCCTCCTATTCCTTTGCAACCCCCCAGCTCTCCACCTTACACAGAGTGGCCAAATTCTGCTTATTCCTATCTATTTCTCCTAGTCATTATCTTATTGTATTTCAATGCCCACTAGGCCCTAATCATCTCAGTATATGCCAACCAGCTTAATACTGCTATGTTAAAGTAGACTGCAGCAGATTCCCAAAGAGCCTCACTGTTTCCAGTTTACCTCTCCCATAATCTAAGACCAACTGTTGATCTTTTAAAAATGCAAATCTGACTATGCCTAAAACACATTCCAAAAGTTAAAGCTCCTTAAACTGGATCTCACCTTTCTCTCCAGCCTCAACTTGCCCCCAACTCTCCACCACCCCCACTTACATTGAAGCTTCAGCAAAGCAAACCTCTTATTCTACTCCCCTACACCATTCTGCATGTTTATTCGTGCTGTCCCTACTGCCAGGCTTATACACTCCCAACTTTGACCTGGCTAGCACTCCTTCTCTAAGTGTGAGGCTCAACTCAGGAAGCCTTGTTTGTTCATCCTCACCCCTATTTCTCACCACCAGACTTGATTAACTACCTTCTCCTGTGTGTTCTATATATCCCTCCAAATAAACCTCTTATTACTATCCTAGCCACATTGAATATAATTACCTATTTTGTTTTACTAATGTTTTAGTTTCTGCTTCCCCCTTCTAATTGTAATCTACCTGCGGGACAGACAATATCTAACTAATTTCTTTATTCCCAAAGCCTACTACAGTGCTTGGCACATGTCAGTCAATTAGTTCATTACATAAACAGCCAGAAGCTACAGACCCATCAACCCTTAAAGGGAATTAGGCAGTTAGGCTGCATCTTTTCTGACCCAGCTGAATTCTCTGGAGCATGCCTCCCAGTAACCAGTTAGGAGGATCTGGCAGTATCCTGAAGAGAGATTGTTAGCTTGGATGTTGGGTGGGTGATAGTGCAGAGGGAGAAAAGTCAGTTGAAACTTGAGATATTGACCCTCTCCCTCCTAACTTCCATTCTGGACCCTAGCTTAACCCTTGACATAACAGTACTAAACTGTTGGCTCCCACTGAGTGCCAATCGAGGGATGAAACACTCTTTGTGATAGGAAGATTTTTTTGAAACTCCATTTTGACTGCTTCTGGAGAGAGTTTCCCTCATCTCTTATCAACAGACAATGAAATAAGCTCTGGTGGTTGGGCCCAAGTTTGAGCAAATACAGGCCTGATCCTGTTACTCCTGGTTTTAAAGGTATATCAAAAAGCAAGACAAAACTACAGCAGGTAAAAGAGAATATAAAAAATGGTACCAAAGACTTTATCAAATAAGTCAAATTGTAACATTCTTATTTCAAAGTATATAAATATTCAATTAATCTCTGCAGGAGGCTTCAACCCTGGCTGTTAAAAATCAGTAATGAAGGTAGACTTGATGACCTGATGTGGTTTCTTAAAAACCACAGGTTCCCACTAATATCTGGGAAAGATTTTCTCCCCAACTTTATTGTCTCAACAGCCAACAGAACTGACTTAATTTTGTAGGCTCATCATTCAGCTAATTAAATGATCCTTTTCCAGTAAATATTGTTTAAAGTCTGGTGGGTTTTGTCTAATCCTAGGCAAAAAGTATAATGAACTCAAATAAGATTGTGTTAGGACTCAGTTTAAAAAAAAAAAAAAAAAAAAACTCTTTCAAAACTGCAAACTGTATGCTAGTCATTTCTTCAAAACTCCAGCTTCATTCTGGAGAGTAGAGTCTCTTAGTCTAATAGTTTCCATGAGGAGCAAACCAACTCCAGATAAAGTTTTTTTTTTTTTTAGTAATCATTGTTACATTATCATCTTTTGGAGAATTCTGCTAAAAATAACAATGTGCTGTAGTTCATAAGGCCTATTTCAAATATTTTGCAAACATGTATTCATACACACACACACCATTCGCTCTTTAAACATCTAGAATGGCACATGTTCACCTAGGCCTTTGTGTATAGCAAAGGTTTCTCAGCTAGTAAAGTTATAAAAACACAGCCAATTTCCAACTTTCTCTGCTGCCTGAAGCCTAGGCAATAGTTATCCAACCCTTTGTAGCTTTCTCATTATTACAAGAGCAATTTTATCACTCACTCCTTGGATTAAGAATGGATAGTCAAGGGTTTCTGTCGTTGTTGTTGTTTTGTTTTTGTTTTTGTTTTTGAGACAGAGTCTCACTCTGTCACCCATGTTGGAGTGCAATGGCATGATCTTGGCTCACTGCAACCTCTCCCTCCTAGGTTCAAGTGATTCTCCTGCCTCAGCTTCCCAAATAGCTGGGATTACAGGTACCCACCATCACACCCAGCTAATTTTTGTATTTTTAATAGAGATGGGGTTTCATCATATTGGCCAGGCTGGTCTCGAACTCCTGAACTCAGGTGATCTGCCCGCCTCAGCCTCCCAAAGTGCTGGGATTACATGCCCAGCCTAGTCAAGAGTTGTTTTAAGAGGCAGTTATCTAAATCTACGCAATGGTAAAAGTGACATAAAGAAAGAGATAAACTCAGGACCTGTGGAAGCATATGGTACCTCACTCTTGAGTGCCAGCTTCTGATTTCTGTTTCTTGGCAGCATGTTGAAGCTTTCCAGACCCTGGTCAACAGGGCAGCAGCAGTGTATCAAACCCAAAGTTTGGACATTATCTTTGCTAAATGCATGTATTCTTGTTTCAAGGAGTGTCACTTTTAGTAAAAGTAATGAATCTCCTTTTTCCTTTTCTTTTTATTTTTTGAGATGGAGCCTCACTCCGTCTCCCAGGCTGGAGTGCAGTGGCGTAATCTCGGCTCACTGCAACCTCCACCTCCTGAGTTCAAGCAGTTCTCCTGCCTCAGCCTCCCTAGTAGTTGGGATTACAGGCGTGTACCACCACGCCTGGCTAATTGTATTTTTTTTTTAGTGGAGATGGGGTTTCACCATGTTGGCCAGGCTGGTCTCGAACTCCTGACCTCAAATGACCCACCTGCCTTGGCCTCCCAAAGTGCTGGGGTTCCAGGCGCGAGCCACTGGCTGGTTATGTATGTCGCAGTTGTTGTTGGAAGGCCATCCTCCCTCATGAATCTCCTATTAAGTGAAAGGTCATTGAAATTAATACATTTGCTTTTAACACACTCATGATGAAGAAAAGTTGAACTACAAGTTGAATATTAAATAGTAATATTAAGTGCTTAATCCCTCAGCAGCTTGACAGGAAAACAAAAAGAGGCCCAGGTTTTCTAACAAGTACCCTCAAGCAACTTCAAATGGATACAAGTTTTTAAAAATCAGTGTTTGATTGACATTTGATTTTATGGCCAGAAACTAGTTATTGGCTAAGATGCTTAAGCACAGCTCAGACTCCCAGTTATCAATTCTTCTGTAAAACCTCCCTTTTAGTGCCAGTGAAAGAGAGTTGTCTTAGTCTCCTAACAAACCAGGTAATTTCAAGCATTTATAAAATAGAACTGTGTTTGCCATGTGCCAGGGATTGTATTAAATGCTTTACATACATTACTGTTTCCTCAGAACCACAAAAGTAGGTACTGTTTTGTTTTGAGACAGGGTCCTGCTATGTGGTCTAGGCTGGTCTTGAACTCCTGAGCACAAGCAATCCTCCTGTCTCAGCCTCCCAGTAACTGGGATTACGGGTGCTTGTCACCATGTCTTGCCCTGGTTCTACTATTATACTCAGTTTACAGATCTGGAAACTGAAGCTCAGAAGGGTTAAGTAGCTTCTCCAAGGTCACAGACACTGTGACAGAGCCAAAATTTAAACACAGCACACTTGATTCCAATTACACTATACAGCATTGTTTCCTTTAGACCTTTGCTGTCCAGTAATGTAGCTACCAGCCACATAATGGACCAGTAATATAGCTGCTAGTCCAGTAATGTAGCTACTAGCTATTTAAATGTAAATTAATACAAAGTAAATGAAATTTAATATTCAGTTCCTTAATGACTAGCCACAATTCAAGTGCTTAATAGCCACATGTGGCTAGTGGCTTCCATACTGGACAATGCAGATATAGAATCCATTATTGCAGAAAGCGTATCTAGAGTATAACTGGGATATTCTTTCTTTCTCTGTCCTGATAATGCAAATAACACAAATTACCTTGGTACTTTGTCAGAAAGTTCAATTTCAAATTTAAGCTTAAGTATAGCAATACCTTAACCCTTGTGATCAACATATTCATGCCCATCTTTTTCTTGGTCTTGACTTTCTACCTGTATTTACTTATTATTGTTTCATTATAGATATTCTTGTTACAGGTTTTCTCCAATCCTTTGTGGGGAAAGGCAGAATATAAATATAAATAAATAAAAATCAGGACACATGGTCTGATTTTTGTGTGACTTCCTTAGTATAAGATACAGATTAGGACTCATGAGCCATCTATATGCTGTCCATAAGAAATTCACTTCATGGATAACAATATAGGCAGGTTAAAATTAAATGGATGAAGAAAGTTATACATGCAAACATGAATCAAAGGAAAGCAGAAGAGGTGACATTAATCTCAGATAAATTGGACTTCAGAGCAAAGAAAATTATAAGAAACATAGAAGGACATCATATAACGATAAAAAGGTTAGTCCACCAAGAAGACGCAGCAACCCTAAATGTGTGTGCAGGGGACAACAAAATTGCAAAATGTATGAACAAAAACTTATAGGACTGAAAGAAGAAATAGACAAATCCACAGTAATAGTTCAAGCCTTCAACACTCATCTCTCAACAATTGATAGAACAAGGAAACAGAAAATCAGGAAATACATAGAAACACAGAACATCAACCAACAAGATCTAATTAATAACCATAGAACATTCTTCGCAACATCAGTGTGGGTTCTTTTTAAGTGCTAATGGAACATATATGAGGTATATCATATTCTGGGCCTTCAAATGAACTTCAACAAATTTAAAGGATTTAAATCATACAGTGTATTTTCTGACCATAGAATCAAACTAGAAATCATAACAGAAAGATAATAGAAAAATCTGCAAACATTAGGAAACTAAACACAGTTCCAATAATACAGAGGTTAAAGAACAAGTCTCAGTGTAAACTTTAAAAATATATGGAACTGAATGAAAGCGAATACAACATATAAAATTTGTGGGACACATCTAAGGCTATGTTGAGAGTGAATTTTATAGGATTAAATGCACAAACTAGAAAAGAAGAAAATCTCAAATCAATAATATGTTTCTTCCTTGAGAACCTAGAAAAAGAAGAGCAGAATAAAGCTAAAGCAAGTAGAAGGAAAGAAATAAGGAGGGAGTGGGGCAAGTAAGGGCAGTGCGTATGGCTATAAAAGGGCAAAATGAGGGATCCTCGTGGTGATGGAGAGGTTCTGCATCTTGACTATGTCTTAAGATATTCTACTATGGTTTTGCAAGGTCCTACCACTGGAGGAAACTGATAAAGTGGTACCATTGGAGAAACTACCACTGGTAGAGCTCTCTCTGTTATTTCTTACAACTGCATATGAATCTACAAGTTACTGAAAAATAAAAAGTTTAACTTAGCAAACAACAGAGTAGACTTTCTGACACATAAGTGAAAAAGGATAATTATCCAAAATATATAAGGAATTTTAACAAAAAAATACACAATAAAGGTAACAATGGAAACAATGAGGAAAAGATTTGAAACGACACTTTACAAATGAGTAAAAGTACAATGAAATACTATTAATATTACACACACACTAGATTGGTTATAATGAAACAGTTTAACAGTATCAAGTGTTAGCAAGGATGTTGAGCAAAGTATCCTCCCATACTAGTGACAACTGTAAATCGGTACAACCCCTTTGGGAAACCCTTAGGCATTATCTTAAAAGTTGGAGAGCTATATGCCCTGCGATGATGCAGCAATTCCACACCTAAGGTATCTGTCTTAGTCAGATTTTGTGTTGCTATCAAGGAATATCTGAGGCTGGGTAATTTCTAAAGAAAAAAAAAGTGTATTTGGCCCTTGGTTCTGCAGGCTGTACCAGAAGCATGGCACCAGCATCTGCTTCTGTGGAGGGCTTCGGGCTGCGTCCACTCACAGTGGAAGGGGAAAGGGAGAGAACGCACACACAGATCAAACGCGATGAGAGTCAGAAAGCAAGAGAGAGAGAAGGAAAGTACCAGACTTTTTTAAACAACCAGTTCCCACAGGAACTAAAAGTGAGAATTCATTTACTCCCACCAGAATGAGACCAAGCCACTCATGAGTGATCCACCCCCACGATTGAAATGCCTCCCAGCAGGCTCTACCTCCAACTCTGGGATCACATTTCAACATGACACTTGTTGGGGCCAAACAAACAATATCCATACCATAGCGATCTCCTAGATATAAATTTGTGTTTGTGATACATCAGGATAAATATACAACAACATTCATAGCAGCGTTGTTTGTCATAGCCTCAAACAACCCAAATGTTTATCAACAGAAGAATGGAAAATATCAGCATATTCATATAATTGAATAACATGGAGCAAACAAAGCCAAAAGATGAGACAGCACACATACTAGGCTTTCTAGAATAGCATTGAGGGAAACCAACATATTTCTCCCCCAAATATTGAGAATTGTTAAGTCAAAGACATTGAAAACACAGAGGAACACTGTCTCAGCTTCTACTCGCCTGATGGCAGAACATAAATCCTTCCTTACTACAAACAGCACTTGCTTATCCGCCCAGAGAGGGCGCTAGCAGGCACCAGAGAAATCTGGGAACAGATTTTACTACCTTCCCGCATTTTCACACCTCTTAAAAGACATCTGTGCTCTCCTCTGTCTTGCCATTATGGGATTTATTACTCTTTGTTAAAATGCTATTTAAACAAGGCTCCTAAGCCACTACTTTGAGAAAGATACTTTTGAACTGAGCCGTCTCCCATATGATGTCAACGTATGTCAAACTTCTGCTGATTTTTCTTTTGTAAATCTGACTTCGGTTTTGTTTTTTATTTTTTATTTTTTGTTTTTTTGAGACGGAGTTTTGCCCTTGTTGCCCAGGCTGGAGTGCAATGGTGCGATCTGGGCTCACCGCAACCTCTGCCTCCCGGGTTGAAGTGATTCTCCAGCCTCAACTTCCCAAGTAGCTGGCATGCACCACCACACCCGGCTAATTTGGTATTTTTCATAGAGATGAAGTTTCTCCATGTTGGTCAGGCTGGTCTCAAACTCCCAACCTCAGGTGATCTGCCCTCCTAGGCCTCCCAAAGTGTTGGGATTACAGGCGTGAGCCACCATGCCTGGCCCTGACTTTGGTTTTAAGAAGAGTGTCTCAACTAAGAATTTATATGGGTCAAAAAAAGCATTATATCTTCCCTTCAGCATTTATTGGATCAGTAATAGGTGTGGAGATCTGCTGTAGCCCATTCCATTTGGAGTCAGCACACAGGAATGAAAGAGAGCTGGGTCCTTGCATGATGATGGTGTAGTGTCTCCTAATCCACTAAGCCCCTAAATTGCCAGTGAGGAAGCCTATTTCTTTGCCTTTTTGAGTAAAAGGCCTGAAACATCAAAGAATGGCTGGCCTGACAAGGGCAGCAATCCAATAGATACATGACGTGGCTGGTAGAACCGTGGCTTCTGGTCCGTTCCACCACTTCATTTGTCAGTGAGAAGTGCACAGGCTCTCTCCTGACAATAGCAGGGGCAAAATTCTATGTCTTGTTATGGCAGACAAGTGGCCTGGTCAGCATTCTAGTAGGACTGATTGCCTTAAGCATTGGCTGTAGCCAGTTTCCATGGAGCTTGAAGGCCAACTCCTTTTCTGGGAGGCCAGCCTGTAGGGAAGGCCCAAGTTAGCTGTATTTCTCCACCACTGCAGTTCTCCACCTCCAATCTATATATGGCCTCTATGCATCATTCCCTGTTCCATCAGGAATATATGCCACTTCAACCTATAGGCAACTATGGCAGTGGTTCTCAAAATTGAGCTATATCAGAAATACCTGGAGGGTCTATTAAAACACAGATTGCAGATCCACGGAGGACCCTGAGAATTAGCATTTTTAAAGAGTTCCCAGGTGATGCTAATGTTACTGATTCAGAAACCACACTTTGAAAATCACTGGAATAGAGAAAGCCATGAATAGTCCTACCCTAAATCAAGGGCTAAGAGGGCCCAGGCTCAGCCAAGAGAAGAGGTACCAGAGTTCTGATGGGAGTTAGATAGCCATTAGACAACCATATGCCTTTTCCTATATGCGGAATACTGATTATTTTACTTACTGCTAATCACAATCCATAAACAGACCACCCTTTGGCTCTTGGATTATAGACATCAATTCTGTGATCTAAATCCACTTTGGTTAAAATAATAACATTAGTAGCAACAGCAATAATAAATAAAAATAAAACCACCCTGGTTAAGAAGTCCAGGCTAATCCACTGGATGACTAGACGGGTTCCATTAGCTATTTAGCCTAGAGTAACTGCAGATTTTCTCTTATTGTCTTTAGTTTCAGTTACTCCTGGCCAGGAATATGACTACATTGTGACTCCTAGTCCTGATCCCTGACTGGCAACTGGGAAGTTTTCTCCTTCATATCTAGGCCAAATTGTGGCTGTGGGGGCCTAAAGATCCCAGAAAATATGAAACAGCTGAGTGTTTACCTCAGGGTTGTAGGTCTTGGTCTCTGGAGGCAAACAAGGCCATTTGACCACACAGGAAGAAGCTAGGAGAGACCCATGGTCCAGTCCAAAGTTATGTGTGTGCACATGCATGCATGCACTGTGTGGAGTAAAGACAACAGTCATGGTTACAGGGCTTGGATAGAGGCTAACCAAGGCCTGTTGCATTGCTTCCAGGCCTTTCCCAATGACCAGGAATTCTGTGTCATCCCAAGAGTATGAGGACAAGCTAGACATTGAGACCTCAGTCCATTGTTGACAGTTTCACAGGCAGGTGGGTAGTCTAGTGTAATTCAACAGAGTAGGAGAGGAAGCTGGAAGTAGTAAAATGTTACAAAACACTAGACTGTTTCCAGCTCTCCTCTGCTGCATGTAGTAACTGATGGCTGATCCAGTATTGTGACAGATTAGCAAAGGAGCCACTGGCAGCCAATCAGAGATGCCTGGAAGAATTTGGGATGGCTGAGTGACAGTCCTCCCAGAGGGATCCAAGAACAAGGTAGTGTGTCTTCCCTCCACTTATCTCCTACAATTTCAGGTATTCCCTTATTTCTGGTGAGGGGCTTCTTCTGAAAAAATCTATAACATCTGGCCCAGTACAGTCACCTTAACAGGAAAACAGGAGTAGCCCCATCACCCCCAGTCTTCTTATATGACCCCACAGTGGTTGAACTGCATTTACTTGCACCCAAGGGTGAGGACAAGCTAGCCCAGTGCCCATGTGGCAAGGTATATAGTACCATCAAATGCAGGATAAAGGTGTTAAGTGTGATCTCAGATAGATGGGCTACACTAGATAGCCATGAGACAGCAGTGCCTTTGGGTTGGAGTGGTGTCTGCCCACTCTTGGTGTAGGGCATTGTGCAGAATTCCCAACTACCGAAGAGAATCAGGGAGAGGAAAAAAAAAAAGTGCAAAGGTGTGGAAAGGAATACCTAGGTTCAGGTCCCTGCAGTGCAGTTGTACTACTCCAGTTATTTTCTCATCCCCTAACTCCTGAGTCCAGATGGACCCTCACAGGATGTGCTGGAAATAATTCTTTTTTTTTTTTTTTTTTGTGAGATGGAGTTTCACTCTTGTTGCCCAGGCTGGAGTGTAGTGGCGTGATCTCAGCTCACTGCAACCTCTGCCTCCCAAGTTCAAATGATTCTCCTGCCTCAGTCTCCCAAGTAGCTGGGACGACAGGCATGCGCCACCATGCCTGGCTAATTTTGTGTTTTTAATAGAGACAGGGTTTCTCCATGTTGGTCAAGCTGGTCTCGAACTCCCGACTTCAGGTGATCCATCTGCCTCAGCCTCCCAAAGTGCTGGGATTACAGGCATGAGCCACCGCGCGGTGGCTGGGAGGAATTCTAAGATGACCCACCAACATTCCCAGCCATTGGTGTCCACATACCTTCTTCCAGTTATTCAGGCTAGGTACTGTGGTGAAGGGGTTTGCACATGTAATTAAGTTAGTTCCCCAATCAATTGACCTAGAAATAGGGATTATCTAGGCAAGCCTGGTCTAATCACATGAGCCCTTTAAAAGTTTTCTCAGGTTTTCCGAGTCCCTGACCCGCGGGCGTTGGGTATGAGTGGCGACCTCCGCCCTGAGGGTTCGTGGCCCACTGCTCCTTCGCAGTCCCTGCCGCCACTGTCCATGGTCTGCGCTGTAGAGAAGACCGTGGGCTGGAAGAGCGCCATCGCCGCCAGTGTTTGCCGGGCCCTTTTTATCGGGTACTGCATCTACTTCGACCACAAAAGACGAAGTGACCGCAGCTTCAAGAATAGGCTTCGAGAGCAAAGAAACGGAAGCTTCCCAAGCAGAGAGCTGGGTTTTCCAACTTACCTAACCTTAAAGATGCTGAAGCTGTTCAGAAATTCTTCCTTGAAGAAACACAGCTTGGTGAAGAGTTACTAGCTCAAGGTGAATATGAGAAGGGTGTAGACCATCTGACAAATGCAATTGCTGTGTGTGGACAGCCACAGCAGTTACTGCAGGTCTTACAGCAAACTCTTCCACCACCAGTGTTTCAGATGCTTCTGACTAAGCTCCCAAAAATTAGAGAATTGTTAAGTGCTCAGAGCTTGGCTGAAGATGATGTGGAATGAGAAACAAATGTCAACATAATAAAATCTTAGTTAAAAATATTTAAGGCCGGGCGCTGTGGCTCACACCTGTAATCCCAGCACTTTGGGAGGCCGAAGCAGGTGGCTCATGAGGTCAGGAATTCGAGACCAGCCTGGCCAACATGGTGAAACCCCATCTCTACTGAAGATACAAAAAATTAGCCGGGTGTGTTGGCAGGCACCTGTAAGCCCAGCTACTCAGGAGGCTGAGGCAGGAGAATCGGTAGAACCCAGGAGGCGGAGGTTGCAGTGAGCTAAAACTGTGCCATTGCACTTCAGCCTGGGCGACAGGGTGAGAGCTCCATCTCAAAAAAAAAAAAATGTATATATACACATATATATTTAAAATTCTTGGTAGTTGAGCAGCTCTGGGGGAATAAGGGCAAATATGCTTGTTATGAACTACACTGAAATCTACCAAAGTTAATGTTTACTTTGTGTAGATCCATTTGTCTATTTTTTTCCCAGTGAAAAGTGTATTTTGATAGAGAACTTTTCATTTTATAAATATACTATGAGTTACTGAAATATTATGGATTTTGTTTATTCTAGAAACATAGTTAAACTGTACATATGACATGGCTTATGTTAAAAATACCCAGTGCTCAGTTTTGAAAATGGGGGGGGGAAGTATAGGAGAAACTGAAGAATGTACACTTTTTTAGCTTGTACATTTTGCTGTAAATCCGGAAATTTGACAGACTTGATTGTGTTTGTGAAAACTGAGCGTTAAAGTTTTTGAGCAATCATTTATTTCCATTTAATCTCTTAGACATAAATATGTGAGGTATGCTGCTGTCCTGTGTTAACAACTTCATTCCCTTTCTGTATATCGGTCTTGAAATGCTTTGTTTAAATCAGTGGGCTTAATGTGTTCTGGGTATTTACCTCCTTGTATTTTAAATATATGTAGTTGCAAATAGCACCAGGAATTAGAACTATATACACCCCTAATCTAGCCTTGTGAGATTCACAGTTCCTGTGTGCTCACTTTCCCTCCATTTTTTTACATGAGAGAATGTGTCTGCTGATCACCAAAGTGTCCCTTTCAGCTTCTGATTCACTGGGTTCTGATAAGCATCTTTAAATCCACCTTAACCTAAGGAATGTATGTGGGCAACCAGGCCTCGCGTTTTTTTATATTCTGAATTTTGCATGCTTGTCTTAGTATTTCCGAGTTGATTTTTTTTTTCTTTTTTTTTTTTTTGAGACAGAGTTTTGCTCTTGTTGCCCAGGCTGGAGTGCAATGGCATGGTCTTGGCTCACCGCAACCTCCGCCTCCCAGGTTCGAGCGATTCTCCTGCCTCAGCCTCCCGAGTAGCTGGAATGACAGGCATGCACCACCATGCCTGGCTAATTTTTTGTATTTTTAGTAGAGACAGGGTTTCTCCATGTTGGTCAGGCTGATCTCGAACTCCTGACCTCAGGTGATCTGCCAGCCTCGGCCTCCCAAAGTGCTGGGATTATAGGCGTGAGCCACCGCGCCTGGCTGAATTGATCTTTTTTTAATGGTATAACTATCTTGTTGATTTTCACTGAAATTATATGGTTCTGTCACTTCTCTGTAAATTAATCTGAAACTTTTAAGGTAACTGGGATGATCTGCTTGTAAAAATGTTTGTTGCCTTTTGCTTTTATCGTCAATGTACCAAATCCTACTTCAACTTGATTAATTTATCTTGTTAAACGATGAGAGTAAGTTACAACCTTGTGACTGAAAACTTGGAAAGAATGGAGCAGGTGGGACCTCTTATTCTCAAATAGTGACATATTTTCCGTAGTCACAGATTCCATTTCAGAATTGAGTAAGGATCCTTGGTACTTGGCGGCATCTGTTGAACTGAGTAGCATTTCTCATTGTAAAGATTGCCTTTATTCTGTCTAAACTTCTGTGGAAAGATCCCAGAGACTTTTCCTATGTACTAGGCATTTTATTTTGGTTTACTTACAAACTCTTCTTAAATCGTTATTAACCTCGGGTTTTTGTGGTGTAGTGGAAAGGGAAATAGTTCTAGTTTCTGCCTCTGATTAGCTGCAGAGCCTTGAGCAAGTCACATTTCATCTCTGAACTTAACCTCTACTATTAGACTAGGTGACTCACATTTCAGGACCTTTCTCAGGTATCTTGAGGGTTTGTGATCCTGAACCCTTAAACAGTGATTTTTTGGTGACACAGGATGCTTTTGGCAGGGGCGGGGCAGGGGATTGACAAGTACAAACATGCCAGTTAGTTTTACTAGTGGGATCCCAAATCCAAAGCAGTGTAGTGGTGATTGGTCAGTGATTAAGCAGGCAGCTAAGAAATCTTAGGCACCAACCCAGATGTATATAGAGGGGCAGTTAGAGAGAGAACAGGGGTGGGAAAGGGAGCAAGGGGCAGACAGCTCAGCACGGAAAGAATGGGCTCAGAAAAAGGAGGGCTGGCTGGAGAAGTGAGAAGTAGCTTAGGTTTGGGGAAGGTAGAAACACCATTTCCTTGTGAACTGGAGTGCAGTATGAGCTGAGTATCACTTGACTCTGAACATACTGGCTTTCCTGTAATGCTTGAAAAGGCAGTGATATCTTCATTTTATGGCTCATTAAGCCAAGTACATTTTCTTATTTAAATGACAACTTTGGTGCTTTAAAATGAGGTACCACTTTTTAAAGCTAGCTGTGTCAAGTTAAAGAAAAAATCAGCACTTTTTTCTCCCAAAAATGGAATCACCAAACACTATCTGTTCCCATCTTAAGTTTTACAAGGTGATAGAATCAGGTCGTTGTAGTGATGCTGGCCAAATGGTGCTCAGCAGGTGAGAATGAAAAAATCCCAAATTTCAGTGGAGTAATAAACAGCTTGAATGTTTCCATGTGTTAATGTTGCACACTTGCTAAAAACAAAAACCTTGGAAATGGGAAATAACGTATTAGTGCAACAGTTGACATACTTCTTTGGGCAAAGATCCATTGTTTTGTTCCACAATTCGTACTTAAGGTGAAAGAACATTTAAAACATAGACTTACTGGCCGTAGCAATGCTGGCCTGTTAACTGATAACTAGAATTTAGGTTCACATTTATGTAACATGTGTAAAACCTAGTGGAGCGTGCATAGTAGGCAGTCAGTAAATGTTTGGTTCCTTTTGCCTCTAAGTTTATTTTACCAACTTCCTGCCTGCCATTCTGACTTTATTAAATCAACCTGTGGACCAGAGTGTTAATGAAATGTCATTGCAGAAGAGATTAGAAAATTGATATATCATGCACATATCATACACAATCTTCTTGTAATGCAAAAAATGCAGTTTTAGGGCCTGGTGCAGTGGCTCATGCCTGTAATCCCAGCACTTTGGGAGGCCGAGGTGGGCAGATCACAAAGTCAGGAGATCGAGACCATCCTGGCTAACACGGTGAAACCCTGTCTCTACCAAAAATACAAAAGAATTAGCTGGGTGTGGTGGCAGGCGCCTGTAGTCCAGCTACTCGGGAGGCTGAGGAAGGAGAATGGTGTGAACCCAGGAGGCGGAGCTTGCAGCGAGCCAAGATCGTACCACTGCACTCCAGCCTGGGCAACAGAGCAAGACTCTCTCAAAAAAATGTAGTTTTATTACTGCTTGTGCCTCAACTGTTTAAGTGAATATTAAAGGCCTTGGAGAAAAAAAAAAGTTTTCTCCGGCTAGTTGCAGAAGCAAAGTCAGAGAGATATATTCTAGCTGACCAGGAAGAAAACAAACATGCATTTTGTGAGTTACCTATGGGAGCCATGTGGCAAGAAACTGCAGGCATCCTCTAGGAGCTGAGTGGTCCCCAGCTGACAGCTAGCATGAAAATAAGACCTTAGTCCTACATCTATAAGGAAATGAATTCTACAAACAACCAGTGAGCCTGGAAGAAGACTCCCAGCTCCACGTGAACCACAGCCTGAACCAACACCCGGGGGATTTCATTCAGTTTGATGAGGCCCTGAGCAGAAAATTCAGCCATGCTGTGCAGACTTCTGACTTATAGAAACTATCAGATAATTTGTGTTGTTTTAAGCCACAAAGTTTATGGTAATTTGTTATGTAGCAATAGAAAACTAATGCAGGCAATAAATGTATTCAGGACGTATAGAATTAGACAAGCTGCAAGTGTCTATGAATAGAGTTTCAGGGTTCTCTTGCCTTCATACTCTGCAGGTAGTAAAAAATACAGGAATGTGTTGTGTTAAGATGCCTGGGCATGATCCACTGTCTGAATGGATATCTAGACATCCTAGTAGTAAACAGTCATTCCTACAGAGCCTAAATTGTGTTGGAAAGTTCACAGGACAACTAATGCTTCTGTCTTAACACCTAATGAATCAGACAACTCTAAGAATCCAGAGGGGTGATCATTAATGATTCCTTAGTCCTCATCAAACTTACCAGTTTACCATCACAGTCTTAAAATCAGGGTACAATCTTTGGGTTATCATCACTCCTGCCTCCTGGATGGGCTATACCATCAGCTAGCATTCTCTATATCTCACCCAAAACTGTCAGTCTAATTGTTACCTGTCCTTTCAGCAACTGCATGGAGGCACTCCTGTACCTTTTGGGATTTTTTCCCCAATAAAACAACATTGGGGGTCACCAGTCTCATCACTTTTGACCCCTTGATCTAAAAGCCATTACCCCATAGCGTAAGAGCTATCAGCTCAGGCTGGGTGTGGTGGTTTATGCCTGTAATCCTAGCACTTTGGGAGGCCAAGGTGGGTGGATCACTTGAGCTCAGGAGTTTGAGATCAGTATGGGCAACATGGTGAAACCCTGTCTCTACAAAAAAAAAATAATAATAATAATAAATAAAATAAAATAAAATAAAATCAGCTGGGTGTGGTAGCTAATACTTGTAGTCCCAGCTACTTGCGGGGCTGAGGTGGGAGTATCACTTGAGCCCAGGAGGTGGAGGATGCAGTGAGCTGAGATCCCACCACTGCACTCCAGCCTGGGCGACAGAGTGAGATCCTGATCTTGAAAAAAAAAAAAAAAAAAAAAAGCTGTCAGTGTAGTTAGTCTCCCCTAAGGGATATCTCTTTTACCTAGAACTGTAGTTAAAAAGGGTGACAATTTTTTTTTTTTTTGGAGACAGATTCTCACACCATCGCCTGGGCTGGAGTGCAGTGGCATGATCTCGGCTCACTACAACCTCTGCCTTCAGGGTTCAAGCGATTCTCCGACCTCAGCCTCCCAAGTAGCTGGGATTACAGGCGCCTGCCACCATGCCCAGCTAATTTTTTTTTTGTATTTTTTGTAGAGACAGGGTTTCACTATGTTGGCCAGGCTGGTCTGAAACTCCTAACCTTGTGATCCTCTTGCCTCAGCCTCCCAAAGTGCTCGGATTACAGGCATCAGCCACCACGCCCAGCCCTGAAGGGTGACAATTTTATGAGTCAACTTGACTGGGATGTGGGATGCCCAGATGGCTGGTTAACTGTTACTTCTGGCTGTGTCTGTGAAGGTATGTTCAGAAGAGGGGTGCATCTGATTTGGTGGACTGAGGAAAGCTGGTGGCACGCCCCAGCATGAAAGGGCATCATCCCTTCTGCTGATGGACTGAATGGAACAAAAAGGCAAAAGGAAGTTTGAATTTGCTGTCTGCCTGTTTTGAGTTGAGACATTGTTCTTCTCCTGCCCTCAGAGCTCCTGTCCTCAGTCCTTCAGACTCAGACTGGAATCTACACCATTGGCTCCCTGGCTCTCCGGCCTTCAAACTATGCTACCAACTTTGCTGGGTCTCAAGCTTGTGGAGCAGATCCCAAGAGTTAGTCTCTGTAATCACTTGAGCCAATACCTTACACAGTAGTCCCCCCTTATCTGCAGGAGTTATGTTCAAGACCTCCAATGGGTGTCTAAAACCATGGATAGTACCAAACCCTGTAAATACTATGTTTTTTTTTCCCTATACATAGACCTATAATAAAGGTTAACATATTAGGCACAGTAAGAGATGAACAAGAGTAATAAAATAGAACAGTTATAACAATACATTGTAATAAAACATATGTGAATGTGGTCTCTCTCTCTCCAAGTACCTTATTGTTCTGTGGGTTACTAAAACCACGGAAAGTGAAGCAGCGGCTAAGTGGGGACTACTGTACTAGATATCTTTTTTGTATCTCACATAGACCACCTCTTTAGGCCTTCCTAATCTTTGCTTTTTAGGAAAGAGCAACACCTTAGTAACACTGACATCTCAAGCTGCTCCTCACTCACAGGCAAGGGAGGAACATTAGGGAAGGGTCCCATTTGATTGGCTCTGCTCAGGTAAGGTCATATGCCATTCTTTACACAAGGGGCATGTCATCAGGGCATATATTCCACATTGTTAGTTTAAAATTCATCCAGTACTGATTCAGCCTTACTCTCAGTGAACCCTCCTGGGAGACAGCTTCCTCCAACGTCATTAGTAACCACAGAATTCTGTCCCTGAAGAGATCATCACTAACTTCTATCTCAAGTCTCTGGTTCACAGTGAATCTAAGCTTCTCAGGAACTTAATCAAAGCTAGTAGTCCAGCCTTTCCTGCAGTGGAAGTCTCCTCATAGGTGACTCTAAGGTTCTTAAAAAACAACCTTGGAATACCATCCTGGGTGATATCCCCCACCCCTAGATCTCCATTCTCAGGAATATAACTCTTGAATTCCTTGGCTTGGCAGGTTTTGTTTCTGCAACCAGTCAGTGACCCACAATCCCAGTCCTTGAATATGGTTGGCCAGCTGTCCTGTGCCAAGAGGGCATTTTCTCACCCAAGGTGAATCTTGGTTCTCTAATTCCTTGGTTGGTTTCCATAATACCCAGTTACTGCTGCCATTATGAAGCAGACAAGGGCAGCTGATAAGGAAGTATCCACTCCAGACCTTTTAGAGCCTGCTCTATTGGTGGAAACATGTGGCTACAGAACATTAGCCAGAGTGTGGAAACTCTAATGTCCATCACCTTCCGGGGCAAATAAATGTAGTAGGGCCCAGATATCATACTCCAGAGAAGGACTGCAGGCACTGAGCCATGGGGATTATATTTTGCATACCTAAGAAGCACCACATCTTCTCTAGTAGTTATTAGGTGCTGTGATCCAATAGTAAAACCACACAACAGAACACTGGCCTCTAGCTCTGTTGTGCCATCTTTGAGTAGCATTTTCTCTGGTGTGATCAGAGCTGGGGCTCAAGCCTTATGGTTGTAGCTGTAGGATGTGACAGACCCATGGCCTGATTAGCCACCTGGGAATTCTACCAGGTATGGCTGCCTTGAGCAGTTGGCTGTAGTCCATTATGAGAGAGTTCTGCAGAAAGCCAACTCCTTTGGAAGGCCAGTCTTCAGAGAATTCATCTTGGACAAGTTAAGACTTTCCTCTCAAGTGCTTACAGCCGGAATAATAAATGAACTAGAGCTACACACAAACTAGGTACATATATCTTAAAAACATAATCTTGAGTGGAAACAGTAACAGGCACAAAAGAACGTATCTATTATGATATGTTTATTTAAAGTTCAAAAACTGGCCGAACTAAAATCTACTTGTATTGGAACACACCTGAATGTGATGAAAGTATAGAGAAAAGCAAGAAAATTATTTAAATAAAAGTCACGACAAGTGGTTACCTCTTGGGTGCGGGCTATAATGAGAAAGGGAAGGACAAGATAGAGAAGGTTCTTATTATCAGTATTCCATTTCTTGATTTGATGGATACAAGTGTGTTTATAATATTCTTTAAACAATACAAATGGTTTTGGCCCATTTCTCTTAATTTATATTTAACATAAAAGTGTTAAAAAGAAAGAATACACATTCAAGTATATAGTGGTAAAGGGGCATCCTATCTGCAACTTACCACTCTCAAATTGTTCAGAAAGAAACTATTCATTATTTCATATAAAAAATTAGAAAAGGAAAGAGAGAACAAAAGAAAAAAGGCATACTCCAATAGAATACTTTCATCTCCTTTTATTGACGGACATAGAAATTTATGCTGCAGAGGCAGTAGTACCTCAGAGCATGAGAAGGTAGTCAATGGGGCTGACATGACAAGTCACAATGCTGGCCTGGGGTCCTACCATAGTGGGAGAACCAAAACCACACAAATAGCAGGAGGTAGCAAACATCCCCAATGCCCAATGTAAGCATTTCCATTGGCAGAGAGCTTGGCCATGCATCTTAAAAACAGGGTCCCCTCCCAGCTGGCAGGGTATCATGTCAGGCTGCCAAATCCATCCAGAACTAACATGCAGTCTCTAATCTGGAGACTCTTCATTGAGACCAAAAGATTTAGACCATTAGAAGATCCAAGTTAATCTTTCAGCTCCTTACCCTAGGCAGAAAAAGGGGCTGAGTTCCTGAAACATCACACAAGTAGAGCTGGATAGGTGCTGATGCCCAGCCTTGCTCTAAAAGTAGTCACCTTTTTTCCCCTGACTTCTCAACAATGCTCTCACTCAGTATGTGCCCTAGAAAACCTCTCAATGTTATAAACAAGGGACAAGATAGGGGCAGCAGCCTAGGGTATGCAGGGAATCAAAAGCTGCTACATAGCCGAGAGCATTTCACAAGAAACAGCATGGGAACACTATTGGGTCAAGGTCCTCCCAAACAGCTGCTAGAAGCACATATAAAGAAAAATGTGGTTGTTCTCCCATGTCAGGATCAGCTGTGCCAAAGTCATGGTCCAGGAAGCTGAGCCTCTTCATGTCCCTGGCAGATTATCAAACCCCATGGCATTCCCAAGCTGTTCCAGTTTTCAAGTATAATGAGGCGTCTGGGCAGTTCAGTCACAGAAAAGCAAGCACTAAAGAAATCTCAACTGATTACAAATTGATATTATCAAACCATAAATTTATATAGTCAAGAATTAATTATAGGGGATGGTTATGAAGGAGGTGAGGATTTTGCCATATGGGAGACTAGAAACATTTATTCATATAAACTCTTAATCAAACCACCCTCATATCCATGAATTGGGAGGAAATTCCTTATTTAGAAGTGGCCATCATCTGATTAGTCATTCAGTTGCCATTCTCTTCAATGCTGGACACATGGTTTCCAAGGATCAAAGTCTTGAGAGCACTAGATCAGGAAATGGGAGAAGCAAGGCAAGGAGAAGAGGGCACCAGGAGTTGGAATTTCTGAAATGTGCATTTATCTCACAGAAGGCTTGGCACAATGAGGCTGGGGTGGGTGTGGTTTTAGTGATTGTTCTTTGTTGCCTCCTTTGCTGCAGCAATCAGTGGAGTGAGGCTAGAGAGGGGCTTGGCAATCTTCAGGAACTGATGCTAGAAGGGAGAAAAATAGCAAAAGACACATGACTATTTACCATTCTTCCCCAGTAAGCATTACAAGACATAAGGGCATCCTTGTTTGTAAAGGGTGCTGTGTGGAAAGCTTCCGATCATCCCCGAATTGAAGGATATCTTAAAACAGACCACTTTGGAAAACCGTTTGGCAGCATCTACTTACAGATAAACATACATCTACCTATACCCTAGGTAGTTACAATCCTAGGTATATTCCCAAAAGAAATGAGTTTGTATAGCCACCAAAAGATATACACAGAAATGTTCATAGAAGATTTGCTTATAATAGCCAATAACCAGAAAGAACCCAAATGTCCAAGAGAATGGAAAAATGAATAGTGTTATATTCATATAATACTACACAGAAAACATATAATACTACAGCAATAAAATAAGTAATTGGTACACTGACAATGGGTTGAATCTCACAGACATGTTAAGGGAAAGAAGTTAGACAAGCGAGTTCATATTGTTTTATTCCATTTCTTCCGAGGTAAACCTAAACCATGGTGATAATCAGAATAATAATTACCTCTGGGGAAGGTATTGAGAGATCATGACCCAGTAGTATATTGCAATACTGCAGTTTAGGAGAATTGACCTAGGAATTTATTGTTCTATCCTCAAATCCAATAATGCTAATTCATTTAGTAAAAAGTTCAGTTGCTTGGTCCTTTCCCAAATCACTTTCACTGCACTGTACTTTGGGCCATACCTTCAACCTTTAATGACTATTTAGGAGAAAATATATGAAAATTGCATCTATATTTTCAGTAAAATGGAAAACAATTCCCTTTTTTTCTTTTTTGAGGCAGAGCCTCACTCTGTTGCCCAGGCTGGAGTGCAGTGGTATGGCTCACTGCAACCTCCGCCTCCCGGGTTCAAGCAATTCTCCTGCCTCAACCTCCTGAATAGCTGGGAATACAGGCACCCACCACCATGCCTGGCTAATTTTTGTATTTTTAGTAGAGACGGGGTTTCGCCATACTGTCCAGGCTGGTCTCGAACTCCTGACCTCAAGTGATCCACCCGCCTCAGCTTCCCAAAGTGCTGGGATTACAGGCATGAGCCACCATGCCTGGCCTAACAATTCCTTATGTAATTCTCAGAGCCTCTTATCCAAAAATGGTGTTTGTTTGTTTTTTTTTTTAAACATTTAGTAGTAAAAAAGCTTTGTGTCTTAAAGATGTAGGATATTTCTTCTATTTGATAAAAAATATAGGAACTATCACATTTCCTTTTCTGCCCTGGCTACCAGGAAATTGAGAACCAAATTTGACCTCTAAGCATAATTATTCAACTCACATGAACATATCTGATTCTTCTGCCATACTTCTAATTCCCTTGATTAGTCATATTGTATATATGTACACACACACACACACACACACACAGAAAGAGAGGGAAACATATATACAATATTCTTTGCTGAGAATTTTTTCAACTTCTGTTGGGACAGAGATAGTATAAAGAGCTACTGAGAATAAGAAGGTACTATTACTATGAAAGGAATAAAAGATCCTAGCTAAATCATGAAGATAGGAATTCCAATATATATCATCCTATGTATTTTTGTCCATAAGCGTGTTCTCACAGGAGAAACAGATGTGAAGCTTTTATGATTTACGATTCTTAAGGTCATGGTTTTCAATATTACAATGTACACCAACAAGTTAAAAAGCCGGCTTTCTCAGATCACATGTTTCTACAATTCCCCTAAGTTGAGAGCAGCATGATCCAACACCGAACTGGGAGACCTCAGTTTCCTTCTCTGTCTAATAAACAAAACAGACTAGATGAGCCCTAAGGGCTTTCCAGTTGTGATACTCTTTGAGCCTGTAAGAGCAGTGGCCAAGAGCATACACACTTCGGAGCCAAACAGGCTGAAATCCTGGATCTGCCACATATCAGCTATCATGAAAAAGTTACTAAACACTTGAAACCTCAGTTTCCTCATCTGTAAAAATGAGAATAACAGAACCTATAACTCATAGAGTTGTTGTGAAGGACAATATATAAAGTGCTCAGTGCATAAATATATAAAGTGTTTAGTGCCTAAAATATGGTAAAGATTCAATATAATGCATTTATTACTAGTTATATTACTGTATCAGGAAGAAAACTTTAGAGGGCACTAACCTTTCAAGAACTATAATTTGGTACTGAATTAAGAATGGTATCTTTACTAATCACAGGCTTAGCATATTGTATTTACACATTTCCCAGTGCCTACAGCTTGCAGAATATAACTTTCATGAACAGCAAAAGGGGTTCTACATTGTACTAAGAGACTTTTAGTCCCAACAGATACTAGAGACTAATGGGTTACACTTGGCAGAACCCAGATCTCATATCTAATAGGCCAGTACTCCATAATCAGTAACCTCAATTACAAAGAGATGATAAATATGTTCCAGAGGATGATATTCCAATGTAGGTTCTTCCAGCAATTTCATTCAATTCAATAAATATTTTTTGAGTACCTATCCTGAGTCAGGTTCTAGGTAAAACATGAAACTCAGGGATTAATAAAATAGAGGTTATAATCCAGTAGGAAAGATTCATAATTAACACAGGGCAGTATGCTAGGTCCTGCTCTGTCACTCCTGGGCTTTATAATATGAAAATAAATGACAGTGCATGCCTTCATAAAGTTGCACATGATACTTACTATTAAATCACTAGTGGGCAATACAATAAAAGAACACTTGTTATAAGAAATTGTACTTGAAACATATATGTTAAATACAAATGATGTGGTCTGCTAAAGGCAATTTTTGCAACCATGTAAAATTATCAGGATTAGGCGGGTGAGAGTATGAAAGGCCTGGTAAACCCCTGACTCTGGGTTTCTCCACAAACTGGCAAAACCTCACTCTCAACAAGTAGAGTATCATTGCCATTATCTGAGGATTTCCAGTAAAGAAAGTGTAAAGACTCCAAAAGCCATACTCACTAATTATCTTCTAAACTTATGTTCCATGAATGGGCATGGTGGCTCATGCCATGCCTGTAATTCCACACTTTGGGAGGCTATAGCGGGCAGATCATTTGAGCCCAGCCTGAGCAACATGGCAAAACCCTGTCTTTACAGAAAATATAAAAATTAGGCAGCTATGGTGGTGCACGCTTGTAGTCCCAGCTACTCTGGAGGCTGAAGTGAGAGGATCAGCAGAACCTGGGGAGGTTGGGGCTGCAGTGAGCCATGACTGCACCACTGCACTCCAGCCTGGGCAACAGACAGAGATCCTGTCTCAAAAAATAAAACATAAATAAAATAAAATAAACACATGTTCCTTTGCTAAAAATGTATCCTTTGAGCTAATCCCAGCAAAAATATAACTTGTGTAAGATTTGGGTGTCAGAGAGCCATTTCTCAACAAGACTCAAACAAACTCTGCCAGACTAATTCAAACAGAACAAAGGATGTGCTAATGAAAGATATAAGCAGGCCAGGCATGGTGGCTCATGCCTATAGTCCCAGCACTTTGGGAAACCAAAGTGGTCACATCGCTTGAACCCAGGAATTTGAGACCAGCCTGGCTAACACAGCAAAACCCCGTCTCTACAAAAACCTTTTTAAAAAATTAGCCAGGTATGGTGGCATGTACCTGTAGTCCCAGCTACTTGGGAGGCTGAGGTGGGAAGATCACTTGAGTGAACCCAGGAGAGGAAAACTGCAGTGAGACAAAATCACGCCATTGTACACTCCTGCCCGGGTGACAGAGTGAGACCCTGTGGGGAGGTGAGAGTGAGGGAGAGGGGGAACAGGAGGGGGAGGGGGAGGGAGAGGGAGAGGAAAGGAAAGGAAGGAAGGAAAGGAAGGAAGGAAAGGGAAAGGAAGGAAAAGGAAAGAAAAGAAAGGGAAAGGAAGAAGAAAGAAAAGAAAGGAAAGGAAGGAAGGAAGGAAGCAACCAAGAAAGCTACAAGCAAAGCTCAACAGGTGCTCAGAAAATAGATTGTAAACTGAGCCTAGGAGAACGTGTAGAGTTTTAACAGGCCGAGAAAGAGGCTAAGAAAATAAACGAGCAAAGGCCCAGGGATAAAAGTTAGGGCAGCAGGAACAGAGTGAGGGTAGGAAATGGTAAAAGAGAAGCCTAGTTCTAGGTAATATCTAGTACCTTACAGATATCTAGTACAGATATCTAGTACCTCACAGATAAGTACTAGGTAATATCTAGTACCTTACAGACAAACATGAAGTAAAAAAGGCCTGGTTTAGTGATTCCCTGAATTAGGTGCTTCCCTGCACAGGGACAGTTACCTGCAGCAGCTCTTTAGCTGAACCTCTCTTCTCCACATCCATCTCAAGACAGCGGTTCAGAAAGTCCCGGAAGATAGCTGACAGCTTCTCTGGGTTCTGAAGTTCTGGGGTCCCATTGGTGGCAATGAGGTACAAGGCCTGGCAATAAAAATGATGAATCACCTTGAACTCCAACTGAGGCTCTCTCTTGTTCTCCATATACACATTCTAGAAATATGGTCAGCTGCTTTATGCTCTAGGATGCAAAGTAGCAGCTGTGTATATATACTGGAAAGAGTATGACCTAAGGATCAGGTTGAACATTTAAAGGCCATGAGACTATGTGCAACTTCCCTATCTGTAAAGTAGGGATGATGATAATGCCCATCTCACATGTCTGTAAAAATAAAATAGTGTATTTGAAAGTACTTTGGGTTTATTATTATTCTTTTTTTTTTTTTTTTTTTTTTTTGAGACAGTCTCGCTCTGTCACCCAAGCTGGAGTGTAGTAGCAAGATCTTGGCTCACTGCAACCTCCACCTCCTGGCTTCAAGCGATTCTCCTGCCTCAGCCTCGCAAGTAGCTGGGATTACAGGTGCCCACCACTACAACCGGCTACTTTTTGTATTTTTAGTAGAGACAGGGTTTCACCATGTTGGCCAGGCTGGTCTCGAACTCCTAGACTCAAGTGATCCGCCTGCCTCAACCTCCCAAAGTACTGGGATTACAGATGTGAGCCACTATGCCCGGCTTTATTATTATTCTTGCTTACACATCTGAAGGGTTTATTATCCATTTAGCCTGTTGAGTTAAACATCTGCCCAGCTACTGGCAGAAATCATTCCCGGTGCCTTCACCTCAATCATCCAAGAACTGATCTCTTCTAGCAGGAGAGGAATATTAAATATAAGTGAAAACTGTTGCCACCCTGGTCCCCTAAATGAAGCATCTCCTGGGAAAGGTAAAGAAAAACACAGTAAGACCAAATCTTTACAATCACTCAGCACTTAATTCAAAGAGTACTTACATAAGCACTGTCTAATTTAATGGCCACAATTAACTCTGGGCAAGAATTATCATCCTCACTTCACAGATAAGGTACAGAAACATAAAAAGGTATGTCTAGGGCTGGGCGTGGTGGCTCACTCCTGTAATCCCAGCACTTTGGGAGGCTGAGGTGGGTGGATCACCTGAGGTCAGGAGTTCGAGACCATCGAGACCAACCTGATCAATATGGCGAAATCTGGTCTCTACTAAAAATACAAAACTTAGCTGGGCATGGTGGAAGATGCCTGTAATCCCAGCTACTCAGGAGGCTGAAGCAGGATAATCGCTTGAACCCGGAAGGCAGAAATTGTGGTGAGCTGAGATCACACCATTGCACTCTAGCCTGGGTGACAGAGTAAGACTCCGTCTCAAAAAAAAAATAGGTGTGTGTGTGTGTGTGTGTGTGTGTGTGTGTCTAGGATCGCTCTGTCTTGTTTCCAACATATCCCAGCAATTATTATCTTCAAATCGCTGCAAGGCCATTCTAAGGCAGGGAAGAATATATTGCATGTGGAGTCAGATGCAAAGCTGGGACCAAAGGATAGAAACTACAGAAGGTAGTTTCAGTTTGGTGCACTGAAGCAATTTCCAATAATCAGAGATATCCAAGGATGACATGGGCATGTAGATAACCACCTACCAGCAACAGTGCACAGGAAATTCCTACACTGGCTGGGAGGTGGGAATAAATGAGAATCAGAGTAAATTTCACATTTGCCCACACCAAGATTACCAACCTATTTGCATCTGTGTTGATATGCTCTGTTACAAGGGATAAATTGTCCATGCTAATCTAATGTCCTTTACTTCAGTACTTGATCGAACCCCTCTCATCGACTTAAGGATATCACTTCTATAGCTGTCACTTCCTTTTTGTACATGACCATTTTCCTCCTCTCCACTAAATCATTCCCATTAGCACACAGACATCATCTTTTAGAAAAACCCTCCCTTGACTCCATTTTAAGATAGTGTTCCATTTTTGTTACCCTTCCCAGCAAAATTCCTTTAAGAGAAAAAAAACCTGTTTATACATGCCATCTCGACGTCCGCTTCTTCCACTTTCATGAATTTAATTAGACTTTCATCCCCATCTCTCTACTGACAACTGATTGTTAAGGTCATTAAGAACCTCTACATTGGCAAATCCAAAGTTCATTTCTCAGTTTCATCTTAACCTATCAATCACATTTGACACATAATCTACCCTCCTCCTCCTTCGGGAAGCACACTGTTCTATTCATCTCCAGGACACTTCACCTCCAAGACACTTCTCTGTTCTCTCACACTAGAAAGGCCACTCCTTGGTCTACTTTGCTAGTTCCTCCAACCTGTAAACGGTGGAATAACCTAGAGCTCAGTATTCAAATCTCTTTTCTTTAACAGTACTCATTCTCTAGGTGAGTGATCTCATCTACCTCTGATTTTAAATACCAACTATATATTATCTAGTAATAAATTTATGTTTATTGTCCTGACCCCTCACCCTTGAACTCCAGACTCTTAAGCCAAACTCTACTCCCAGCTCCACTTAAATGTCTAATTAACACTTCAAATCAGCACATTCAAAACCAACTCTTAATTACCCAACTTAAGTATGCTCTTCACCATTTCAACAGATGGCAACTTAATTTTTCAGCAATTCAGACCAAAAATTGTGTAGTCATTGCTGATTCCTCTTTCTCTAATATTCAGTTCATCGTGTCAGCTAGTCCTTCAAGACATTTCCTGAGTCTGACCACTTCTCACTTCCACTCCTACCAAGACACCACCACTCTGAACTATTACAACAGTCTCTCGCAGTCTATTTTCCATAAAAGCAGCCAAAATGATCTGTTTAAAACATAAATCAGATCACATTACTCCTCAGCTCAAAACCGTCTAATGACCGTCCAACTCTGCAGAATAAAATAACTTACGAGAGAGAACTTCCCTCTCTACTCTAAAATAGCACACCTCTTCCTCCATTACTCTCTTAACTTCCTTACTTTGCTTTTTCTCACAGCATTTACCATCTGTTACTACATATTAATTTATTTTATTTTCATTAGAATAGTTTCTTGCACTTGAAAGGGACTCAGATAGTTGTTGAATAAATGAATGAGTGACTTCTAATATTCCTTTTCTTTGACCATTTATATTTTAAGTTCAACAGTGACTAGTTGTATCCAGAAAAGGGATCTCCAGGTTGAAAGCCATAGAGAATAGCCTGGATTCTTATTTCCTGGGACTAGAGACAACAGCCCAAAAAAATTGAAATAGGAATGGTAACACTCACTCTCAGAGGGTTTTCATTGAGGTATGGAGGCTCCCCTTCAATCATTTCGATGGCCATGATGCCCAGGGACCAGATGTCAACCTTGGGCCCATAGGCCTTTCGTGTCACAACCTCTGGTGCCATCCAGTATGGGGTTCCCACCATGGTGCTCCGTTTGCTCTGCTCTGGGGTTATCTGTGCACAGAATCCAAAATCAGCTAGAAAAGAAAAGTAAGAGAAAGAACATACATTTAGGATATACACTCACTTCAGTAAGTGTTGACTGTATGCCTACACATAGGTGACAAGATCTGCCTGGCTTCCAGCTCTGCCATCCTTTGTCTCTCCAAAGTCACTTGACTGCCACCTTCATGTCTAGCTCCTAGCCTATTTCCTATTGAACCCTGAAGAGAAACAGGAGGAATATAAGAAACACCATCTCTGGCCCTCCTATCTCTCCTCAAACTAGGGGACTTAGTTTTAAAGTCCAAGCTGCCCATTTTGGTCTTGATTGCTTGTCCCAATTCTGCTTTGTTCTTGAAAAACCATTCTTACATTCTCAAATATGGCAACGAGGTCCTTGCCTTATTTCTTGGGCACGAGTCCTTGATTTAAACCCCAATCACCTATGACTAAGCATGGCCCTATTTTTATGCCCCAGGGCCAGGGCTGCTAGCAGTCCTTCCATAAACTGCCCATCCACCCATAACATAGCCTGTTTTTCTGGTCTACTGGTCTTTACACCTTTGAACAAAATGTTCTACTTGCCGTGGTTTTCACATTATATTGCAATTATAAATTTATTTAAATTAGGAAGTCTTTGAGAGTACGGATTATATCTTCTTACTTGTCCTCATATCCCTAGAAGGATTGGCATGTACTAGAAATTCAATAAAAGTTTGCTGAATAACTGAATGAAAGAAATTACGCAAAACCCTTTTTTCTAATTATCTATTAAATGTTTTCCATACTAGATTGAGAAGGTAGGGAAAATGTACTCTCAGTGCCCATCACAGGACCTAGCACAGAGTAAGCATTCAGCCAAGTTTTTTGTGGTTGTTGTTAAATGTATATATGAAAGAAAAAATAATGAAATGATATCCTATGATTAATATAGAAGAATATAAAACAACCCTCATATCCCATGAAATAATAAAGACCCTTTGGTGAGTGTCGTAGTTACTATTATATGATGACCATCTCACAGGAGACAGGGCCCCACAGGGAGAGAAGTATTATCATTCCTAAGGCTTCTACTTACTTAGCTTGACAGAGCCATCCATTCCCAACAGAATATTGTCACTCTTGATGTCTCTGTGAATGACCTGGTTCGAATGCAAAAACTCCAGAGCCTGCAGACACTATTGAAGTGGTGTGGGCAGGGGGAGAAAGAAAGGACATACATATAATACAGAAGACTTAATAGAAAATCAACTAATTCAACCTCTTCACTTTAAAATAAAGGAAGTAAGGCCCCAACAAGTAAAAGGACTTGCCCCAAAGCACTCGCAGAGCCAGATCTAGAACCAAGTCTTCCATCTCCCAGCTAAACATTCTTTTAACACTCCATGCTGCCTTTCATCTTAAAATAGTTTTTTAAGTAAAAGAGTTCCTCCAATGTTTTTTTTTTTTTTTTTTTAATTAGATCCTTGGTAAAGAACCTAAGGCCCAAGAGAAATTACTGAAGAAAAATGGAAAGGATCTTATAATGACAGACTGGAGGAAAATAACAAATAAGGGTCATATTTGAGGAAGCAGACATAAGGAAGTGATACTAGAAGCAGTAAGTTAGCAGGATAATCTTATTTTGGTGAGGAGATATTTTGTACTATTTCGGATATGCTGAATTTGACATCTGAAGACAAATGTCCAGTAGGCAACTGAATTTATAACTCTTAGTTTCCATACAGAGGTAAATATTTACAAGTCATTTGGGAAGAGATGATTTTTGTTTAAGTTATAGAAATGGTTGAACCTGGCAAAGGGTATAAGAGAAAGAGAAGAACCTTGGAAAACACCTATGGTACACAGGCAGAATGAGTAACAAAGAGACACAATGGTACAATTAAAATGCCTGGTTCTGCTGCTACCCCACTAAGTATATAATTCTGGACTCCCATCTATAAAATGTGGGAATCAGATGAGATCATCTCAGCTTTTCTACTAAATCAATAATTTGCTTTCATTGACCCAAAACTAATGTTTTAGAAACTTCTACCAATTAAAAAACACTAAAGATATAAGTGAACAGGAAAATACTATTTAAATGGTCCTAACCTAATACTTTACTTTCTAAGAATATACCAATGGCTAAATTAAGAATAAAACAATATCCAGAATTGGGTTTTCCCTGAAAATGTAAGAGCTGCTCTTCTTACAAGGGTGGCGACATCTCAGGATGTCAGAAATTATGATGAAAAAGAATGATCTTGAGAAACTGGAACCTCATACATTGCTGGCAGGAGTGTAAAACAGTACAGCTACTACAGAAATGGTTTGGCAGTTCCTCAAAAGTTGAGTACAGAGTTGTCATATGACCAGCAATCCACCTGTAGTTATATACCCACGAGAATGAGAACATACCTCCATACAAAAACTGGTATATAAGTGTTCATAGAGTAATTTTTTATTTTTTATAACAGCCGAAAACAGAAACAACTCAAATGTCCATTCTATTACTTGGCAATAAAAAGGAATGAGGTACTGATACATGCTACAAAATGGATGATTCTGTGAAACACAATTCTAGCTAAGTAAAATAAGCCAATTACAAAAGAACAAATATTACATGATTCCATTTATATAAAATGCCCAGTACAGGGAAACTACAGAGGTAGAAAATAGATTAGCAGTTACATAGGGCTGGGAGAGTCAGGGCAGGGGACATGGGGAGTGACTGTTAATGGATATTAATTTCCTCTTTGGAGTGATGAAAAGGATCTAAAATTCATTATGATGGTGGTTGTACAACTCTATGAATATACTAAAAGCTAGTGAATTATATACTCTAAATGGGTGAATTATATCTCAGTAAAGATGTTTTTAAAAGGAGATGATCTCTATTAGAACTGAAGAATAGTAATACCATCTATTATACAACATTAACATTTTTTTCCAAGTGCTTTTTCATCCATATAGCACCCCTAAGGTATATACAGTGTGAATGCTGCAATTTCCATTTTATAGATTAATAATGAGGCAAAATGATTTCCCAAAGTATACGTATGTATGTATTCTCCACTAGTGAAACTTGGTTCCTGAGGGTAAGCAGGTGGGGTGAAAGAAACTTAGGTATTACAATGGTTTATGACCCTCCAAAGGGCCAGAGTATGTAAACAGTTGCCCTACGTATCTGTGATATTAAAATTTCATGGCAGGGAGTATGATTGGGAAAAAGGCTCCTTAAGAAGGAGACAATGAAAAGAAGGTTAAGAAATACTGCATTAGTAGTGGAACAAGGAAAAAAAGTCAGAACCCCTAAGAATCCCAGCCTCGTATTAATTCCATTAATTAATTCCAATTACTTGTGAATATTCTAGATCCCAAAGTTGTTTGCAAAGGGGACCATATTTTCTAGGGCAGTATTGATTTCACATTTTATTTTTCTTAACACTGATTAAATATGTAACTACATAATTTCAGCAGTATGCCTTCAGATCTTGCACCATCAAACCCCAATCACACTATTATACTCATCCCCACAAAATTCTGAACCTCATCTCATTTTCTATGCTTCCCCTAATCTCCTAACTTTTCTATTATTTTGGTGCAAAAGCAATTGTGGTTTTTGGCATTTTTTTTTTTTTTAAGTAATGGCAAAAACTGCAATTACTTTTGCATTATTGGGCCACCAGAAAGTTCCAGTCTATCTTCAGCAAAACACCCAATATCTTCAATGTCTCTGAATATTCCCTTCATCTTCTTGCTCTAATGGAAATGAAATGTGGTTATTCCCTGAGGACACTGTCCAGGCCTTCTGGAGGGCTTTTTTTTCTTCTTACATCAGCATATTATCGATTCTAGACATTTAATAGCAATGAGGAGAAAGGGAATATCTATTTGAGCTTTTTTTTTTTTTTTCCTGGAAGTATTTTACCCTAGATTTTTGCTGGCTTGTTTTATATATCATTCAGATGTTTACTCAAATCCATAGCAAAACCTTCCCTGACTATCCTGTCTAAAATAGAACTTCCTCCATCACTACCTTCTTATTCTGCTTTATTTTCCTTATAGCACATAAATAAAGCAAGAAAGCAGAATAAAAATGATTAAAATATATGCCCAGATAAAAGAGATAAAGGAATATATAATAATGTGCTTAGAGTGGTTATCTTTAAGACTGGAATTACGAGTGACTTTTTACAATATATACTATCTAGTACTTTATAATTTTTCTACATTGGGTAGAATAAAGTTATCTTTAAAGAAAAAAAAAATCATGGTGATAGAAATGACAAACACAGGTACAATACAGGAATGATAGGAGTGTCAGCACTAATTTCTACCAATTCCACAGAGCCCAGACTGAGATCTCACTGGGAAGGGACAGGAATACGGAGGCAGCTTTCTACCCAAGACTTTCAGGAGACAGGAATACGGAGGCAGCTTTCTACCCAAGACTGCTTGGCCCTTGGCCTTACCTCACGGCACACAGCTGCAATCTGGCCTTCATCCATGCATGTTTCTGTCACCACGTCTGTCAAGGAGCCTCCAGCCAAGTATTCCATAACAACCCATAGCTCATCTCCCACGAGGTAACTGCAGGAATACAGATAAAGGGTGAGAGGGAACAATCAGAGTATTCTGAGCCATGGCACTGGGTTTCAAAGGCTAAGCATATAAACAGAGTGAAACTACGCCTTAGCACAAAGTAAAGTAAAAGGTTCTTTACTTTGGGGAAAAGCAGAATCTGGGGGACAAAATCACTAACTGAATTTCTCAAGGATGCTCTTGGAGAAAACCAAGCATACATGTTCTGTGAAACCCCAAAGGGCAGAACTAAGATCACTAGCTTAAAGTGATACAATAAAATTGCATTTCATCACAACACAAAGGAAGACATTCTAAAATTAGAAAGACTGACATGATTCCCACACCTCTAGAAGCATCCAAACATTTTGCAATGATAGGATTTAGAGTCCCTGTTACCCAAAGAAGAGAGAGCTACTAACCCTCCCAGAGAGTCCTACCAGATCTGAGATCTATGAGACCAAGTATTGGGTCTTGTTTAAGACTCTATCCCCAGAGTCCAGCACAGCAAATGCCAATATTTACTAAATAAATCAATGAACGAAATAAAAGATAACTATAAATATTAAATGAAATAATGTTTATGAGTCCCTTAAAAGCTGCAAAGTGTTGTATACATAGTCATTATGCTGACAATTGACCTCTACTTTGAGTGTCTGTGATTCAAGAATGGAATGAATTTAGCAAGGGCTTACAGAGCCAAAGCCATCTGATAAGCCAAGGCTACCATTTAGTAAGGTATCCCCAGAGAGACTGTGGGCTCACACAAGTTAGAAGTGATAGCTTCACTCAGGGGTTGGATCACTCAACCCTATTACATGATAAATAAAAAGGTCACTTAGCCTATCTGGTCAATGTTTCCTTACTATAGAATTGGACAAATAAAAACAAGGTGAGCCTAGAGCCCTAAAGTCTTCTGCCAGTCTTGGACAAAGATGCTGGATTGGAAAAAAAACATTTCTTGCACTGGCTTGAACTGTGTGGTATCATCTTATCTTCATCCTGTTATTGGGAACACTGCTGGACAGATGTGGAGACTGTTGGAAGATTTTAACAAATGCACTAAAGCAAAGGGTAAGATTTGAATCCTATTTTTTTGACTACTAATCAACTGCTTTCCATAAAACTTTGTGTTCTGATTTATAATTTTTAAATGTCCATGACAAATAAACATGACAGACTAAGTGTTTCTTCAACAATGTCTTTTGAGAGAGAAGACTATGGAGATTTGAACTGCTATGGTCTGAATGTTTGTGTCCCTCACAAGTTATATGTTGAAAATCTAATCGCTAATGTTATTAGGAGGTGGGGCTTTGGAAGGTGATTATATCATGAGGGTTCTGCCCATGAGTTCATCCATATGTGATGGAGTTCCCTCTGGGACATCTCACAAAAACCACAGACCCTCATTTGCAACACCTTCACTGAATGCTCAGGTTAAGATCTTCTTCTATGATCTTACAAAGTGTACTTTTTTCTATACCAGACCAGGAACTATTTGAGGGCAAAGATAGCATTATTTACTTCTGGTTTCCAGAGTAAAAGCCTCTGGGAATACCAGTAAAGGTATGATTAATAAACAAATCTATAAGTCTCTTAATCCTACTCCCAGAACACAAATTCCTTCAATAACATGGTCTTATCATTTAGATGCATCCACTGATGGGTAACTCACCATTTTGTGAGACAGGCCATACCCTTACTGACAGCTTTCATTTTTCCATATCCTGAGCCAAAATCTAAAACCCCTGTCGCCTTCAGTAGTTTGCACGAGCTATATTCTCTGTATAATAAGTTCTGAAAGAGATGATAAGGTACTAACTTTCAGAGGATTCTTCAGAGCCAGTCAGGACCCACATTAAGGAGACATAACCATCTCAAAGAAAAAGACTTTATTCTTTACAGTGTTGGGAATGTCAAAGTTCAACTCTTTTCCTCTTTAAGGAAACTGAAGCTTACTAGTGTTTTAGATGCAGAATAAGAAGGCACCCTTATGAAATCTACCAGTAACAGGAAGAAGTAGCTGGTCATGCAATATAAGAGGTAAAGAAATTACAGCCCAAGATATAGTCCAATTTCACCTCCACCTATGATGTCTCTGAACCCTGGGCAAGAAGCTTAACTTTTTTTGTTGTTCAGGTATCGGAGAAAAGAACCTGATATAATAGAAAGGGCATTGATATTGGTGCTAGGAATATTCAAATTCAAAACACTGCTTTGCTGTTTTATGGCTTACTACTCTTGGACAAGTTATTAACATCTATAAACCTCAGTTTCCTCGTCTGTAAAATATGGATAAAAAACCCTACCTCACAATGAGATACTGTTCATGAAAGTGCTTAGTACAAAATAAAGCACAATACAAATATTATATACAACCACTCTTACTATTTTGAAAAACAATTTTCATGAGCTGGAATGATGGGCTAAAACAATAAAAATGGGACTTAATGAAGATAGTGAAAAAGTTCTATATTTCCAGTTTAATGCAAGCTATGTAAAAAAAAAAATCAGAAATTTTAGTTGACTGCAAACTTACTAGGAGTCAAAACACACACCCTAAAAGATAAAACAAGAATGAAATCATTAAGCTGTGTTGAGTTTAGAAAGAGTCCCACTCTCTCTGAAGTGGTCAGATCTCAAATGAAACATCTAATTCTGCACATTGCATTTTAAGAGAACATAAACAAACAAGGAGTTATTCAGGAGGATGAGCAGAATAAGGAAAGATTTGGGATATAAAATGAGTTAAGGACCTAGATGTTTGACTCAGGTAGATGGGCTGGTAGGTTTCCCTTAGGCAAAACAAACAGTAATAGGATCAACTGTTACAAGCTACACGGTGGTAGAGTTCAGCCTAATACAGAAGGATTTCCCAGCAATAAAGGTGTCTAGCATTACACAGGGTCACCTACAGAGAGCTCAGCATCACAGAATACTCTTAAATGGAGGCAGTTCTGAGTGCTGGCACCGCCCTCTTCTCTGACAGTCCACCAATCAGTCCCAAAGGCCCTATCCCTCTGATGGGACCCACCACTCCATACCTGTCCAAGTAATTCACAATGTTTGGGTTCTTGTTTTCCCTCATGACCAGGATCTCATTAATAATCAGCTCTTTCTTGGGCTGCTGCTGAAGATTCATCTGCTTAATGGCCACCTGAAATCAGAGTATATTCAATGTGCAACCATAGTCATTCCCATTTATTGAGCACCTACTAAGTACCAGACCTTAAGTACTCAGGAAACAAAGATGAGTAAGATATAGTCTTAGCCCTCGAGTAATTCACAATTTGTCTATGTAGACCAGTGGTCTTCAAAGTGAGGTCTCAAGCCAGCATTATCATCATCTGGGAGCTTGTTGGAAATAAAAACCTGGGGTCTCACCCCAAATCTACTAAATCAGAAACTATGTGATGTAATAAGTCCTCCAGGTCACTGTGATATACACCAAAGTTTCAGAATCAAACTTTGGTGTAGAAAAATACTTTTAAAAAGTCACAACAGAAAAGAGATGCTATAACAGAGGTTCATACAAAATGCTAGCAAAACACAAAATATGGCAAAAGCCAAGAACTCTTTCAATCTGGCCAAGTATAGGGACTTCATAAAGGGAGAAGTGACTTTCTGAACCTGGTGTAGAAAGATAAATCAGAGTTGACCAGGTCAAGAAAGAATAGAAAAGGAGGATGAGAGCTCTATCTACAGAAATAAAAACAAATTTCCAGACAACATGAATATAAGGTATACTTTAGTTTCTAAGGTACATGGTATCAATTCCTTCTGTATGTAAGGTACTATTATAAGGTGTTCTCAAATTTGTTATTTCATTTAATCTTCAAAGACACCTTGTGTGCTAAATATTACTAATGATTCAACAGATGGGGAAACTGTGTTTCAGAGAGGATGTGACTTGCATACATAGCCATTCAACAGCAAAATCAGGATTAGAATCCTCAAAAGGGATGCCAAGTTATCCTGTACATGTAGCCAGATTAATTTTCCCCCAGAGTACACATTTGATAACCTTGTTCAAAAACTTACATGGCTCCTGGTTGCCTAGAAATGTTTCTCAGTACAATATTCAAAGTTCTCATGATCTGGCCCCTACTTTACTTCCAACTCTATTTCTTCACAGAGGAGTGTTCATGGAGAACACTCCATGTTCTCCCTGGTATCTAGTTCCCCTTCCTTTGTTCACAATCTTCTCTTCATCTGGAACAGCCGGTATCATTTCCATACATTCAAAAGCTACTTACGCTTTGTATCAGGCCAAAGAAAACTTCATTCTCCAAACCCAATATGCCTTTTCCCTTCTTTAAAGCCCTATAAGATCATATTTATCCCTCTTTTATGGAACTTACAACTTGCTATCATGTATAATGATTAGTTAGGGGTAGTGTATCAAGAAGTTTGAGGGCTTGACTGAAAGCCCAGAACCCCAATGCCAAACACAAGCCTTTACACACATAGAGTTGGTGCTCAAGAAATGTCTGTAGAAAGGAAGAGGGCAAGAGAGAAGTCAATAGGTTGGTAAGTACTTTGTTTTTAAATAAAAACAACAAAAAAATGGCAATGGGCTCCTCTATACCATAGGAGTATACTTTCAATTATTTTCTAAGTGTTCATTCTCTAGAGATATTTTGCCTTTTTCCTGCTTAGTGGACAAGAACACGAACACCTAATAGAACGAAGTTGTCTTTCCAGAAGCAGCAAGAAGTATAAAGAAGGAATGATTCAAACTTTTATGTGACAAATCCCTGACTCTATTATTTCTTCAAGTCAAGAATGGACAGTCTTTTGCAGAGACCAAGTTAATCATTAAGAATAGAAGTAATTCCGTAAAAAAATCTGACCACCTCCATTCCCTACCTCAAGTAAGGAAAAATTGCTTTGGAGTGGAGTTTCCTGTTAGGTCAGGCTTCTGGTCTAGTGGCAGCTGTCTATAACAGCTGAGCATTAGTTTTTCCTAACGTTTGAAAAGCAACATGTTGATCTAAAGATATTAAGTATAGTTAGCCCTTATAACACACATTAAGGACTGGAGCCAGAAGAATGTCTTTTGAGTTACTCATGCCATCTTGGAGGATGGGACACTGCTTATGAACCTCACAGTGGTCACTGCTGGCAGCAGCAAGGAAGGAGACGTATAAAGAAGCTAACATGGAGGCTGGGGCAGGACATGGGAGTCCTTTTCTTTTTTCTTTTCCTTTTGAGACAGAGTCTTGCTCTGTTGCCTAGGCTGGAGTGCAAAGGCAATCTCTGCTAACAGCAACCTCCGCCTCCCGGGTTCAAGCGATTCTCCTGCCTCAGCCTCCCATGTAGCTGGGATTACAGGGATCCGCCATCACGCCTGGCTAATTTTGGTATTTTTAGTAGAAACAGGGTTTCACCATGTTGGCCAGGCTGGTCTCGAACTCCTGACCTCATAATCTGCCCGCCTTGGCCTCCCAAAGTGCCGGGATTACAGGCGTGAGCCATTGTGCCTAGCCGGGAGCCCTTTTCAATAGCTACTAACTATGGGCTAGGCTGTGTCCTTCATCTATCAGACCCCACCTATATAGGCTAGGATATAGCATTCCTATAACAGAAAAAGAACTAGACTTGAACTCTGAGAACTTAAGCTCAGGACCTGTCACTTACTGACCTTGACCAATCACAAGCTCTCTGAGCCTTAGTCTCTTCATCAATACATTGAAGATAATCTCAACCTTGATTCCCCTCTTCTCAGGATTGTTTTGAATACCAAGTGAGACAATGGCAAATGCATTACTCACATATAAGTAAATAAGCAATAAAGTTAGACAATAATGAAAATGGTAATCATAGTAATAATAGCATTTAATAAGTACTTGGCACAGCAACCACTCTCCCACCACTACTGTTTATCAAATACCAACTGTGTGCCAGGCTCTGTGCTAGATGCCCTATTTATATTATCACAGTAAAACCTAACAGCCCTGCAAAGTAAGAATCATGATCTGCATTTTCAGGTAAGAAAATTGAGGCGAAGACTGATATGAAAATCCTAAGGTCATAATCAATACCCACAGGTCTATGTGACTCCAAAGGCTCTTCCAGTCTTTTCTTTCTATTATACACATTCTCTCTAAAAACACACTTGAAAAATAATTGTTTATCTGTAACTGGAAGACTTCCCAGTACTAACATTCTTCCTATATGTGAGACAATAGGTCTGCCCTTCTCAGCTGGATAACCCCCAATAAGCATGCACTCACAAAGACCGAGAGCATCCTGCTGACTCCACTAAAGATTTATTCTCCCTGGGGCAGGAAATGAAGCCTTCCTGACCACACTGCATTAGCCACCCTGATGGACTCCCTTCCATTCATAGTTTTGTAACCACAAGGCAGGCATACAATGATATTTAAATTTCTCTTTCCTCTGGCCAGCTTCTCACACAGCCAGCCTCCAGGCCTTTCAGGAACCACCATCATCACCTACCTGCCTCCCATCAAGGACTGTGAGGCCTGAGAGGCCAGAAACATGACAAGGGACTCTAGTATCTAACCTCAGCTCTGTTGTGCTCTTGCGGCCCAAAACACACAGGATTAGGCGTCAAAGATTCTAAACCAGCCCCTGCTAATCGCTGACGGTACAACTTTGCAAAAAAGTTATTATACACCCTGAGCCTCAAATTCCTCAGCAGTAAAGAAAAAATAATATTACCTACCTCATAGAGTTCTTTTCAGGATTGGTATAACCTTCTTTATTTTAATCTCTGCATCATATTCACCATCATTAAAATGTCATGATAATACTATCCTTCTTTCCTCACCATTATTTTTACTTTAAGGCAGATTTCTATCAATATTACAAGGCTTTTATATGTACACAAAGGAAATTACGGTCTCTTACATTTACACATGATTTTAATGTCTGTGAACTTTCACAGAATTCTTAGCATAAGGTGTGGCATAAAGCAAATGCTTTGTGGAGTACATACATATGCATATGAGTAAAAATGAATAAATATGAATATGTAGTTCATAAAGTTTATAATGCATTTTCACATGTATTGCTGTACTGAATTCTTTCAACACTTTTGTGGACATTTTATCATGCACATTTTATAAATATATAAAATTCAGGCTCAGAGAGGTCAGATGACTTGCCCAAGGTTATATAAGTAGCTAAAGGCTTATAAGCATCTAGTTCTTTGGATTCTCACGTCAAAGAACAATGAATAAATCTTTAGCCATAATAGTGATTTTTAAAACTTGGCTTACCCTAGGTGGAGCCTTAATATTTGGCTTTAACACTTGTAAAAACTCACGAGAGCCTAGTGAGATATATGCTACCACTATTAACCATGACTTCTCCAGGATGCCACGTGGTTTCAACCACCAAAAATATAGAAGCACGTGTCTAGCAGCCTCCCTTACAGAACCCCAACTCTATTTTCACTGGAAGAGGAGGTGCCTCTCTCAATTGCTGTGTCCCGGTACTCTCTGAAGAAAGAACTTCTCTGGGGCAGCTGCCATCCAGTTCACTGGCTGACACTCCTACTCTGCAACCGCATATTAGAATGCAAGGAAACCTCAAGTACTCTATATTCCCTTCTTAACTTCCTTCTACTGAATATAAGACCTTGGGTCAGCAGGCTTTAGCTATAGTTATCATGGCTTAATGAAATGAGAGGGACAAAAAGCTGCCTCCAAATAAATGAGGATTTCACTGTTCAGTGGAAAGTAAAGGTAGCACCAGTAGATTAGGAGTCAAGAGACATGGTTTAAATCTCCTGTAGATCAGATTTCTCCCCCAAGCCCCAGACCTGTATAAGCAACTATCCACTTGGCAATCAGGCAGTATCCAATTTCTTTTTCCTTTCTCCTTGAATAATATCACCCACTTGTAAACAATGTTCACATTCAGTCAGTCATCTAATTCTGTCGAACCTACCTGCTAAGTATCTCTCAAATCCATCCACTTCCCTCCATCTAACTATTTCACCTTAGTCCAAACCTTAGGTTTCATCATGTTAGCCTGCTATTTGGCTCTTGTATGCTACAGTAAGAAACTAGAAATGTTCCAGCTGGGCGCAGTGGCTCACGCCTGTAATCCCAGCACTTTGGGAGACCGAGGCAGGAAGATCACCTGAGGTCAGGAATTTGAGAGCAGCCTGGCCAACATGGTGAAACCCCATCTCTACTAAAAAATACAAAAATTAGCCAGGCATGGTGGCAGGTGCCTGTAATCCCAGCTACTCAGGAGACTGAGGCTGGAGAATTGCTTGAACCCAGGAGGCGGAGGTTGCAGTGAGCAGAGATCACGCCACTGCACTCCAGCCTGGATGACAGAGTGAGTCAACCTCATCTCAATTAAAAAAAAAAAAAAAAAAGAAATTAGAAATGTTCCTATTGACCTAACAAGGGCTAAAAATTAATCCCAAACTAAAAGAAACAGAACTAAAGGGCAACAGTGGGTGGTGGATACTCACCTCCTGTCCTGTGGCCACATCCATTGCAGTGTACACGGTGCCTGACGCACTGAACAGTAAGGTGGCGGAGAAAGAGGGAAAAAAAATAGTGTTCAATGAAGTGATATTTGTCAAATGCAGTTCTACACACAATCTGTGAGTGTCAAAAACAACAGCAGTAAAAATAATCCTCTCCCTTTATCATCCATTCTCATACTTAAGAAGACATTAAGTGGTAGTAAAGAGAATGTAGGCTCTAGTGGCCAAGAGACCTGAATTCCAACCTGCTACTTCTACCTAGTACCTACTAGGTAGGATCTTAAGAAAGTTATTTAACTTCTCTGAGCTTCACTTTCCTCATTTGTAAAGTGGACATAAGAGAATATAAGATAATTTAAATTGATTAGTTCATGTGAAGTACTTAGTCAATTGCATAACATATAACGGATGTTCAATATATATTAATTTCCTGTTCCTGCTTGCTTCTCTCTTCGCCTCCATCACCCTTGGCAAGTGGCTCTAATTTCTTCTGGCTTCAAACTCTTCATCTATAAAAGGGATAAGATTAGATCTATGATTTTCAACTAGCGGGTGAGAGGTGAGGAGAAAGGGGTCCTGGGGAGAATTTCAGAATGTATTTGGAGGGTGAGCCAGAATGTCTTATATATTTATCAAAAAGCATTATGAACTTTTGGGGTGTCAGTAATATTCTTTTTCTTAATCTGGGTACTGGTTACATGGGCGTGTTCACTTTTTGAAAATTCATTGAGTTGTATACTTATATATGCTATCTTTAGTGAAAATTTCCATTAAAAAACTATAAATAGTAAAAAACTATAAAAACTTGAAGAACCACACTGAATAATCTAATCTCAAAGTTCCCTTCCTGCTCTAATATTATAGGATACACTTTGATCCTTTAAAATAAAAAAATGGTTTTCAATCATTTATTCCATCAATAGGATATGCAAATTTTGTTTTCTGTAGTTTGTTTTATAAAAGTGGTTTTTAGTTTTCATTTTTCAAACACAAAATGATATGAAATATACTCTTTCAAACATATATGTTCCCAGAAGATCTGAGGGTACCTCTGCCCCACCCCTAAGGTAAGAATGACCCCACTAGACACATGTGTACACATATGTATGTAATTATACACACATTCATATATACAGACAGAGAAGGGTGAAAGAAATGCAGAAATAATGCTAGTAAAGTAATAATTCATTCAAAATAACTAAATCCATTCAAAATAACTAAAACCCTCATTTTATGCTTGGAACCATAAACCCTGTGTATTTATAGGTAAGTAATTTGTAAAACGTATTTGTACCTATACATGCCATATGTTGGGTACATAAGATGCAATTTGAAGAAAATTAAAATTCTGCTCTATTACAAGACTGCTTCCTAGGCAAGCCCTGATATTATAATTCTTGGAGAAGTCAGGTCAATCCAGGGGGAAATGTCATGTGTAAGCATGCCTTGCAGCTAGAAACTATGGTCACCAGCCTCCCTAACCATCACTCTCTAGTTGGGACCCTAGCTACATTCCTGGAAACTGTGATTATAACATATTGGCTATCAAATAAGGATTGGATGACTTGCATAGGCAGTTATTTCTTCGCTGCCTGATTATCCTGCCCCTAGCTATCTTCTGTTATAAAGCTGGTATCTGTCTTCCTAACCCCATCCTTTCCTGATCCTACTAGATGTGCTATTCTTAAAGGGCAAACATGCCCAAGCCTCAGGGCACTGGACATTTAGGGACTGTCTCCATGATTACAAAGTTCTAGAAAGCTACTCAGGCCCACTGGTTAATACCTATTTCTAACTTGAATAGACATATAATTAGACTATGAATTCCAAGTCCAAAGGAATAATAATCTTCAGGTCTTTAAGGAGAAATAAAAGCAAGCAAAAATTATAGTATTACCAATTCATCATATTGGTGTGGCATTTATATTTTTAAAATTATGCAGTGTGGAAACATCAGCATAGGTGCTTAATAAATATTTCATTCTTCCTTTAGCACTAACAGACCTGTCAAGTAAGCAAGAAAAGAACATCGTGCAGATGTTGCCTATTTATAGGTCTCGTACATCAGTAACTAAAAAACAAAACAAAACAAAAGTCACAAAAGTTCTGGAGTTTTGTAAAAGGCCCTCAATTTACAATCTGTCTTCCTTAAATTTACAGGAAGAAACTCCAGTCCAGAGAAGAAACCTGACCTGCCTATGCTTGTCCATGTACATTTCTGCTATATTCTTAATATCTCAATTTCACTACCTAAAGGAAATACCATCCCACATTACTCTGAGGTAAGCAAAATAATTTCTTTCTCAAGGTGTTAAATACCTTACACCAGTTCAGACTCACAAAAGCATGTCTACTCTGAAAAACAATGCAACCAGAAAAAAAATGAGATCCACTCAAGCCCAGAGTTGTTTTGAGGATTAAACAATAAATGCAAATAACAGATGTGAACTGTAGAATGCTGTATAAACATAACCTCCCTATATTATGCAATCTTTTATCTTATTTTCAGAAAATCTTGGGTATATAATAAAAAAAAAAAAGAAAATTTCAATGACATCATTAGCAACAAAGCTTTCATTCCACTAACACTGAGAGCCAGACATTTTTATTTTTCAGTTTCTTTTTATCTCTTTTGGTGGGTCTTTAGAAATCTCATTATTTTTATTTTTTATAGAGAGGTATAACTTAATTTGCACAAATCTTAAGTGTACAACTTGATTTTTATATATCTACACACCTATGTGTTCACTATCAAGATCACCCCCAAAGATTCCCTCATGACTATGCCTACTCAACATCCTCCTCCCAGAAATAACTACACTGTTCTGACTTCTATTATCATACATTAGTTTGCTTGTTCTTGAATTTCATATAAATAGAATGGCATAGTATCTGCTCTTTTATATCTGGCTTCTTTCACTCAAAAAAATGGCCAAATGCTTTCAAAAGACACTACAGTCATTACCCCCAAAGATTCCTTCATGCCTAATCCCACTCTACATCCTCCTCCCAGAAATAACCACTATTCTGACTTCTATTATCATATATTACTTGTGCCTATTCTTGGCCTATTCTTGAATTTCATATAAATCAAATGAGACAGTATCTGCTTTTTCATATCTGGCTTCTTTCACTCAAAATAACAGCCAAACACTTTAAAAACACAGGACAGTCATGTGTCACATAACGACGTTTCAGTCAACAATGGACCACACATGATGGTGGTCCCATAAGATTATGATGGAGCTGAAAAATTCCTATCACCCAGTAACACTGTAGCAGTTACAACGTCATAGCACAATTACTTTGTTTTTTAATAAATGTAATGCACAGTCTAAGTGTACAGGGTTTATAAAGTCTACAGTAGTGTACACAGTAATGTCCTAGGTCTCCACATTCACTCACCACTCACTGACTCACCCAGAGCAGCTTCCAGTCCTACAAGCTCCATCCATGGTAAGTGCCCTATACAAATACACCTTTTTTTTTTTTTTTTAAATCTTTTATGCTGTATTTTTACCATACCTTTTCTATGTTTAGATATACAACTACCATTGTATTACAACTGCCTACAGTATTCAGTACAGTAACATGCTGTACAGGCTTGTAGCCTAGGAGCAAGAGGCTACATCATATAGCCTAGGTGTGTAGTAGGCTATACTCTTTAGTTTTGTGTTCACTCTATGATGCTCACATGACAAAATTGCCTAAGGATGAACGTCTCAGAACATATCCCCTTTGTTAAGCGACATATGACTATACAATTGTTTGCCTATCTTTTTCTGTTGACTTGAGGTCCTTGAAAGCACAGACTGTCTCTGAATTCATAGTGCCTAGCACACAATAGGAACTCAGTTAAGATTTTCTGAATTCATTACACTGAGGGCAGCATACAAGATACAGAGAAGGATGAATGCCAGATGGATAAATTCTGGCATCTACCTAGAAAAATAGGTCCTATCACACTAGTAGCAGGGTTTGTATTTCTGGGTCTTCCATTTTATATTAGTGCTGTTGGAGCTCAGTACTAGGACAAACAGGGTTCATCCAGAAAAGCAGAGTTATAATTTGGGAAGCTGGTTTTGTGCTAAGAAAAAAAGTCATTCTCTCACTGTCACTGCAGGGGTATTTTTAGCCACATGGTCAGCTAATGGCACATCTCTCATATTAAGCGCAATTCTGCCAAATCTGAAGTCATTCTAACATAACAACTCCAGATGGGTGAGGGGTGAAGTGGAGAAAGAAGAACAAGGTTTATGAGAGGCAAAACAAAAGCAAAATCATATATGCCAGCACACACACTTTAAAGTCACTTCTCCAGGGAAAGAAAATGCCCCTACTAACCCTTGTCCAATCTTCTCAAACCGTGTATATTTCTTCTTAGGATCGCCCACACTCACTATGCTTCCTTTGAAAGAAACAGAGACCATGAATCATTTTTTCCCAAATCAAGATACAAAAAAGGTCCCACATTTCCCCAAACCCTGGGGTTGGCATGGGTTAAAGAACTACCTCCAATAGCCAAAAAGCATGCTAAAGAGGCCCTCAGTTTTTCCCCCATAAGTCTCAACCAAAAGTTTCATCACCTTGACTGCTTTGATTCACAGCAAGCTATTCCATTTCTAAACTTCTAAAAGTCATTCATATTTTAATTAATACAATCAGTAAATATTTACTCATTTAATACGCACCAAGCCATATGTTGTGTTAGGAATGAAGAGATATGACACAGTCAAGGCAGTTCCTGCTCTCTAGAAGGTCAATTTCATGGAGGAGACAGATAAGTAAGCATAAAGTTCCATGAAAACATAATTGCTATGATAAATACCAAAGGGGTACAGAAAGAGGCACCAAAAAAAAAAAAAAAAAAAAAAAAGACTGGAAAAGCTTCAGAAAGGTAACATATGGACTGATTTCTACTTTAAGTAAAAGCCAGAGAGATAAAGTAGAGAAGACGTTTACAACAAAGAATATTTCAAGCTCAACGACATAGAGGTTTTCCATTGGGTTTTACAACTTGTATTTTAGAGATGGAGAAATTGAGGCCCACAGAAGGAAAGAAGATACTTCCCCAAGGTCACACAGCAAACTGGTGTCAGAGCTAAGATTAGGAGTTTCATTTTTAGTCTCCCGGTCCACTGTACTCTCCATTAATACCCAATTACTAGGAATTGGTACTTTTCACATATATTACCTCATTAGATTTGCAAATGAGACAAGTATTAACATCCCTATTTTAAAAATGAGAAAAATGAGGTTTAGAGAACAGTAGAAAATTGCCTAAGACAAGTCAGTGGCTGAGCAGAAGCTTCAATTCAAGTGTCCTAACTCCCAGGCCAAGTCTTAATTCTGAATCATAATTCTAAATGTTATTGTTAAAAAAACAAAACAAAACAAAACTCTGGTTTAGAGAACAAGACCACATATAGGAGTAAACAGATGACTAGGTAAGTGGCTTTTCTTACTTTGTCATTTTATGAGGGATCCAGAAAAGGGCAATTTTTAAAACAGTGAAATTTTGTTTTAAAGTCATATAGGAATTAATCAGGAAGAACTAGAGAACCAGAAAGCAATGCCAGTTTGCAGACATCGCCAAATCGGTCACATTGAATCCTTTTTAGAAGTAAGTAGACACAGTGAATAAATTAAAGCCCTTGTCAAATGATTCTTCCAAGCCCACAGATCAACCTAGTTCTTCCTTCTAATATGAATTCTCCTGCAGTTTACTGAAACACAGAAATAAGCTACCCTAACATACCCCCATTTCTGGCAGCTAAAGAAAGTAAAATGGAAGTTTCCACTTGACAGCAAGAGGCAGTATGCTCTACTTACAGGAACAAAAACTGTGTTCTAACCTCAGCCCTGTCACTTTTTAGCTGTGTGATTTTGGGCAGGATATTTAGCCTCCCTGAGCCTCAGATTATCTTAATAGCAAAAATTAGGATCACAACACTTTTCTTCACAGGGTTAATAAGAGAATTAAATTTTTAAAAAATCAAGAAAATATTTTGCTTGTCATTTGATACATAAAACGTTAACTTCCCTTCCCTCTTTTCCTACAACCAAGATGGCAGATCTGTCTTCTCCTAGGTCAATGGCAAAACATCAATAATCAATCACAGCGCCCTTTTCCACTAGGTCCTCAGTCTTTCTCAAACATGGCATTCTAGATAATTCATTAGAGAAAAACTATTTGTCATCTCTATAACACATGCCTAGGGGTGAGGGGTACCCTGCCCTCAAAGTGAGCTATCTACACTCTCTCACCACATCCCCATCCTAACATAGTATCCAACCAGGGCTGTGAGAGAGGGAACACAGGTGCAGAGGCAGGGTGGAGAAGCAGTCTGAGGCTAAGGTACCAAGCATGGCCAGCCAGCTGCATGGACCAAGCCTACGACCAGGAAATCTCTGTGCTTGACCAGTCATAAAGCAAAGAAAGGTTCAGAAAGCGACAAATTCCTTACGTAATTTCTCCAAGATCTCCTCATCAGACATTTTAGGCTTCTTCTTCTGCTTCTCAGTATTCCGGGTCAAAGCATCTGGTGGAGTGGTGTTATTTTCAGTAGGCGAAATGGGAGATGTAGCCACGTCTCGAGTTGAAGTGACAGGAAGTGGTTCAATCACAGACCGTGTGTATACCTGCATTATTGGGGCAAAATTTTGGCAAGACCAGCCTTTGTTAGCACAGGGGAACCTCTCCTAGATGTGAGGTTAGAACATCCACAGAGCAAACTCCAATAAATTCATCCTTTCTCCTATGTCAAAATCTGTATTACTCCTCCTCTGTGCCCAGGCCCATCCATTCTGGGTAAAATGGCCTTCCGTACTCTCACTGTAAACAAAATAAGTGAGTCTCAGCACTAAAGATATTCAATAGAGGCTAGACAACTATCAAAAGAAATTAGTTAAAGACAATTCTATTAGATAAGGATCCCCTTCATCTATAATATTTTACGCTTCCCCAAGCTAAAAGAAATATCCTGTATTCCCACAGCACTTTGCATTACTAGCACAACACCAACTTCTATTGAGTTATTCCCTCCTTACATCCTAAACCCTTGCAGGGAAGGAACTACTTTTGTTCTTCATCAAGAGGCAGTAGAGTGTGGTGATTTAGAACACAGACTCTGGGACCTGATTGCCTGAACTAAAATCCCAACTCTTACTCTTACCTTCTGCCTGACTTTGGGCAGGTTATTTAACTTCTCTGTGTTTCAGTTTCCTCATCTATAACATGGTGATAATAATGATACTTATCTTTGGGGTTGCTGTAGGAGTAAACTGATTAATATGGTAGGGAATCAGACTCATCCCCAGCAGACATTAAGCACTCAAACTTTACCTTTTAAAAATATTAAATGTCCTATTCATTCATTTACATAACATTTACTGAGAATCTACTTGTTGCCTCACCCTCTACAAAATGCTGCCCCATCCTCTCATTCTCATAAAGGAGGTGAGAAAATCATAACTACAAGGCAGAAAGTGATACACGTTATAAAAAAATGAGCAAGCTATATACTACTGAGGTACAGAAGTGATCATAAGTTATACTTTTTCCTAGGAGATGCTTCAAGGTATTTATCAGATTTTATCATAAAAATATCACAATTATCTTTTGGATAGTCCATAAACTGTATAAAGACAGGGAATGTGGGTCATTCATCCCTGAGTTTCTCCATCTAACCACTTACCGAAAAAAAGCAAGCATTCAGGTAAATATTTGATGGAATAAATAAACAAACAGGATCCTGCAGCTGGATCCTGAAGGACGGATAGGTTTCTACAAAGAACAGAGGATCATTTATCTATGATGATCATTTATCTGGATGATGCAAAGCCATTTGCAGCAGTGGGACTCAAACCCATGGCTCCACAGAGACTAAAGCCTACTAAATCCTGCACCTTGGACTGCTTGACCACGCTATCTTTTGACTGGAAAGGCTTTTAATAGGTGGAAATGGGAGAGAACTTTCCAGTAGTGGGAACAGCAATAAGCCAAGACACTGAGATCAGAGGTGATGGTTTCTTTCCTGATTACTACTCTAGTATAACGATTTCTCAATTTTCTATTCTTGTACCTGTAGACAAACTATATCCCAGGTATCTAAACCTATACTTTCATGCCTTGTTCTCTTTTGCCTGTCTTGATATGTCTCTTTGAAGACAGAAACTTTGCCTTTTCCTTCTCTAATAGTCTCCTTCTCTGGCTCCTAGCACAGGTTTGTACACACAAAAATACCACTGTGCTATGGTGGAAAACAACCTGGAGTTGGGGTTAATTACCTGCTTTCAAATCCTGGCTCTTTAGTTTACTAAGAGATTGGGCAGATCAATTCACCTCTCCAAATCTCAGATGCTTCTTCTATAAATTAGGAATTAACAATACCCTTTTAGAAAGAAATGCTATGAAGATCAATTAATTAATTAATTAATTCAATATTTACTGTCCTCTGATATTTACCTACCTCTGCAGGTGCCAAGAACTATGTTAAACACTAGAAATATATATATATAGATTTCCTCTACTTTTTGAGGTGTTCATGGTTTAGTAAATGTTTTAAATGAACATGACTACAAATAAAAAAAAAACATATCAGTGTTAACAACTCTCCAATTTTGAAGCCCATTTTCCCTTAAGGTAACTTTGTGACCTACAGAGATGATGATCCCACAGATTCTGTTTATAAGTTCTCAACTTAAAAGGTCATATAATTCCTTTGAATTTCCTCCACAGCATCTCCAATAGTCACTCAACCAATTTCTGTTTGAACACCTCCCTGAATGCTATATTCCAGAGGTAGCCCTTTTTTATTTATTTATTTATTTTTCAAGATCACAGAAGTGCTACATGGTTCCTTCATTATGGACCTAAACAAAGAAACACTAGTAGAGTATCATCTGATGGCAGGTCAGTGCTCAGTGATGCCAAATTAAGTAAAAGGCACAGAGACTAGATTTTTCAAAGCAAGGGTAGAGGGACTATGGCTATTCTCAGATGCAGGAACCTCAAAGAAAGTTAAATAGAAATCATTGCCAACATCCGGCATCAAAATGCACTCCTGATGCCCAGCATATTAATAGCGCTAATGTATTTATAAATTCTCTTGGGTCTTTCAGTATTATCGATAATACTCTAAGAGGCTGAACACTGCATATTTAACAGAGAAGAAAAGATCTGTAGCAAGACAATTTGTTGCTTCCCTGGAGACTGGAATAATTTATGTTTGTCCTGCACTAATCCTGTATATCTTCCTGTCCTATCTGTCGAGAACAGGCTAAGCAAACCAAGACTGGATTAGTATAAACATCAATCACATAGGACACTTTGGGACTATTTGCAAACCGATGATAAATAAATACACCATTTTTTGTCTTTAATCATACAGAAAGTACCTTTAGTCAAGGTAGTTCAGTGATTTCACCAGCTCCAAAATCTAAGGACCCCTACCAGAATATTAAATTTCTAGGTCTTAGCACCAACTCCTCCCTCTCCCCACTTACTCTAATAAATCACAAAACTGTCCAGGTCCCAAAGACTCACAGATTTTGTGTGCTCTGGGCGTGGAGCAATCACTGGTGGTGGAGTAGCATCATCATCATCATCATCCTCATCTTCTGAAACTGGTGGCACTGCAGGAGTCTCAGACACAGCCTTCACATTCTGTGCAAAGAAGAAAAGCAAGACGCATCTGGTCCAGCTGCCATGGAACTTAACTATCAGGATCACCAAACCCCCCAGGGAGAAACCCCAACCTGATACCCCTTCTGAAATCCACATTAGCCTCCAAGCTCTCACCTCCGTGTAGCTAGTCTCAGAAACTCAATCTGTTTCTCCCTCTTCTCTTAGCCATCACTATCCACTCAGTCCCTTGGAGCTTCCTTCTCCCACCCAAAGCCTAAATGTCAATGGGAAGCTAGCTTACAGCTTTTCTACCTGCCTCTCCCCCAACCCAACCCCTGAAGACAAGCTCACAGTACCTTCTTTCTATTAATTTTGCTCTCCATACTGAATAGGAAATAAAGTATGAAATGTAGGGAAGGGATCAAAAGTTTCTAATTTTTCAAAATTCATCATTATAATTTCTTACTGTCTCCTGATATAGTAAATGGCAGTCTAAACAGGCTTTTGCCCTGTCTTTTTCCTCTCTTTGCAAAAATCTCCTGGACTCATTACGTCACCAGGGGTCCTCACCTCAACCTGAAGATAAAGAACATTAGCATCAGGATCATGTTGTCTAAAGAGAACAATGAATTTCTCCCCAGACTGGATACTATTTCCCTAAGTTTCTGCCCTACCCTGGAATGGAACTTACCACTAATTAGATCTGCTCACAATCTGTGACAACCTGATTTCCCCATGCAAACCGTAACAGAGCTGGGCCAAGAGTGGCAGGTTTTAGGGCAGGTCCAGGCAAAAATAGCATACCATTACTATTTATTACACAGAATTAAGAGACAAAATGCCTCCAAAATATGAGATTTTTGATAGAGATCAAATGATTCTATCATTTGGTCAGCAAATAACTGGAGAGGCAATGGGGATCTTTTAATATATACTGATATAATTCAATAGTTTCAGGTATTTTCAGAGCACCTACTTTGTGCTCAGTAAGACTGTGATAGATACTGTTGACATAAATGTACAAAGATGAAAAAGATGGTCCATGTCCTAAAGTAGTGACCATCTGGTATAGGAGATAGACAGAGGATGAGAGCCCCTCATGCCTGACACCTGGAGCCTCCTAAGAGGAAGGTCAAGAGTCAGAATAACGGGATAAATGGAAGAACTAAGCAATAATATACTAGAGCTACTGACTGTGGGAGACTGTCTTTTACCACATTTGACATACAAAAGTAGGAAAAACTGGCACTCTCATAGACTTTAATAGTGCCTCCAGCACAAAGCATAACTTAAAAACTGACAGTGCCGGGCATATATAAGCAGTTGTGGTGACCACAGGTAATAAATCTGTCCTCTTGGTTTGAAGTTTAATCACCTGAGGAATGTGAAGGAAGAGGAGTGTTATAATTTGAGGGATGACCTTAAATCATTTTCAGTTCCAAAACTCAATAGAGGTTCTTTCCCTGTCAAAATATGTATTTCGATATTTTTCTGCTCTAATTTATTTTCTCCCCACTAGTCAACAAAATTTAACTAAAAACCTAACGTGGGAATAAAGTTGACTCAGCAAGGCTCTTCATCATCAGGTAGCCCTGGAGCTCCCCTGATGTATACTATAAACACTAGGTTTATTTGCTTTATAAAACTGTAGAGAAGGGGATTTCATCAACTTCCTCAGTAAAAGATTCTGTCTTCCATAGGTGATAGCTTTGGGCAGTGATATTAACATCTGTCAGAGAGAGAAAGGTCTAGGTTATTACCTGGATTTTTACTTGTTAGCCCTGTGTCCTTGGGCAAGGATCTAAGTTAAGTCTCACATTTTTAATATATAAAATAGGGATAATGACTACAGCTTTCTGCCTACCTCAGAGGGCCATTAAATGGATGAAGTGAGGCAAAGTGAACATAAAACCACTGAAAATGGTAAAGAGCTAGAAAGATGTAAGGAATCAATTACATTATCATTATGTCTAATAATCACAAATCTCTGTTTCAAACAAAAGCCACACATTCCACAATTCATCATCCATCTACCCATCTAGCCATCCATCCATCCATTCACTGTGTGCCAGGCTCCATTCTAGGCTCTGGGGCTACATAAAGAATAAAACAGAAAAAGCCTCTGGTTCTATAACTTACATTCTAGAAGAGAATAGAGTAAAAAACAATCACCAAAGTGTCTGCTCCACATAGGAGCAGAGATTGGTTGAGGGGGTGGGGAGATACTATTTTAGATACCATAGGCATGGGCAAGCCTCTCTAATGAGATGTCATATAACAGTGACCTGAATGAATTAAGGGAGCAAGCCATGGGGCTGAGAAAAGGATATTCCTGGCAGATGGAAGAAGTTAAAGACTCTGAGACAGAAACATGCTTGGTGTGTTCCCACAACCCTTAGGAATTCTACCTATGTGGCTGTAACAAAGTCAGTAAGCGGAAGTAAGGAAAGAAACAAGGTCAGAAAGTTAGTTGGGAACCAGATTACGTAAACTCAGAGAGGCAGTAATAATAACTTTAGAGTTTAGACCTAGAATAAGAAACCACTGGAGGACTGTGAGTAGAACAGTGATGTAATCTATACATTTTTTTCTTTTCAAAGTGTTTTCTTAAGATGTTTCTCACAAATTAGAGAAAAGGTTTTTTTAATCAATGGCAATAAAACACAAATTCCTATTTTATAACAGAATAGTGAAAAGCACCAAAAAAATTTTGTACCTATGACTCTAACAAACTCAAGGGTTCCTCGTTCTCAGTTCTTTTAAAGTATAATCTGATAGAGTACTCAAAGCTTTCAGAAAGAGTACCAAATTTATTACTTCCTGAAATGTTGTATGAATAGCACTTTTATTCCTCATATGTTCAAACATATATACTAATATACCATCTCCACTGCCTTAAATACAGAAATATTCATCACAGGCAAGTTTTCTACTGCAAATAGGCAAAGAATATTAACTATAATCTATAATACTGTCTACTTTTTTGAAAACAAGACACTAGAACCAAAACACTGTAGAACACAAATGTTACTAATTTAAGAACCTACATCTTAACTTCAGATAGCATCAACTGTTCAACAATATTTTAAAGGTGTTTCTATATAAATTCATCTACCAGTTTGGGTTTTCTTTATTACGGAAATGTATGAATAGTACCCTGGATTACATCCTTGCAATCTGGGCATTTGCTTAAAGGTGTATATTCTTAGCATACTACCGGATGACAATAAGGAATAAATACATGGAAACTTCTTTGTCTGTAACTACTTTGTAAGTTCATTCTTCTTGCAACTTCCTCAATTGTTCTTCTAGTGACAGATCTCAAACATCCTCTGTTGGAATATACTTTATGTACTTTTCCACTGATACCAACTTTTAGTTTGCTTTTCCTTCTTTTTTCTTTTTCTTCTTCATTAGAAGTACTAACACAGTATCACTGGCTACTTTATAATTCTCTCCAATTGTTAAGGTTTTATGTTGAACTGTCTGTTTTATCAGGCAGGATAGAATAATACTTAAAAACTGATATTTTGGAATCAACTAGCTTAGGATCAAATCATGCCTTTATCACTTACAAACTATGAGTTCTGGGTAAGATATTAACTCTCAGTTTCCTCAGGTATGAAATACAGCCCGTATTAGTACTTACTTTAGTGTTAGTGTGAGGTTAAATGAGATAAAGCTATGTACAATTCATTTTTAAAATACTCAAATATTAGCTATGATAATGATGTTGGCCAGATGATTAGAAAGTGCTCAGTATAGGATTGCTAAATGAGTATGTCTTATCCAATAGTAGTATAAACTGGAATGAAATATCTAAATGATGGGGCACTCAACAATTGAAAAAGTGGCGATAATGGGAACAGGATTGTGAAGGAAGATACCAAAATGGCAAAGAACTGTACTATTAACTGACTTAAACCATTAGCCTACATTCTACAGTAAAAATTAGTGGGTCTGATGGTTTTTTTCACATCTTATAAAAGTTTGTTTGCTTTATCATATCTTCAACATGATCAAAACCAGCTCTCATTACAGATAGGCCAGTTAAAAAACCACCCTGGGAAGGCTCCAAGGTTCAGCTAAGATGGTCAAGGATAAGACTATATCCTAAGGCAATTTTGGGCGGCTGCTGCCTGATCAAATAGAAGTTTTAAGGTCAAGGAAAAATAGTGAAGAAGAAAATGACTAAGTACTGGAATCAAAACGGAAGGCTCTGGGCAGCTCGGAATGATATAATGCAAACAGATTGAAAACGGCCACTGAAATGTGACAACCCAACCCAGAGAGGAGATGGTAGCCAGTGCATGTTCACCAAGCATTCTGTCCCAGTAGGAAGACTATGCTTACCCTACAACAAGATCAACTTGATACTTTTCCTTGGGATAGGGAGACCAAGGATCGATACCTGACTAAACATAAAATCCTTTCCCCACTCTGTGAGAAGCAGTATGGTAAAATGGAAAACAAACCGTATCAGGATTCAAGAAGTTCTTTCCATTAAACCCTCTGTTCCTTAGCCTCATAACCACTGCTTTCACTTAGGCACCATATTCTCTTACCTTTACCAATCCTTTACAAGTCTTCCTCATTGCTTTTTGGGCACCCAGTCTTGCCTTCTCTAATGCATCTTTTATTATAGCCCAGAATAATATGTCTTTTATCTTTTTAAAAATATTATAAGCAGACTGCCAGATATGGCAGAGAGAGAAGACTGGCAAATCCTCTCCCCAAAAAGCAACTATAAATCTGGACAATATTGACAAAAACCATTTCAGTTCCCTGGAAATCCAACAAAGGTCAACAAAATACTGAGAAGTGTTCATGACTGATAAACTCCTGAACTTTGGGTTAAAAATAGAATCTCTGGCATTCTGGGTAAGGGATGCTCCCATCCATCCCAGCCCCAACTCCAGAAGTGTGGGGGTTCCACCAGGGCAGACCAGGGTATAACTGCATAGTCCAAGAACATTCACTTTCTGCTGGAGATGTGGGCAATGCCCAGGCCCATTGGCACTGTCATTGGCAGTGACTTCCAAAGATGGTAGTGGCAGAGGGCCAACTATTCAGTTCTACTAGCCTGAGGTTACAGTCCTGAGTAGGGCAAACTAATTTCTGCTAAGGCTGTTCACAGGCACAGCAGACACTAGAAAAGCCTCAGGCTAATCACACATGCCTGGCTGTGTGCACGCACATAAAAGATTAAAAAGAGCCCAACAGAAAGTAAAAGCTGGAACAGACCTGAAAAGGGCCTAAACAGTAAATGCACTCCCCTACCTATACACAGATCCATCAGTAGAGGAAAGAAGCCTTACAGAGTTGAAGTTTTTGAGCACCATCTCTGTCAAATCATTGGCTAAAGATTCAGCTAAGCAAACATAGAAGCAATCTCTGGAAAGCCAGGCTGCAACAAAACAAAACAACAAAACCACTACAAAAAAAAAAAAAACAAACACTGAGCAATGAAATCAATGACCACAGATAGAGACTATTTCACAGATTTATCCCTAGTAAGATAATACAAAACCAACAAATAAACAAAAAAGCTAGCAACTTTTTTTGGGGAGGGGGCTATCAGTATCCAGAATTGGTACAGAATATTATCTAAATATTGAATTTTCAACAAGAAATCATAAAACATAGAAAGAAACAGGAAAGTATGCCCTAGGGGGAAAAAAGCAATCCACAGACACTCTCTGAATGTCCCCAAATGTTGGCTTTAGAGAATAAAGATTTCAATTCAGATATAAATACATTCAAAAAACTAAAAGAAACAATGTTTTAAGAGTTAAAAGAATGCATAACAACAATGAATCAAATTCTCAGTAGAAATTACTTCAAATGAACCAAATGGAAATACTGCAGTTGAAGGATAAAATAACAAATGAAAAACTCACCAGAGAGCTAAACAAGGGACTCTATATGGCAAAACAATCAATGAATTTTAAAATGGAGGTCGAGTGCGGTGGCTCACGCCTGTAATCCCAGCACTTTGGGAGGCCAAGGTGGGCGGATCATGAAGTCAGGAGTTTGAGACCAGCCTGGCCAATATGGTGAAACCCTATCTCTACTAAATATAAAAATAAAATTAGCCGGGTACGGTGGCACGTGCCTGTTGTCCCAGTTACTCAGGAGGCTGAGGCAAGAGAATTGCTTGAACTCAGGAGGCAGAGGTTGCAGTGAGCCGAGAAAGTGCCACTGCACTCCAGCCTGGGCGACAGAGTAAGACTCTGTCTCAAACAACAACAACAAAAAAGAAAATGGACCCATAGAAATTATCTAACATAAAGAACTGAGGTAAAAAAAATTAAAGTAAAAAACAGAGCATCAAAGAATTGTGGAACAACATAAAGCACACCAGCATACATATAATAAGAGTCTCTGAGGAAGAAAAAAAAAAAAAAAGCCGAAAAAATATTTAAAGAAAGAATGGATAAAACTTCCTAAATTTGATAAAAGATATTAATTTACAGATCCAAGAACCTCAATAAATCCCAAGTAGGAAAAACACAAAAAGATTCACACCTGGCTGGGCACGGTGGCTCATGCCTGTAATCCCAGCACTTTGGAAGGATGAGGTAGGTGGATCACTTGAGGTCAGGAGTTTGAGACCAGCCTGGCCAATATGGTGAAATCCCATCTCTGCTAAAAATACAAAAATTAACTGGGTGTGGTGGCACGCACCTGAAATTCCAGCTACTTAGAAGGCTGAGGCAAGAGCATTGCCTGAACTCAGGAGGTTGCAGTACACCAAGATCGCACCACTGTACTCCAGCCTGGGCGACAGAGGGAGACTCCATCTCAGTAAAAGAAAAATTAAAAAAAAAAAAAAAAAAAAGACCACCTAAACGCACAGTCAGACTGCCAAAAGCTAAAGCCAACATGAAAATATTTAAAGCAATTAGAGAAAACTGACATCATGTACAAGGCCAATCAGTATGATTAACAGCTGACTGCTGATCATTATATTTTAAAAATCAAAATAAAAACTTCTGATCAGAAACAATGGAGGCCAAAAAGCAGTGGGATGACATATTCAAACAGCTGAAATTTTAAAAAATTGCCAATCAAGAAATCTATACCCAAGAAAACTATCCTTCAAAATGAAGATGAAATGAAAACATTCCAGATTAACAAAGAGAAAGAGAATTTATTGCTATCAGACCTGATTTACAAGAAATACTCTGAGAAGTCCATCAGACTGAAAGGAAGTAATACCAAATAGTAACTCAAATCCACAAGTAATAATGGAGAGCAGAGGAAATGGTAAATATGTAGATTAACATGGAACACTCTAAAAAAATACTTTTTGTTATTTCTTCCATTAACTTCTTTAAAAAACATAATTGTATAAAGCAATTGTTAGGCTTCCAACATATACAGTACATACACGCACATACACACATTCATACACATTCGTGTATATGAATGAATGGCAGTAACAGAACAAAGAAGGGGCAGCGAATGAAGATATATTGGGAATTCAGTTACTATTAATGTCAAGTAGATTGTAATAAATTAAAATGTATAAGACATAAAATAACCACCAAGAAATACAGTTTAAAAAAGAATTTAAATGACACAATGAAAATATTAATATAGTTGGGGAGGGGGGAGGGATAGCATTAGGAGATACAGCTAATGTAAATGACAAGTTAACGGGTGCAGCAAACCAACATGGTTTGTCACATATGTAACAAACCTGCACGTTGTGCACATGTACCCTAGAACATAAAGTACAATAAAAAAAGAAATACGCAAAGTAAAAAAATAAATAAATATTAATACAAAAGAAGGCAGTGAAAGAGGAATAGAAAAAGTCAGAATCCATACAGAAAATAAATAGCAAATGGGTAAACATTAAGTCCAAACCTAACAAAAATTACATTAACATGAATAGTCTAAATACCCCAATCAAAAGGCAGAAATTGTCAGACTGAAAAGAAAAGAAGATTTGACTATATGTTGTCTACAAGCGACACATTAGAGATTCAAATACATGAATAAACTGAAAGCAAAACAGTAGGAAAATATGTACCATGCAAACAGTAACCGTAAGAGCCAAAGTGGCTATATTAACACCAAAAAAAAGACTTTAAGAGAAGTAGTATCATTTGAGACACAGAGACATTTCATGATAAAAAGTCAAAACAACTGATATACCAATTCTATCAATTATAACAATTATAAATATAACAACACAAACATATGTACACCTAACAAAGTAGTTTTGCATAAACCAAGAGATACTGGAATTAAAGTGAGAAAGAGACAATTCTATTATAGTTAGCAATTTTAATTCTAGTTGGAGATTTCACTACTCCACTCTCAATAATTAACTGAACTAGAAGGAAAATAAGCAAGGATAAAGGAACAACACTGACCTAACCAACATATAAAGAACATTTCAACCAATGTCTACAAAGTATATATTCTTTTCAACTACACATGGATCATTCTCCAGGATAGATTATATGCTGGGGCATAAAACACATTTCAATAAATTTAAGAAGACTGAAATCACATAAAATATACTATTTGACCACAGTCGAATTAAATTACAGATCAATAACAGAAAATACATTTTTTCAAAGAAGATATATAAATGGCCAATAAGCACATGAAAAGATGCTCAACATCATTATCCATTAGGAAATCCAAATAAAATCACAATGAGATACCACTTCACACCCACTAAAATGACTATAATAAAATGACAGACAACAACAGGGACAGGCAAAGATATGCAGAAACTGGAACTTTCATAACTGCTGGTGGGAATGTAAAATGGGCCAGCATTGTGGAAATAAGTCTGGCAGTTCCTCGAAAGGTTAAACATAAAGTTAACCACATGCCCCAGCAGTTCCATTCCTTAGGTATATACTCTCAAGAAATGAGACCACACAAGACCTTGTACATGAATGTTCGTAACTGCATTATTCATAATGACCAAAAAGTGGGAACAACCCAAGTAGACATCAATTGATGCAAAGATAAATAAGGCCGGGCACGGTGGCTCACGCCTGTGATCCCAGCACTTCGGGAGGCCAAGGTGGGTGGATCACCTGAGGTCGGGAGTTCGAGACCAGACTGACCAACATGGAGAAACCCAGTCTCTACTACACATACAAAATTAGCCGGGCATGGTAGTGCATGCCTGTAATCCCAGCTACGCAGGAGGCTGAGGCAGGAGAATTGCTTGAACCCGGCAGGCGGAGGTTGCGGTGAGCCAAGATCACACCATTACACTCTAGTCTGGGCAATAAGAGTGAAACTCTGTCTCCAAAAAAAGAAAAAAAAACCGAAAAGATAAATAAAATGTAATGTATCCATACAAGGGAATATGATTTGGACATAACAATAAATGAAATACACCATAGTGATACATGTTACAACATAAAGTTCAGAGCTAAGTAAAAGAAGCAACACACAAAATACTACATGTTGTATGAGTTTATTTATATAAAATGTCTAGAAAGACAAATTTATAAAGACCAAAAGCAGATCAGTGGTTTCCTAGGGTTGAGCATGGGAGTTTGAATAAATGGTAAAAGGGCACCAGGGAACTTTTTCAGGTGATGGTGGCACAATTCTACAAATTTATTAAAAGTATTGAATTGTTTACCACCAATGAGCTTAAAATTCTAGTGAGCTTTTTAGTACCCCAATCATAAATATGAGCAGACCTCTGAATATGCAAGGAAAACCTCTAACATAAAAGTGTGAAACCAAAACAAATGAGGCAAAGGGCCACCTGGAAAAACCAGACTAAACAGGGAAGAAAAAACACCCAAAGAAAGCCTATCATTAACTTCCTTAGAGAGAAGAAAATATATCAATTCTGGAAATAAGAATGCTTAAAATAAAAAAGTGCTTGAAAATGAAACATGAGAACAGAAATGAAAAATTAAATTGACTGAAAGATGAAGTTGAGGAAGTCTCCTAATTCTTCAGAATAAAAACAAACACAAGGAAAATAGAGAAAAATCCTTTAAAAAATGGAGAATCAGTTTAAGAGGTCCAAGATCTAGGGCTGGGCGTGGTGGCTCATGCCTGTAATCCCAGCACTTTGGAACGCCGAGGCAGGCAAATCACAAGGTCAGGAGATCGAGATCATCCTGGCCAACATGGTGAAATCCCGTCTCTACTAATATACAAAAAAAATTAGCCGGGGGGGTGGTGTGCACTTATAGTCCCAGCTACTCGGGAGGCTGAAGCAAGGGAATTGCTTGAACTGGGAGGCGGAGGTTGCAGTGAGCCGAGATCGCGCCACTGCACTCCAGCCTGGTGACAGAGTGAGACTCCATCTCAAAAAAAAAAGATGTCCAAGATCTAAATAATGGAGGTTCCAGGAAGAGAGAACAAAAGAAGCAAGGGGAAGAAATCATCAACAAAATAATTCAAGCAATTTCCTAGAACTGAGGGTAGAGTTTCCAGGCTGAAAGAGTTCACAAAGCTCCCTGCAGTATAAATAGATGTAAATAGGAATACAACTGTGAAATTTCAAAGCAATGGTGACAAAGATGATCCTACAAGCTTTCTGAGTAGGAAAAAAGATTGGTCATATACAGGGAAGGATAAATAAAATGGCTTTGGACTCAGCAGTACTGAAAGCTAGATGACAAAAGCGTAATGTTTTCCAAATTCTGATGAAAAAATATGTGTAATCTGCAATTCTATAAGCAGTTAAAGTATTAATTAAACATGAGGGTAGCATAGAGAACCCCCCCATTTTGAGACCTGAAAGATATTAAATGTTTACTTTCCATTTACTTTCTTAAATCTACAAGAGGATGTGCTCCACCAAATTCAAAAGTAAACAAAAAATAATGTAGACATGGCATAGAGAAAGTAGGAATACCAACAGAAAAATGCAAAGGGATTGCCAAGACAATGGTGAAGGGAGATCGCAGAATGACAACTACTTATTACAAGGCTTTTAGTCCTACTTGACTTTTTAATCAAATACCTGGATAAAAATATTTTTGATTTTTTTTTTTTTTTTTTTTTTTTTGAGATAGGGTCTCGCTCTTTCACCCAGACTGGAGTGCAGTGGCATGATCTCAGCTCACTGCAACCTCTGCCTCCCTGGTTCAAGTGATTCTTTTTCCTCAGCCTCCTGAGTAGGTGGGATTGCAGGCACACACCACCATGCCCAGCTAATTTTTTTGTATTTTTAGTAGAGATGGGGTTTCATCATGTTGGCCAGGCTGGTCTCGAACTCACCTCAGGTGCCCTGCCCACCTTGGCCTCCCAACGTGCTGGGATTATAGGCGTGAGCCACCATGTCTGGCCAATAAAAATATTTTTAAGTGAGTATTCTCAATCACCATCAACCCCAGAGGTAATTATTATTACTATTTGGTGTTTAGCCTTTCAGAAGTAATCTGTGGGTGGTAATCTTTGATCTACACGTGTCCAAACGTATCTTTATATTGACACCTTATAGTTAAAATATTAGTTTGATTAGGTACAGAATTCTTGGTTCTAAACAATTTGCCTCATCCCTCTGAAGATACTACTGTTTTTTCCAGTATTTCTAACGAGATGTCTGATGCTAATGTTCCTTTGGACATGAACTATATTCTCTTTGGAAGCTTTTAAGATTTTTCTCTTTATTCTTGGATCTCTTTTCAATTATCTGACTTGGTCATTAAAAGGCCCTTCATCTGAAGACTCATGCCTTTCTCTAGCTGCGAAATTTTTCTCCTATTATTTATTTTTTCACTCTACTGCCTCTGTTCTCTACTTATGCTTGAATCCCCTTGACCAACCCTCTATTGTCATTTATTCTCAAATTTTTTATCTTTTATATTTTATATCATTAATTCTCTATTCACTTATATGCATTTGTTGTTTAAACCTTATAACTTTCTTCTTTTTTCTTTTTTGAGATGGAGTCTGCTTTGTCACCCAGGTTGGAGGGCAGTGGCATAATCTCAGCTCACTGCAACCTCTGCCTCCAAAGTTCAAGTGATTATCCTGCCTCAGCCTCCCGAGTGGCTGGGATTACAGGCATGTACCACCAACCTAGCTAATTTTTATATTTTTAGTAGAGATGGGGTTTCACCATGCTGACCAGGCTGGTCTCGAACTCCCAACCTCAGGTGATCCACCTGCCTCGGCCTCCCAAAGTGCTGGGATTACAGGTGTGAGCCACCGTGCCCAGCCATAAATTTATTTCTTATGTTTTTAATACTAAGGACACTCTTTCCTCCTCTGGTTGCTCTAATAGCAGGGTGTTTCTGTAGATGCAACAACTATAGATCCTCTCTGAAAATATTAGATTTTTTAAAAAGTTATTTCCTGAATTATCTATTTCCTCTGGGGTTAATTTTCTTTCCTTATCTTGGTCCCTCTCTTTAATGTTGTGTTTCTCTCAAATGTCTGGAGATCGTTGGCTATTCATTCATATTTATAAGTGAACGATAGATTAGTGTAATTAACATTAGTTTTTCTGAAACTGTTTTTCTACTGTCCTCCTCTGAATAGAGGTCTGATACGATCTGTTTGTGAGTTATGGAGAGACGGTTATTGGCAAGTGTTACTTTAGGGTATGTAGGCATGGAAAAGTAGAGATTCCCCTCCTCCCAGGTATCAAAAGTATGACAAATTTACTCTTGGGATGGAAAACTTTAATGTATTTTCCTTCACTGCAGAGCTACTTCTCCTGTTTCCTTTTCTTTGTATCTGTGGTAGAATATTGCAGTTAACTCAAGTTCCTCTCTGTTTCTCTCTCAGGCCCCTATACCCACAGCAAGAGCTTTCCTCAAGTAGGCAGTTTACTTTCTCCAGAAAATTAGCTGATTTTAGCTTAGAATCAAATGCACCCGCTGCCTTTTGTGCACTGTAAGGAGGAGGCTGCCCCTACTGTTTCAAAGGTAGAATTAAATTAATTTACCCTTGAAGATGGCCTATGACTCTTTCCTGCTTCTTGTATATATTCTTTCAGTCCATTTTCTCTGGAGCTACTTTCATTTTCCTAGGCATCTTCTCTTACACATACTTTAAGTTGTGGCTTCTTCTGCTCTGATCAATCTGACCTTTTCTGCTTTCTATCTTCCATGAATTCCTCACAACAGTTGATTTACGTCATGCTTTTGTTTTAGAGCATTGCTTTTAATTTGATTTTTAAGAAATCTTTTCTGAAATTAAGAAATTTGAGATAGCAAGAGAGATGGGCACATGAATTCAGTTTATTATCTTGATCCAATTTCTAAAGAAATCTAAGATGTTAGTTTAGACATCACATATCCAACTACATCAATCTTCTATTTAAAACACTCCCTCAGCTCCAGCATAAAGTCCAAGCTCTCTGGCCTAACATACTGGATCCTTAACCCAACTTTTGTTCATGCTGTCCATCACACAGGAAAGCACTGCCTTTTTCTCTGCCTGGTATCATTACCTGATGCTCACCTAACACTATATTATAAATCCTTGTTTACATGTTCTGATTCATCACAAAAACTGTGAGACCAAGAGCAGAGATCTTACTAGTCCTTGAATTCTCAGCACCCAAAGAACCTATCATGTGGTAAGTATTCATTTTATAAATGAGAATCAGGCATTAAAATGCCATGGAATCTTAGAGTCAGATCTCAGACCAGTGAACCACAGATAACAGAATTTAGAGCTAAAAGGGACTTTAAGATTATGTTTGTTAAACGAACAACGTTTTAAGGCCAAGAACTCTGCAAACCTCCTTGTACTTCAAAGCAGAATAAATCACTCCATCAAATATAACCCCATTGTACATTAATCATGCCTTTCTTGCAGCGCTTCTCTCCCCAGTCTATCATTAATTTTTTTTCTCAAGGATTAAGATAGTGTACATTCATTTTTGTGTCACCTATACTCTGGCATAAAGAAGATACTAACTCAATATTTAGGGTATGAGTGAATACATGAATGCTCAGGAGAGCAGAATTTTGTGCTGGTTTCTACTACTAACTCAGTCAAACGTAGAGAGTGAGTCACTTAATCTTTCTGAGTCTTAATTTCTTAGGCAACAATTGTATTTGATTATTTCACAAGTGGAATCATCTGTGTGAAACCAATATGGAAAATAATGACATGCTACCGTAATACAAAACATTTCTTCCATGTAAAACTAGTAAGGATATATAGAGCACTGAGCTAGTGCTGGACAAATGTGCTGAATTGAGGGAGAACAATGTCCTTGACAGTCTTAGTAGTTTTAATTGTAGATACTAAACCAGTACAAGTTTTTACCAAGCAGGTGTTATCCTCCCTGCCATATGGCATGAACCCCAGGGCTCTTCCTCCTCAATAACAAACAACATAGCTACAGCTTTACTGCAGTCTCCTTTATAAGACCTCAATGACATCTTTTTTTGTTCCTTGTCACAGTGAAAAGAAACCTAAACTGGGATTCAGAAGACCCCAGTTCTAATGTGGTTCTAATTATAAGTCTTCAGGAAACTCTGTTTTTCTGCCTATGAAATGGAGATGACAATACTTTGTACATAGGTAATTGTGAGGCTAATCATGCTTATATAAAGTTTTTAACACAGTGCATCGTAGGCACTCAATATTGATGGCTATCACTCTTCCCATAAAAGCATAAAGACATTTGAGCCACGAAGCACAATTCGGCTTAAAGCCTCTTCTTCAATAATTTACTATTCAAAGATCCTGTATTTGCAAATTCTTTCCCATCTTTTAATTACATCTCTTCCATTTGATGAAAGGCAGCACGAAGCGGGGGAGAGCAGTATAGGCTGGGAATCAGATGCCTATTGCCATTAACTCTTTTCCATTTCAGTTTTATCATCTATAAGGATAATAACTTACCTCAGTAAGCTCCTGTGAGGATTCAGAGAGTCGGTAAGAAAGGATCCAACAGGTTGCAAGGCACTGAACATGTGAATATTGTTTTTTATAATCAATAAGTGTAAAAATGACTCAGAATAAACCAGTACCCACGGTGGAAGCATGGTTCAAAGTATTTTGATGGTGACTTGGTATTGTGTTAGAACTTAACCACTCTCCTGCTTAAGTTCTTTAAGCTTCTCATCACCTTTAAGATAAGTCAAACTCCTACATGATTTGTCCCGCTTACCACTACCACTCCTCCTCATCGCCCACCTCTACTTCCTTCACAATTCACATTCTAGTCATAACAAACCACTTCGCAGTTCCCTGTGCAAGTATACCTCATGAACTTCCTTGCCCACACACATGCTATTCTCTTTCTGTGTGGAATATCTGCATTTCCCCTTAATCTTTGCTCTAGATAACTAACTCAGTCAACTCAGACTTTACCATCAGGAAGCTTTCTCTGACACATCCAACCTTTCATTCAGTAAATGTTTACCAAATGCCAAGACTTGCCAGATGCAAACGATAAAACAATTAACAAGTCAGAAACAGCCCCTGGCTTCATGAAGGTTAGCATGCTGCACTATAATTGTCTGTCTGTGCCTTCAAGCACAAACGGGAATCATGAAGAATTGGCTGCTCGAGACTGGGAGGTTCTTAGGTATTGGGACATGTCTGACCATCTCTGTAATGTCACTTATTCACACCGGACTTGGCATAGTATAAACTAGGGCTTTTGCAAATGTTTAGTAAATCAATATGGTATAACCACCTATGTACAAGAGACATCAGATGTAAAAAATAAATAGCAACCAGGTGTGGTGGCTCACACCTGTAATCCTAACACTTTGGGAGGTCGAGGCAAGAGGATCACTTGAAGCCAGGAGTTTGAGAACACAAAATGAGAATCCCATCTCTACCAAAACTTTTTAAAAATTAGCTAAGTGGGCCGGGCGCGGTGGCTCAAGCCTGTAATCCCAGCACTTTGGGAGGCTGAGACGGGCGGATCACAAGGTCAGGAGATCGAGACCATCCTGGCTAACATGGTGAAACCCCGTCTCTACTAAAAAATACAAAAATCTAGCCAGGCGAGGTGGCGGGCGCCTGTAGTCCCAGCTACTCCGGAGGCTGAGGCAGGAGAATGGCGGGAGCCCGGGAGGCAGAGCTTGCAGTGAGCTGAGATCCGGCCACTGTACTCCAGCCCCAGCAACAGAGCGAGACTCCATCTCAAAAAAAAAAAAAAAAATTAGCTGAGTGTGGTAGCTTATGCCTATAGTCCCAGCTATTCAGAGGGCTGAGGCAGGAGCATCACTTGAGCCCAGGAGTTTGAGTTTACACTGAGCTATGATCACACCATTGCACTCCCGCCTGGACAATGGAGCAAAACCTCATCTCTTAAAAAAAAAAAAAAAAAAAAAGGTAGTATTCTCTTACATGCATCGCATTTTATTATTTATAGGACCCTTTCAAATACATCAACATCGCATTTTATCCTTGTAATTGCCCTGGGAAACAGAATTTGTAAGTTGAGAGAGACACAGAGATCCTCTAGTTTAATCCCCAGCCAATTCTTCATGATTTCTGTAACATCCATTCAAGTGTCAAAGCATTCATTACAACTTCAGAGGACAGAATGAATGACTTTAAATGAATAAAATCTGTTCCCTTCAACAATTAGTACTAATCTTGGTTTTGCAGACTCCATAGACCAAAGAGGAAATTTTCTTCTAAATGTAGGTATCTGAAGACACGTCCAGGTAAGGGCAGAGTATATCAAACTCATTTTATTGATGAAGAAATTGAAGCTCAAAGAGGCAAACTGACTTTCCCAAGGTTCAAAGCTACAAATCTAAAAACTGAGCCTAAAGACATATCTTCTGGTTCCAGAATTTCTAGAACATTTTACAACTATTATGAATCCATAAAAATTAAAAATAAAAAAATTATCACAAAGAAAGAATTTCTAGGACATTAAAGCTGAAAGGGACACCCACCCCTATTTATTATTTCTAATTTCTTTATTGGATAGATAGGAATTCTGAGGCCAAGGGTGCAGGAGTGACTAATACCAGTGCCTCCCAGCTCAGGCTCTGCCTCTGCCACACCGTCTTGATCCTTACCTCCACGTCTGCCCACATCAACATAGAGTAAATACTTACCAAGGCGTTAGAAGAATTATAATCCTCAGCTGACTTATCTGCACAGGAAGAAAGGCAAGGGACTTAGTCAATAAACAATTACAGTTAATTCTTTCTTGACAGCAAAAGAAGTCTATCTGGTCAAGCACATGCCAGATTCAGAGAGTAGTAATAGTATGACTGGTACTACAGGCTAGGTATCATGCTAAATGCATTATATATATCACCTTCTTTAATCCTCATTATGGCTCTGGGTACTGTTATTATATCTACTTTTATTGATTTGGAAACAAGTTCAGAGATGTTAAGTACAGTTGTGTGTGGCTTAGCAATAGGGTATGTTCTGTGAAATGTGTCATCAAGTAATTCTGTCATTATGGGAACATCATAGAGTGTACTTACACAAACCTAGATGGTATAGCCTGCCACATACCTGGGCTATATTGTATAGCCTGTTGCTTTCTAGGCTACAAACCTGTACAGCATGTTACTGCAGGCAACTGTAACACAATGGTAAGCATTTGTATATCTAAACATAGAAAAGGTACAATAAAAATATAGTTCAAAAGGTAAATAAAAGGATATATCTACATAAGCACTTACCATAAATAGAGCCTGCAGGACTGGAAGTTGCTCTGGGTGAGTCACTGAGTGAGTGATGAGTAAATGTGAAGGCCTAAGTAGGACATTACCAGTATACACTTAGGCTACGCTAAATTTATTTTAAACTTAAGTAATCACTAGGTGATAAGAATTTTTCAACTCCCTTATAATATTATCAGACCACCATTGTATATGCGGTCTGTTGTAGTGGCACATGACTGTTATCTGTCCAGGGTACACACAGGTTAAAGAGAGGAATTAGATTTGAATTCTGGTCTCATTCTAAATACTATGCTAGAACTGTATCCACATCATCAGCTATATCACTGTCAGGCTTAAATAGCTAAGAAAATCTGCGTTCTAAAAGAAAAGGAAAGAATCCATAGCACCACCCCTGAGTCATCCATGCCAAATCATGGCCAGTCTCCAGCTTCAGCTTTCATAAAGGATCCTTCTATATCCATATCTACTGCCCACAGGGACAAAAGGACTAAGGTTGAGGAAAAGACAGGTATAAATCCTGTCAAGTCTAATTAAAGGTAGGGTCTTGTTTTCCAAGAATAGAATCAAGCTCCCTCAATGAAGCAATTACCATGTTTCATTGATTCTGAGAGGTACATTTTTCACATTAAAGTCTCTGAAACAGAGGTGTGCCCTACCATCAAAAGCATGTTATGGTTTAATTGGCAGCTTTATTTTCCTTGATTGGTATGGAAATAACTGTGCATCTTATAATCAGTGGTATCTTAGACTTCTTAAAATATGAGAGACCCAATGGAGATCTTAGCAAGAAATAAGTTTAAAGACCAGGTAATGTCTTCAGTTTTGTTCTTTAATTCCCATGGGTCCAAGAAAAACTGACTTTGCCAATTCACCACTAATGGAATTGAGGAGGAGAAATATTCTACCAAATCCAATATATTTCTCACCAAGAACCAAGCCCAGAGAATGTACAATCCCAATTCCATCATATAAAAAGTGCTAGATACAGCTTCTTTGACCCTACAGCAAATCATGAACCCACACAGCAGGAAATAAGGCAAGCTCTGACAACATGTTCTTATAACAAATCCAGAATAGCTAGCAGTATTCTGGAGAAATAAATTCAGGATATACTTTAAGCATAATTCATTTGTTTTTTCTCGTCCAGAAGACTATCAACTTTGGCAGAATACAACACTATGCCTTCACTGCACTACCCCCAACTTTATGTACTGCTAGTATTTTTGAAGATTGGGTATTTTGGTAATAAGTATACTTGTTATATCATATAAAAAATAAGTAAACACTCCTTTTAAAGGTGATGAACTATATATCAAAATCAAATTCCAAAGCACAGAATGACGGAACAGAAAGTACTTCCAGCACTTTCATTTACAGATGAGTAGAATGAGGTTCAGAAAAGGAAAAAGATTGGTTCAAGGTCACATAAGTCATTGGCAAAATAGGGCTAAGACCCAGCTGCGTTGTCAATCTCATCTACTTTTTCCCTATTAGATTAGCTATTAACTGGTATAAAAAATTAAGTGTTGCCGGGTGCAGTGGCTCACGCATGTAATCCTAGCACTTTGGGAGGCCAAGGTGGGTGGATCACAAGGTCAGGAGTTCGAGACCAGCCTTGCCAATATGGTGAAACCCTGTCTCTACTAAAAATATAAAAATTAACCGGGCATAGTGGTGTGCGCCTATAGTCCCAGCTACTTGGGAGGCTGAGGCAGAAGAATTGCTCGAACCCAGGAGGTGGGGGTTGCAGTGAGCCAAGATCGCGCCACTGCACTCCAGCCCGGGTAACAGAGCGAGACTCCGTCTCAAAAAAAAAAAAAAAAAAAAAAAATGAAGTGTTGAAAAAACAGAAACACTTGACAAAAAAAAATTAGCATGGAGGATTGTGTTTGGGTTATAGGCAGCAAAGGAGGTAAAGGCCCAAGTCAAAATACATTTCCATCATGTATCAGCTGACTCACTTGAGGTATGTCATTTAACTTCTCTGAGTCTAATTAATTTCTTTGCGTATATAAAAGGAGGATAATAGTCCTTGCCCTGCCAATCTCCTAAGGCCATCATAAGAATCACATGAGGGAGCCAGGCTCAGTGGCTCATGCCAGTAATCCCAGCACTGTGGGAAGCTGAGGCGGGCAAATCACTTGAGGTCAGGAGTTCAAGACCAGCCTGGCCAACATGATGACCCATCTCTACTAAAAACACAAAAATTAGCTGGGTGTGGTGGCACACGCCCACAGTCCCAGTTACTCAGGAGGCTGAGGAAGGAGAATCACTTGAGCCCAGGAGCACAGGCTGCAGTGAGCCGAGATCGCACCACAGGACTCCAGCCTGGGTAACAGAGCAAGACTCTGTCTCAAAAAAAAGAAAAAAAAAAATCACGTGAGGTAATTCACATGTGAGCATATACAAATTGAGGTAGTATTATCATAACTAATAGTATGAGAGGATGGCAAATAGGGAAAGGAGAGATATGACACTTAAAAAAACCTGTGCCAAATACGCAATTTTTCCTAGAGTTGGCCCTTAGTCTTCAACTTACAGAAAATTAAAATTCTGGCATACATATATATATACATGTGCACAAATTTGTACATACAAAAGTAGATGTACACACATGTATCTGTACATACACACTCAATATTATTCATATATGCATGCACGAATGAACATACACATAATTACCTGAATGTGTATATTTATACATATGTTCGTTCATGAATACCTGAGTGAACTTTATCTTTGTTCATGAATACTTAAGTGGGCTTTAATTCCAAATATATGCAAACCCATAGGGCTATGCCTCTGTTTACATACACACTTACATGCCACTAGCACATATCTACATACATACATGCAGGAAAGATCCTTCCCAAGACTTAGCCACTGAGGTTTTCAAAGACAGTCTCTAACCTGATGTTTCCATGACAAGTTCCTTTAACATAAACTCTAATTTCCTGACTAGAAAACTTTCCCACTCAGTAGCCCTCCACCCCAATTCCTCCTTGAAATGACTCAGTCCCTCAATGGAAGAAGTGAGACAGACTCAGTGGGGCCAGACGAGAGGAAGGAAATACTGCTGGGCACATGCATAGCCCTCTCCTGGGCACCACCATGGCAGCATGAGTGAAGCTGCAGCCTGTCATCTCCACCATCTGTGCCCTTGAAACAAGCCAGATACTGGCTGGGGAAAGCATCCTTCAAATTCCCTAGTTCATCCTGGTTCTCACCTTCCCAACAATACTGCCATTTGAAGGAGGCAACATGAGTAAAGAGCCTGGAAATTAAAAGATTAGCCCACTATTAATTTAACATATTAGAAAGGCCTTCTTTGGCTCTCACACCTGCAAAACAAGGGAAAGCTGGTCCTCTGTGGAAGGAGAGCCTCCAAATAACATTATTAGGGGCAAGCAGTAAATTCAAAAGGTGATGGTATAGGAATTAGGAGACCTGGGTTCTAATCCCAATTCTGCTATTAAAAACACTCTGAAAAATATAGTCCCTTCTACCGAGGGTACAACTAAAGAAATTTATTATTTAATGGCCTGTTTTTCATTTAACTAATACAAATTAGTTCCCTGAGGAAGACATACATTAGTGTTATTAAATAACTAATAATAATATTAACAATAATGATGATAATGATAGCTACATTTCTATGGTGATGTTTTACAACTTATAAAGAACTTTCACATCTGTCAGCTCACTTATTTCTCACTATAACCTCTTTTTTTTTGAGACAGGGTCTCAATCTGTTGCCCAGGCTAGAGTGCAGTGGCGTGATCCTTGCTCACTGCAACCTCCACCTCCCAGGCTCAAGTGATCCCTTCACCTCAGCTTCCCAAGTAGCTGGGACCACAGGGATGCACCACCACACCTGGCTAATTTTTGTATTTTTTGTAGAGACAGGGTTTTGCCATGTTGCCCAGGCTGGTCTCGAACTTCTGACCTCAAGCGATCCTCTTGCCTCGCGATCCTCTTGCCTCCCAAAGTGTTGGGATTATAGGCGTGAGGCACTGTGTCCAATCATTTCTCACTACAGCCGTTTGAGATAGGAATTATTCCCATTTTGAGGTGCAAAGAAATGAAGCGACTGTTAGAATCTAGTAAGGGTCAGAATCTAGACCTTCTAGCACAAAATCTGTGTTCTCTCTATATAATACCATACTATTTTTAAAAAAACATGTGCAGTGTCAGAGTGAAGACTCAAGTTTGATGCAAAGTCCATCATCTTGGCTGTCAAATTCCAAAATTCCACATTAAAGTGCCAGTTCCACTCTTTCAACTACTTTGTTCTCTCATCCCAGACCAATAGGCATGTGAGTTTTCCCATCCAGATTAAAACCATCTCTTGCTGAGACTGCCCTGGACACAGTTTTCATACCTGTAAAGCTCATGTATTTCTGGCTGTTGGATGTCTTCTTTGAGTTGTAAAACTCCAACACATCCAGAACAGCCTGCGGGTTTTTCTTCTGCTCCGACTTAGTGATATTTGATGTCTGAAGTAAGCGGGCCCACTGCTCTGGCATTCCCTATAAGAGAGACATGCAAGACTAACAGGAAGGCACAGTCACAGCGAACCCTGAAAGAACATCAGAGCTAACTCTGACACTTGCTAGCAGCAAAATATGCATTTGTTAGTCATTCCTTTCTCTCTATACCCTCAGAGTTTACATAAGCCTATTTTATAATATCTTTCTCATTGTATTAGTCATTTCTTAAGATGTCTGCTCCTTCACCAGGCTATACCTCCAGGATGGTAGGATAGGATGTTGTTTCTACATGATCAGTGCCCCACACAGAGCCTGCTACCAAGCCTACCACTTAACAGAGGTTTATTATTTAAGGAATGGAGATAGAAAGGCTTCTCTGGATACAATTTTAGCGATGCAAGTGTCCCACTGATGAATGTGAGAAAATTGTAATCAGGGTCTCAGGCAAAGATAGAAGCACCAGGAAGATGAGAAAGGGTTAAATCTAACAGTGCACAGCCAGAGCTCTAAAAGACTAAAGACCTTTCTGTGACCCAGGACTTACCGTAAACTCCCCTGTGACAGCATCAAAACCAACATGAATTGTGTGTTCAAAATCTGAAGGGAGAGAAATCTCTGGCCGCTCTTTCTCTTTCTTTTTATTTGCTGCAAGAGAAACAGGGAAAAGGAAATAAAAAATAGGAACATTATTGTTTTTAGGCTTATTTTAGCTCTTTATTGCGCTGTAGTCTCCTTGAGAGGGCAAAGTCTATCTATTAATATTTCACATGTGTTGAAGACCCCAATTACGGACCTGGATTGGAGCAGATACTCAATGCATGTTTAAAGACTTAATTTCTTGTTGAACTAAAGTAAGATGGTGGCTCATGCCTGTAATCCCAGCCCTTTGGGAGGCCAAGGCAGGCAGATCGCTTGAGTCCAGGAGTTCAAGAGCAGCCTAGGCAACATGGCAAAACCCTGTCTCTACAAAAAAATACAAAAATTAGCTGGACACGGTGGTGCACGCCTGTAGTGGCAGCTACTTGTGAAGCTGAGGCAAGAGGATCATTTGAGCCCACGATGTAGAGGTTGCAGTGAGCCAAGATCATGCCATTGCATTCTAGCCTGGGTGACAGAGTGAGGCCCTGTCTCAAAATAAAATAAAATAAAATAAAAGGAGAGGCAAAAAGAATGTGTGTCAGAGTTAACAGTCCTGGTTTTACCAGTAACTACCCAGTTGATATAGGGTAAGTCTTCTTTTTTGTGAAGCCCTCCTTGATCTCTAGGCTGTGTGGTTCTTTACCCTCTCTGTTCCTATAGCACCCAATATATGTAACAGTAATTGACTACTATAAGTGTTTATCTTCCATACCAGACTGAATTCTAAGTGCAGGGGCCATGTCAAATTAATCACAGCTTCCCAGAGGCTAGCACGCACCTGGCACAAAGTAGGTGCTCAGACAGTAAGTGAAGAAAGGAAAAAATGACCAGACATTTACCTCAACTGGGCAAGGAATTTAAGGAATCTGCCTAAGACACAAAAATTCTCTCCAGGGCAGGAATAAATGTTCCTTTCAGCAGCTCTGGCCTGACTTTCACAACACTTGTTCCCCAGCACCTGTGAACCTTATTTTAAAATCCTGTTGTCTGGGAGCTCAATACACTAACCAAAAGAAATTCTGACCTCCACAGACCCAGCATAATCCTGATAAAAGGTAGCAAAATGAGAAGGAAAACACAAAAAGGTCTACAGTTCAAGCCAGTTTCACCTCTACCTTACCATAATGCGCGCGCGCGCATGTATGTGTGTGTAGAGAGAGAGACCAGGATCTCTGCTCTCTCATCTAAACAAGGGCAAGTATGAGCTAGATGATCTTAAGGGTCCCTCAAGCATCTACATTCTGTGAGTCTATGAAAACAAGACGCTATGCCTTCTCAAAGCTCTGCAGTTAAGATTCCTTCCTGAGACAACATTCCATAGTTTTAAATAGGTATTTCATACATATCATGTAATATAATCACCACAATCCTGAGGCAAGTTTTACTTGCAGATTAGAAAATTTGGGAACAGACTTGCCTACAATCATTAAGTAATTAAAATCCAAAAAGTCTGGCATCAAAGCCAAGGTTCTTTACATTCTATTTTACCTTCCCTAAAACATTTCAAGTTGAATCAAGAAAACATACTTCAGTGTAATAAGAAGAAATGACATTAAGAACTTGCTATATATACAAAAATGATGTCAATATAGTATTTTTCTTCATTCTTACAATCCTACGAGATAGATATTACTACCATCATTCTTACAATCCTATGAGATAAATACTACTACTGTCATTTTACAGACGAGGAAACTGAATAATTTACTCATACAGCTACTGAGAGCTGGGATTTGAACCCAGGTCTGATTCCAAAGGTTCATTCTTCAGTATCTTAATGAGAACCATTTGCCTACATGCCAAGTGCTAGGGTTTAAGCTATTTATGTACTTGGCAATTTCCCTCTCAGAAGCAGCTGCTTTGAGAAAGGGAAGGCGAAGGGGTATACCAGGGCCCCAAGTCAAGCAGTCCTTTATGACATAAGTCCATCTGTCTTTCTCATAGCCAGAATGCACTGGAACATGTGGCAGGGCTTTGGAACTACTTTCTGTTTCTAAATTCCCTCTGATCTAGTCACTTAGGGAAGTACAATTATATTTGTGTTTTATTTCAATTTTTATTTTGTATATATATGCATGTTTATACATTATTTCTATTACATATAATTGATATACTATATAATACATCACAGGCATGAACTGTCAAATGCAGAAGAAACTTTGGTAAAGGAGGCCCAAAAAGAAAGTTAGCTCAAAGCATGAGTAGTTTACAGAAAAGAGTTCCAGGGAAATGGAATCATTTAATACATGAACATACAGGGTAATGCTAAAGTCAGCACTGCTGCTACTGAGCACTCTTTACCCCGCAACCTTTGAATATACCTAACACTTTCCCACCTCCAAGTTTTTGCTCGCTTTTTCTTCTCCTTGTTTGGAATGCTCTCTTCTCCTTCTCCCTATCTCAGCCTTCTTTTAAAGACTGGCTCAGGTCCCACTTTTTCCAGGAAGGATTTCCTGACCTTTCTTCTTCCTGTTAATTCCCAAGACACTGAGTCTGCTACACCACCAAGCATCTAGTCATTTCCTGTCTTATATGATTCCTTGCCAGTTTAAAAATCCAAAATGTAAGCTTCTTGAGGACCAAAATTACCACTCCAATTACAATCACTATACTTCTGAATTTCAGTCCAGCACATGGCTTACTGGATTGAAGAACACTCTAGAAAATACTAGGGAATGGCCAGGTGCGGTGGCTCACGCCTGTAATCCCAGCACTTTGGGAGGCTGAGGCAGGCAGATCACTTGAGATCAGGAGTTCAAGACCAGCCTGGCCAACATGACGAAACTCCATCTCTACTAAAAATACAAAAATTAGCTGGGCGTGGTGGCACGTGCCTATAATCCTAGCTACTCAGGAGGGTAAAGCGCGAGAATAGCTTGAACCGGGAGGCAGAGGTTGAAGTGAGCTGAAATTGTGCCAATGCACTCCAGCCTGGGTGACAGAGTGAGACTGAGTATCAAAAAATAAATAAAGAAAGTATTAGGGAGTGATTCTAGAGACCATGTAATCCCATCCCCTGAGGAAAGAGGCCCAGGGAAGTTAGCTGACTTGTCCTGATTCACAGAGCACATGACTGTAAGTCCACCTGATCAAGTCTTTCACTCTTTATTATACCCCGATCCCTACTGAGATTTGACTGGAATCAACTACTAACTGAAATAACAGTTTAACATAGTGGAGTACAAAAATAGCAATGACTTGACTGAAGTGGGAGACGAGAGAAGTAAAAGGAATGGGGAAATCTAGGGGGCAGGATTTAGCTTGGGTACTGTGTAATTTTTTTTTTTTTTTTTCAGACTTGTTGCCCAGGCTGGATGGAGTGCAATGGCATGATCTCGGCTCACTGTAACCTCCACCTCCCCAGTTCAAGCAATTTCTCCCTGCCTCAGCCTCTCAAGTAGCTGAGATTACAGGCACCCACCACCACACCTGGCTACTTGTTGTATTTTTAGTAGAGACAGGGTTTCACCATGTTTACCAGTCTCGAACTTCTGACCTCGGGTGATCCACCCACCTTGGCCTCCCAAAGTGCCGGTATTACAGGCATGAGCCACCGTGCCTGGCCTGGTACTGTGTAACATTTAGACTGAGTATTCACCAGTTGGGGATCACCAGCAGAAAACAGGATTCAAGAGGCAGGAATACAGAAGAGAAATGGAGAAGTCATACAGTCCTAGAGCCATCTGGAACCCAATTAATCCCTTCTGGGAAGTAACAATCATCCCCTTCACCTGTGTACAGCCCTTCACCAAGTTCTGCCAGTCATTGTCTCACTGGCTCATCACCACAAACCCAGGAGCTAAACAGCTGAAGTCAAGGAATTAAAAGAAATTTCTGTTAGTGGAAAGAATCTCAGAGGAAGGATTCAGTATTATGTTTGCCAGTAACTCACTGGGTGACCCTGGAAAAGTCTGAGTTTCAAGCCTTCAATCTGCAAAATAGGACAATGGTGCATGCTCTGTGTGCAGATGAAGGTAAGTAATAAACCACCTTTCTGGAGAAGATAATACCTGAAAGAAGTCATAAAGGATGAACAGGGGTTAGCCAGACTGAGATGGGAAAGGGCATTTCCAAAAGAAACAGAATAAGCAGAGGCCAAGAGAAGTAAATAGTGTGATCTTCCTTCCTTCTTTCCACCTGTTCAGCAAGTCAACCAAATTTCATAAACTCTTACCAGATTCACAAAGCACATGATTGCAGGCAGGAAGGCACTATGAGCTTCAGACTGAGGGAAGACACAATGGAGAAAATAAAGCAAACCCAGGATCCTGATGGTCCCATATCCCAGGGTTATAGTATCCCTGGGACTACTGCTGCGGTAGCAAATTTTTTATGATGACTAGAAGTATGTCTGCAGGAATCTGGTGAAAACTCATGTCTACACAAAAACTTGTATGTGAATGTTCATAGCAGCTTATTCATAACAGTCAAAAAGTGAAGGCAACACAAATGTCTCTCAAGTGATGAATAGATAAAATGTAGTACATCCATATACTATTATTCAGCCATAAAGAGAAATGAAGTCCCGATCCATGCTACAACATGGATGAACCTTGAAAACATTATGCTAAGTGAAAGAAGCCAGTTACAAAGGGCCATATACTGTGTAATTCCATTTATATGAAATGTCCAGAATAGGCAAATCCATAGAGAGTACATTAGTGGTTGCCAGGGGAGAAGGGAGAAATGAGGAATGACTGCAATAAGTATGGGGTTTTTTTTCTGGAGTGATGAAAATGTATTGAAGTGAGTTGTAATGGTTGTACGATCTTATGAATATACCAAAAACCACAGAATTGTACATTTTAAGATGGTGACTTGTATGGCATGCGAGTTATATCTCAATTTTTAAAAAAAAAGTGAATGTAATTTACTACATTAAGAAAATAAAGAAGAAAATCTATATAATCAATTCAATTAATGCAGAAAAAGCATTTGCTGAAATGTGATATCAATCGTGATTAGAAACTCTTAGCAAACTAGGATGATAAGGGAATTTACTTAATCTTATAGAAGGTAATTACCAAAAACTCTGGAAAAAATATCATACTTAATTCTAAAATGCTGAAAGCTTTTCCTGAGATTAAAAACAAGAGAAGGGTATTCCTCATCACCACTTCTATTCATCATAGTACTGAAGGTATTAACCAGTGCAATTAGGCAAGAAAAAGAAGTAAAAGGAGGATTACAAAGAAAGAAAAAAAAAAACTATTACAATATACAAATAATGTGCTCATGTACATGAATACAGAAAACTCAATAGAAAAATCATGTCTCTGAGTAGCTAAATATTTCAAAATAGAACCACAAAACATTAGAAAGGAAATAACTAATAAATTTGGCCATATTAAAATTCTATCTCACATCATACCAAGCATCTGTCTAAGATTACAGGGGAATTTACTTAATCTAATAAAAGCTAAAAGCACAGTAGAAGATATTTGTAACATATATAACTGACAGAAGACTTATATCTAAATAAGGATTCCTACAACTATGTTAAGAATTCTTGGCTGGGCGCAGTGGTCCATGCCTGTAATCCCAGCACTTTGGGCGGCCGTGGCGGGCGAATCACCTGAGGACAGGAGTTCAAGACCAGCCTGGCCAACAAGGTAAAACCCCGCATCTACTAAAAAATACAGAAATTAGCCAGGTGTGGTGGCAGGTGCCTGTAATCCCAGCTACTTGAGAGGCTGAGGCAGGGAGAATTGCTTGAACCCAGGAGGCGGAGGTTCCAGTGAGCTGAGACCCCATCACCACACTCTAGCCTGGGTGACAGGGTGACAGAGTGAGACTCTGTCTCAAAAAAAAAAAAGAATTCTTTAAGTTACAGAAAATATATGTGCTTTGTAAACTAAAGAACTTTACAAACATAAGTTGTCATTAATATAAAAAACTGTTAGGTTTCTCAGCCCATTCATTAAGACAGAGAAACTGTGGTGGAGGTGAGAAAGAGGAAAGAATCATCTTGATTTCATGTATCTAGAGATCTTGGGATTGAGAAAATAAAGTGGGAAAACAAGCTTCCAACCTCACCCATCCCAATTTTAACCCTATCTTTGACCTAGACCACTTGGCCTTCTGATAGCATGGGAAATGAGGCTGACACTGCAAAATCCCATTGTCTCAGTATAGCCATCAAAGTTTTAGCACAAATCACTGGCCTTTTTTAAAAAAATATATTTTTAAGCAGCACCTCTCATTGGCTCCACTGAGCTAATCTGAGCTCAAGGCAGTAAAACGTTCCAAACTTGGAGAGATAAACACTGACATAGTCCAATGTTAAAATTAACTTTGCTAAACTCTTCCCAAGCTCAGAGAATTCCACTTTGCTTGTGAAAATGCAGCCAGAAAAAGATTTCAAACTAAATGCTGAAAGACTTCTTAGAATAAACCAAAGGCTCCAGATCCTAACCACAGGAACCAGGCTTTCCCACATGGAATTCTGCAACTCAGCATCACCTATTACAGGCCCTCAATTACAGCTTCTCTTTCCAATCATTTATGCATCCCCCAGGCACATACTGAGGCCATGCTAGAGAGGTCAGCATTAGGTAATGCCCAAAGACATTCTACCCGCTGGCAGCTCAAACCTCAACCATTACTGCAGCCCACAGATCATTCTTCTTTCTCATCTCCCAAAAATCTCTCTACAGACCCAAAACAACTCCTCTAGAGATTCTGACTCCAAAAGTCTGGATGGAATCCAGGTATCAGTATTAATTAATTAATTATTTATTTATTTTTGAGAGAATTTTGCTCTGTCACCCATGCTGGAATACAGTGGTGTGATCTCAGCTCACTGCGACCTCTGCCTCCCGGGTTCAAGCAATTCTCCTGCCTCAGCCTCCTGAGTAGCTGGAATTACAGGAGCCCACTACCGCGTCCAGCTAATTTTTTTAGTTTTAGCAGAGACAGGGTTTCACCATGTTGGCCAGGCTGGTCTCGAACTCCTGACCTCAAGTGATCCGCCTGCCTTGGCCTCCCAAAGTGCTGGGATTACAGATGTGGGCCACCACGCCCCGCCATTTTTTTTTTTTTTTTTTTTTTTTTTGTAAAGGAGTTTCACTCTGTTACCCAGGCTGGAGTGCAGTGGCATGATCTTGGCTCATTGTAACCTCTGCTTCCCAGATTCAAACGATTCTCCTGCCTCAGCCTCCCAAGTAGTTGGGATTACAGGTGCCCACCACCACAACCAGCTAATTTTTGTATTTTTAGTAGAGACAGGGTTTCGCCATGTTGGCCAGATTGGTCTAGAACTCCTGACCTCAAGTGATCCGCCCGCCTCGGCCTCCCAAACTGGGATCACAAGAGTGAGCCACTGCACCCTGCCCTGTATTTTTTAAAAGCACCATAAGTGAGTCCAATGTGTAATCAGGGTTGAGAACTAAGAGAGACAGTTATGTGACAATGGAACAGATAATTTAGGAAGACTTAGTTCCATACTCAGCCCTCCCACTTGCCACTTGTGAGACCTTGAGCAACTTACTTTTCTCTAAGCCTTAGCCTCCCCAACTAAAAATGGGTTGATGTCGGTATCAAATAAAACAATAAATGAAGTTTCCATTTTTAAAAAACAAACCTCCTATTTGTATTGCATTTTAGTTTAGAAAATGCTTTTATATCTACTATGTCAAATGACAAAAGCCTTCTAATGATATAGGGTGAATGGGAAGTGAGGATATTGAAATGAAATTTAAAAAATAAATCAGAGGTAACAAATGTCAGTGGCTGGACTCAATCTGTGTTATAAGTCCAGTTCTAGACATAACTCTATTCAGCTGGTATAAATGCTCAAATACTACATGAAGGGCATACCACTTCAAAGACTACCAACACTGCTGTGTATCCTTCTAGGACTAAGTTGAGAGGCTTACTGGTTGATCAAAGGTTTCAAACAAAAGAAAAACACCTCAGACTTCTTTCATTTTGATGTATGCATTAATTATAGCCATCAAGGGTCTTAAAGCAAAGGGATGAAACCTATGTGCCCAGGGCAAATATAGAAAATCTATACCCAAAGGATGAAAGATTGTTAGATCATTTTGCGAGAAATTCTTATAACTCTGTATGCTTCCTACCTCTATGCCCTCAACCTACAGAGATGCAGTTTTGATCTTGAGGTTATGAGATGTATTTTCAGATCAGATTTAGCCTAGGGTTACTCAGCTAGGATTTTCTACAGCTGTATCACTGAATAAAGTACTTTACAATGGCCTAGTTTCTTTTCACCTATATAGACAAGCCTGATCTAACCACGCTTTTGTAATCTCTCATTTATGTAATTATAGGATTCTAAAGCTAAAAGAAACTGTACATGCCTACTGCTCTCTCTCCTTTTCTAGATGAAGGCACTGACGTCTACAGAGAAATAATTGACCCAAATCAGTCAGCCAATTTATGGAAGAACCAAGACTATAATCCCAATATCTAGACTCCCACTTTCCCATTTAGCACATAAGATTGTCCCTTCAGGTCCCAATTATGTCCGAAGGCTCTGCTTCCATCTGCTGTTTCAGACAGGAATCTTCTTTTTTAAAAATCAGCTTTATTGAGAGATAATTCACTTACCAAACAATTCACCCATATAGTGTAAAATTCAATGGCTTTTAATATATTCAGAGAGCTGGACAGGTATCACCAAAATCAATTTTAGAACATTTCATCACTACAAAAAGAAACCCCACCCCTCTTAGTAATCATCTCCTAGTTTTAATTGCCTCTCCCTCTCTGCAGCCCTAGACAACCACTAATCTACTTTCTATCTATGAATTTACCAACGCTGGACATTTCCTACAAATAAAATCATATTACATGTGATCCTTTTAACTGGCTTCTTTCATTTAACACAGCATTCAAGGTTCATCCATGTCATGGCATGGAACAGAACTTCATGTCTTTGTTACCAAATATTTCATCGTATGGATATTCCATATTTTATTATTTATCTATTCATCAGCTTATGGGGTATTTGGGTTGTTTCCACTTTTTGGATATTATGAATGCCGCTATAAACATTCATGTACTGCTGGTAACTCTATGTTTAACCTTTTGAGGAAATGCCAGACTGTTTTCCACAGAGGCTGCACCATTTTCCATTCCCACCAGCAATTATGAGGGTTGCAATTTCTCCACATCCTCACTAACACTTGTTATTATCTTTTTTATTATAGCCATCCTAGTGAGTATGAAGTGGTATCTCATTGTGGTTTTGATTTGCATTTCCCTGATGGCTAATGATTTGAGTATCCTTTCAAGTGCTTCTTGGCCATTTGTATATGTTCTTTGGAGATATGTCTATTTACATATTTTGCCCATTTTAAAATTATTTGTCTTTTGGTTGTTGACTTGCAATAGTTCTTCTTCACATATTTTAGATATACGTCCATTATAAAATATGTAATTTGGGAAAATTTTCTCCCTACGGTGGGTTACCTTTTTGCTTTCTGGATGATGCCCTTTGAAACATAAATGTTTTTAGTTTTGATGATGCTTACTGGATGAGAATTTTATTACCTTTCTAGTTTGAGTCAGCAAGAACAATTTAAACTTTTTAATTTAAAAAGTTCTCTTTTACTACATGTAGACACTTGGGCTGAAAGCCTATTTATTTATAGAGATCAAGAATACTGGTTGATAAGATACAATATTAAAAATAAATACACATCTAAATTGAGGGATAAAGAAAGTGGCTATATATGTGGAAGAAGATTGCAGGGCATTTAACACTGCCTCAGATCACAGCCCTTGTACCAAGGAAGTTGGCAGCTACTATATGAATGAATTAGTCAGGAAATCAAAGTTAAGCAACTTATCCATATCTTTTATTTTATTTATTTATTTTTTTGAGATGGAGTTTAACTCTTGTTGCCTAGGTTGAAGTGCAATGGCGTGACCTTAGCTCACTGCAACCTCTGCCTCTGGGTTCAAGTGATAATCCTGGCCTCAGCCTCCTGACTAGCTGGGATTACAGGCGCCCACCACCACGCCTGGCTAATTTTTTTGTATTTTAATAGAGGTGGGGTTTCACCATGTTAGCCAGGCTGATCTTGAACTCCTGACTTCAGGTAATCCACCCACCTAAGCCTCCCAAAGTGCTGGGATTACGGGCGTGAGCCACCACGCCCGGCCTATTTTATTTTTTTTTAAGACAGGATCTCACTCTGTCACCCAGGCTGGAGTGCAGTGGCATGATCATAGCTCACTGCAGCTTCAAATTCCCAGGTTCAAGCAATCCTCCTGTCTCAGCCTCCCAAGCAGCTGTTACTACAGGCACACACCACCATGCCTGACTTTTTTTTTTTTTTAGTAGAGACAAGGTCTTGCTATTTTGCCCAGGCTGGTCTCAAACTCCTGAGCTCAAGCGATCCTCCCACCTCGGCCTCCCAAAGTGCTGGGATTACAGGCATGAGCCCCTGTGCCTGGCCTTCTTTTCTACCCAAACCCCCCAAACCCACAGGGAAGGGAAGGTGGAGTCGAAGGATTCATACACAAAAAGATATAAGCCCAACGTACTCATTAAAAGTCCTTATTATGTCTCATTTCACTTGTACAACAAACATTACAATACATGAGGTCTGCTCATAAGACGTATCTATATATAAAAGCTATGTGTCCGAAATCATCAACTTCCCTGCTCTCCAATCACCAACTCTCCCAATTTGTTCCTTCTTTCTGTGTTTCCTATTTGGCTAATGACACTACCATCTACCATTTCCCCTGATCTGCAGTTAGGCAATTATATTTTTTCTACAACATGAGATATTTTCTGCAATCCACCATTGTGCTTGTTGTATCTGCCCTACTGTTTCAGAATCTCAGCTCTGATTTTACCATGTAGTCTACTAGCTATGCCTCCCAGTTTCTATTCATCGACAAAGGAGTAAAGAGACAGAGACAAAGGAGTAAAGAGACAGAGAACTAACATTTAAGTACCTTCTGCGTGGAAGTTACTCTATTAGGAACTTTGTATGTAGTCTTCACAACTACCCTGTGAGATGATATCTCACTTCTGAAATAGGAAACTAAATAAAGGTCAAAGCAGTTAACTGACATGCCTAAGATGAGAAAGCTGGTAAGTGGTGACCCAGCTACATCTAAACTAGAAGCTCATGATAACTACTTACACACAGAAAGCCAGTATCTTTAGCACGCTATAAGAACAGGGCCCACAAACATACGGAGAACTTACTTCAGAGCAACAGCCACTTAAGTCAACATTTTTGGTATCAAACAAAAGCGATCTTCTGTTGTGGACACCAAAACCTTTATTTTACAACCTTGTCTACAAGGATCTTGGCGACTTTTTCATATACACTGTTAAATTAACAGTGTTAAAATCAACACTATTCATCCTATGATTACTCTTCTATTAATAGAAGTTTTATCAATAAAAAGGAAATGAGGCTGCCCAGGATAATTTATTCATAGTAAACTCATGCTGAATGCTAGTTATCTCTGCATCCTTTTCTCAGCTGTTACTCGCCATTCTTACTGATATGTAGTCCCAAAACCTGAAAGTGGGACCAGGAAGTCGGAATAAAGAAAAGGCAATCAAGATTTTGGAAAGAAAACATTTCCAATTGAAACTAATTCGGGGGAAAAAAATTCCAAATAAAGACATTCCAATTTTTCTTACATTTTGTGACTTCCTAAACAGTTTAAGAACTTAAAAATAAATAAATCACTTCAGATTGTCCCAAATCTGGCAAGAGCATAATTATTCTCTTACAGTTCTGCTCAGTTATAGTTAATACAGTATAAAAATAGGTCTATTTTCCATTTGGTTTCAGCCACTGTAGGAAGAAAGAGAAATATTTAACCAGAAAAAAGGCATTAAAGGAAAATTAAGTCAAAGACGACCGATCTTTTATCCAGGTTACCCAAAATAATTTTTTTAAAGCATACAAATGATAAGAAAATCAAATACTATACTTTTATCTCCAGGTAAGATGGATCGGTAAAATCGGTCCTTCTTTTTCTTCTCCTCTGGGTTTGGAGGCAGAGGTTTAGAACCATGGTTTAGGGTTCCAGTATCTTTGCTGCCAGCTCCAATCATAGTGCTGGTATTTCTCATCGGAGGGGCCGGGGGTTTGTCTTGAATGTCTAGGCCGTTATTTGACATTGTCACCACCAGCAGCAGCTACTAGAATCAGAAATAAGAAAAATATAAATAAAGAAAAATCCTTTATTATTGTTGACCAAAAGGAAATACATGTTAAAAAATTGCAAAGAATCAAAATTATACAGCCCTTCCTTCAGAGTTCAGCTCAAGTCCTTCCACTGCATGCCATGATATTGCTAACACTGACTGATGTAAATGCCTACTATGTGCCAAGCACTAATGAAAAATCACAATGTCTTGCTTTTCTTTGCATTCCCATTCTGAGACACTGAAGAGCATGGAAAACTATTATGATGTAGCTGAAAGCAGATATTTGGTCTAGCAAAAACTAAGTGTGAATCCCAGTACCACTTACTAACTTTAGAGAAATTCTTTAACCTCTTAGGTTTCATTTTTTCATCTATGTGAAGATTAAATAAAACTGCTAACAGCATTCCACATAGTGAGCTCTCTGCCAGCCTCTAATTTTATAACCTTAGACAAGTTACACTTTCCCTCTCGGGAATGGACTGTATCAAGGGTCAGCAAAGTTGCTGTTTTTGTAAATAGTTTTATTGGAACACAGTCACACCCTTCATTTATAAATCGTCTATGGCTTTTTTTACCTGATACTGGCAGAATTTAGTAGTTGCAACAGAGACTGTATGTCCACAGACCTAAAATATTTACTACTTTGCCCTTCACAGCAAAAGTTTGCTAACCCCTGAGACTATATAATCTCTCCAGTGTCTCCCTCCTCTAAAATTCTACCTTGTTCTTTACAAAGAAGAGAGAGAGAGAGAGACAGAGAGAGAGAGAGAGAGAGGATTCTTGCTCTGTTACCCAGGCTGAAGTGCAGTGATACAATCATAGCTCACTGCAGCCTCAAACTCTAGGGCTCAAGAGATCCTCCCCACTCAGCCTCCAGAGTAGCAGGAACTACAGGCATGCGCCACCATGCCCATCTAAAAAAATTTTTTTTAGAGACAAGAGTCTCCCTATGTTGCCCAGGTGGGTCTCAAACTCCAGGTCTCAATCAATCCTCCCGCCTCAGTCTCCCAAGCAGTTGGAATTACAGGCGAGAGCCACTGTACTCGGCTTTCTTCTTCAAAATATAAAACGGTCAATGCAGTAACCATCCTGTCCTAATATGGTACAGAATTTACTGGCAAAATCTCCACTACTTCTGAGAAACAGTAGAATAAAATCTAAAAGATAGGGGATAGGACAAGCACGGTGGCTCATGCCTGTAATCCCAGCACTTTGGGAGGTCAAGGCGGGTGGATCACTTGAGGTCAGGAGTTTGAGACCAGCCTGGCCAATATGATGAAACCCCCTCTCTACTAAAAATACAAAAATTAGCCAGGCTTTGTGGCGGGTGCTTGTAATCCCAGCTGCTAAGGAGGCTGAGGTAGGAGAATCACCTGAACTTGGGAGGCAGAGGCTGCAGTGAGCCAAGATTACACCACTGCACTCCAGCCTGGGTGACAGAGGGAGACTCTGTCAAGAAAGAAAGACAGAAAGAAAGACAAGAAAGACAAGAAAGACAGAAAGACAGAAAGAAAGAAAGAGGGAGAGAAAGAAAGGAAAGAAAAGAAAAGAAAAGAAAGGAAAGAAGGAAGGAAAGAAAAAGAAAGAAAGAAGGAAAGAAAGAAAGAAAAGAAAGAAAAAGAAAAAGAAAGAAAGAAAGAAAAAGAAAGAAAGAAAGAGAGAGAGAGAAAGAGAGAGAGAGAGAGAGAAAGAAAGATAGATGGGGGGGAATCCCTATCACAAGTTATCAATAGTTTTAGTGAAAATGTTATTACCTTAAAATAAATAAATGTCCTTGACAATGGATAGATATGAATGTATCCAGAGTTAAAAATATTTCTCATTAGTCTTCCATGCTGCAGTAGAAATTATACATTTAACCATGACTATTTAAAATATAAGCTCTTTGGAGTTAAAACACAACAGTGCTTTAGAGAGTAATGGGTTTAAAAAACCAGCACAATAATCACCAAGAGCTTTTAGAAATATAGATATCCTGGCTTGACCCCCCATAAATCTTGATTTAGAATGGCTGAGTTAAGGCCTAATTCTGTATTTTGAAAATTAGTGATCCCAATGCCAGTCAGATTTGAATACTACCACTTTAGACATCAATTACTTAAAATACTATGAATAAAATCTATAGGAGTTTTTTTTTTTTTTTTAACAATTTCTAATAAAGAACTGATTCCCCCACATCCAGTTTTTTTCTGCAATCCTTTATCCAGGGGCTGTCAGGAACCTTAGAAGATACTACTCTTCTACTTTTAAAACCCTTCATTGGCTGGGCACAGTGGCTCACGCCTATAATCCCAGCACTTTGGGAGGCCAAGGTGGGCTGATCATGAGGTCAAGAGATTGAGACCATCCTGGCCAACATGGTGAAACTCCGTCTCTACTAAAATGCAAAAAATTAGCTGGGCATGATGGCACGCACCTGTAGTCCCAGCTACTCAGGAGGCTGAAGGAGGAGAATCACTTGAACCCGGGAGGTGGAGGTTGCAGTAAGCCAAGATCGCGCCACTGCACTCCAGCCTGGCAACAGAGCGAGACTCCGTCCCAAAAACAAAAGAAAACAAAACAAAATGAAAAACCCTTCACTGACATCTCAGGATAAAAGCTGATGTTTTCAGCTTGCTTTTAGAGGCCCTCTGTTATTTGACCAAATGCACTCAGCCTCATTTCTCACCATACCACTCCCTCTAATTTCCCTTACACTCTATCTACATCCAACTTCTCCAACTTCTTCAAGTATCCCATAGCTTTTACACTTCTATGCTTTCGTGCATGCTGATCCTTCTGCCTAGAATACCAATTTCCCTATGCTTCAACTGTGAATTCACTCACCCTTCAAGGCTTAATTCAATTGTTATTTCTTCCACGAACCCATTTGGAAATGTGTCATCACTTCAAGAAGTTAGGTGCCCCTTCCTCCATGTTCCCAAAGCAATGGCTAACTTTCTAGGTTATCCCTTTTATTATTGCTATTGTAATTGTTTACAGGTATGTCTTCCCTAGGAGCCAGAATGTTCCTCAAATATTGGGCCCAATTTTGTCATCTTTGCAATCCAACAATACTTTAGATAGTATCTAGCCCACAATGAACTTAAATATTTTAATTAATCACACTTTGCATAAAGATATATACCTTGCCTTTAGGAAGTTTAGTACAGATAAAATTCAAGGTGCTTTACTTTCTGACATTGACCTGCCTTATCAACTAAGCCACTACACCTAGACACAGCCTAATTCAAACTAATTCAAACCTCAGAAATCTGTTCCACTGTACTTGCCAAGTATTCTTACTTATTTACTTATACACACACACAAACACACAACCCAATGTGCTTCCTGTCAATGATTTCTCCTTTCTCTGACTGATAAAAATCTTACTCATCCATCAAGGCCAAACCCTAACCCCACTTCTTTGCATAATTCATTCTGACCCACCTTTGGCAAACCAACTGCTCCTTCTATTTTTGAACAAAAGAAATCAATCAAGCAAGGACAATCTTGTTAATGTAAATTAACTCTGTGATGGGCTTTTTATCCATTTCTTCCAGTTTGTCTTCCCAGATTTACCTTTGTTTTCCCTCCCAACTATAACTCAAGTCCCTAAGCCCCCACAAGAGAACTTTTACTGTCTCAGTTATCAAGTGTACCTTCCCACTCCAGGCTGCCAGTTCCAAAATTACACTCCCTGCAGTCATCTGATACCCGAGTAAAGCCCTTCCTTGACTCCCAGGTCCTTCAATCAACAGTTTCATTGAATGTAACTCCATTTCAGGCCCACAGCCCACGATTATGCCAAGAAAGGTTTCACCAACCCTCCTGATACAGACTTTTCTCCATTTCTCAGTGCTTTTACTGTGTTTGGAGAATTCTGTGGTAGATATTCACTTTCAAAGAGATTCCATTATTCCTTAAAACCTAAAATATGCATTGGAATCTAATATTTGAATTCTTTTACTGCATTCCAGCCTAGAAGTCATCCAGCCTATGCTTGAAAAGTTGCAATGACAGGAAATCTAAAATCTCCAAAGACTATTCTATCTTCAGTCATCTTATTTAATGAGTTATCACTTATAATAAGCTCTGTCTTACACTGCATTGCAATAATTTGTTTACATATTTGCTTTCCCTTTCACCCCTCCCCTGCTAGACTTAGACTATAAACACCTCAAGAACAAAGTTCATGTCCTATGTATTTCTCGATCCGCAACACCAGGCCTGGCACAGAATAGGTAATCAATAAAGATTTATTGAATAAACAAACGAATGAATAAACAAAGAAAAAAGTTCCAGCTGTTAGTACTAAATCCTGTATCTTAGAGCTATTCAGAAAAGACTACTATCTCTTCCCCAGACAGAACTTTAAATACCTGAAATACTCTTTTGAGACCCCCCAAATCTATTTTCTCAATGTCAAACATTTCCAGGACCTTCAACTACACTCACAGAACACAATTTTGTGCTTTCTTAATCACTTCCTTCTGAACTTACTTAAGGTTTCCATACTACTTTCCAGGTTCCTTGCAGCCCTCCAAGCAGCCCTTTCCTATAGGTTCTCCACAAGTCTTTCCTCTTTTTACCCTTATTGATTTCCTCAATGGTCATTCTGTATATCTACACTCACCATAATAATTAGCACATTTTAATACCTATACCATTTTAAACTACGGGAAAACAGGTCCAAAACAAGAAACATGCTCAACTTTTGAATAAGGTGAGCAAACACACCTTAATCTTTTAATAGTCTCTGTAGACCAAAAGTTTGAAAGGATGAAAAACCAATGCCTCAGACATGCTGCAATATAAAGCTAGGCATGAGGCCAACATTATGACAGCTCAGATAGCACCATTCTATCCATTGTGGACAACAAATGAATACAACAGACAGAGAGAAAGACACAGTGATCACATTTTACCAATGCCCCAGAGGCTCAGGGAACCTAGTAATTTATGAGCAACTAATTATACTGAAGCATTAATTATGAATCAACTGAATGACTCTATAATAAATAAAGGATCACTGTGAGGTTTCAAAAGGTAGGGCAATTTTTTAAAAGATTACTGGAATTAAAGTCAGGAGACCCAGGTTTAAGTCCTGGCTCTGCAATTTATAAGCCATGGTCCCCCTGTAGAAGTCCCATCACCTATGACCTGTAATTTGATGTTTCTCACTATGCAGTCTCTAGACTTAATACAGGTCAGGAGGCAACCAAGGAGGGGAAGTGATTTGTGCCTCTTCTGAAGCACGCTATACAAGGCATAAAGATACAGTGCTACAGTAGAAAGATGGGAAAGAAAATACTTTTCAAGTAGCCACGATGTGTAAAGTCCTTTACATACTGAATCAAAGTAGACAGGGATTCAGAGAAGGAATGTGCTCACCAACAACTACCTCTTTCTACTCTTATTACCCTGGATTCCACAGTCACTGGTATAAAACAAAACCAAGTTAATCAAATATTTTAAGATGCACATAATATCAAAGCCAAAGGCTTCCTTGGAAGTCATCCAACCTGACTGTCTAATGTTACAGGTAGGAATACTGAAGTCCAGAGTGCAAGAGGAAATTACCTAAGATCACACAGCAATTTATAGGTAGAGTAGGGACAGAACCCTCTTTAAACTGACAGAAATTTTACTTATCCTTCCCAGCAAAACTCAAACCTCATCTTTTTTTAGTATTTAGTTTTTGTGGGTACATAGTAGATGTATATATTTATGGAGTACATGAGATATTCTGTACCCAGGCATGCAACGTGAAATAATCATATCATGGAGGATGGGGTATCTATCCCCTCAAGCATTTATCCTTTGTGTTACAAACAATCCAATTATACTCTTTTAGTTTTTTGGGTTTTTTTTGTTTTTTTTTTGAGACGGAGTCTTGCTCTGTCGCCCAGGCTGGAGAGTAGTGGCCGGATCTCAGCTCACTGCAAGCTCCGCCTTCCAGGTTTACGCCATTCTCCTGCCTCAGCCTCCCCAGTAGCTGGGACTACAGGCGCCCGCCACCTCGCCCGGCTAGTTTTTTGTATTTTTTAGTAGAGATGGGGTTTCACCGTGTTAGCCAGGATGGTCTTGATCTCCTGACCTCATGATCCGCCCGTCTCGGCCTCCCAAAGTGCTGGGATTACAGGCTTGAGCCACCGTGCCCGGCCTTCTTTTAGTTATTTTTAAATGAGCAATTAAGTTATTATTGATTATAGTCACCCTGCTGTGCTATCAAAAAATAGGTCTTATTTATTCTTTCTATTTTTTTGTACCCATTAACCATCCTTGCTTTCCACTAGCCCTCCACTACCCTTTCCAGCCACTGGTAACCATCCTTCTATTATCTATGTCCATTAGTTCAAATGTTTTGATTTTTAGATCCCACAAATAAGTGAGAACATGTGATGTTTGTCTTTCTGTGCCTGGCTTATTTCACTTAAGATAATGATCTTCAGTTTCATCCATGTTGTTGCAAATGACAGGATCTCATTCTTTTTTGTGGCTGAATAGTACTCCATTGTGCATATGTACCACATTTTCTTTATTTTTTCAACTGTAAATAGACACTGTGATTGCTTCCAAATCTTAGCTATCAGGAACAGTGCTGCAACATCAGGAGTTCAGGTATTTCTTCAATATACTAATTTCCTTTCCTGTGGGTAGATACCCAGCCATGGGATTGCTGGATCATAAGGTAGGTCTATTTTTAGTTTTTTGTTTGTTTGTTTGTTTGTTTGTTTTTTTATCAGACCTCATCTTTAAACTCTCTGCCAAAGGATTTTCCAACTATACTGTTCTTGAGGTAATTCTAGCCCTTTGTGTTCTGCTACTTCTAATTTATGATTAGTTTAGTCAAATCTAGCCAATGGCAAATATAAAAATATTATTAGCACATTTGGGCTGGGCTTGACTTTTACTAAAAGTCTACCCTAAGTACCAGAAATGATAAATGAATTCTTATTCCTCCAATCAAAAAAAAAAAAAAAAAAAACACAGAATATGTAAGTAAACACATATGAAAGTTATATACACCTTTTGCTGAAGCTGCAGGTTCTTCATTCAAATGCAGTTCAAGTGCAGTTCACCTTACATATAAAAAAAAATACATATAAAAATATGTAAGGTGCTATATATGCTAGAAACCAAGAATAAATATATGAAAGAAGACACATAGGTAGATAGACAGATAGATAATGAATAAAATATGACCTGACCCTAGAGGCTATCACCATCTAGTTAGCAGAAGGCGGTCCCTAGAAAACCACGATGCCAGGTCAATTGTGAATAGTGCTGTAGAACAGTACAAACAGTAAAATGTTCAAACACACATGAAAGAAAGGTTAAATTGAATTTGAGTGATCAGTGAAGTTTAAGAAAAGAGGTGGTATTCAGAGTAGCAGCTTAAAGAACAAATAGGTCAGACTAGTGGTTTTTAACTCTAGGCTATTAGAATCCCCTGTGAGTTTTTTTCTTAAAGCTCACTGGTGCTGAAGTTTAACACCAGTGCTGAAGTGCTCGGGGAGAAGTATATTAATATGTGCAATTTATTTTCAAATGCATTTTTAAGAAATAAGATTAATGAACAGGGATACAACATAATATACATGTCAATATATAATGCATATGATAAAGTTAGTATACGAAAATGTTAATGGTAGGAGAATCTAGGTGGTGGGTACACAGGTACTCACTATAAGATTCTTTCAATGTTTGAAATTTTTCTTAATAAAATGTGGAGGAGGAAAACATTAATACTTGAACTCTACCCCTAGAGTTGCTGATTTAATTGGTCTGGGGTAGGTCCAGGCATTAGTATATAGTGCTTGGCCCAAAGAAAAGAGACAATAAATGAGTGATTTTCATGGAGAAAGATGATGGCAAATGCATCTAGACCACAGAATAACATAAATGTGAGAGTACAGTGTGGCAGAACGCAACATAAAAGAATAAAATGGGAGACTGAAAAAGTGGAACAGTGCAGATCACAGCAGGTCTTTTATGTACCACATAGAGCACTAGTCAGAAAAATGGTCCATTCTAAACAGCTCTAGAACTGTGCAATAAATGGCCCATGTTAAAAATAAAAGATGGGGCTTTTAATTAAAAAACAAGGCTGTGGAGAGATGACAATGAGAAAAGAGGTATTGCGTGGAGGAGGAGACCATCTGCTACCCATCTGCACTGAGGACTCAGTGATGCCTTGAGTTCACACAATGGGACTAAGCACCAGAGAAGATAAATGAATTCTGGTGCTTAGTCCAAGTCACACAATAAGACCTGGAGTTTAAGAGAGTCTTCTACACTGCCTTATAGAGTTGCTAAAATTCTAGAAACAGTTTCCTCAGAAAATCTTCAGGATTAACCATTTTTACAACTAGGATTTTAGCATTATTTGGGGGCTGTTTTAATAATCACTAACATTAGATCACACTTTGGAGTTTACAGAAAACTCAGAAGTCTATCTGGTATCATTTTTCTCATTCATCAGTGCAAATATTTATTCATCACCTACTGTTTGACAAGCTATGCATGAAGAACAGTGAACAAGTCAGAAGAAGAAGCAAAGTTTCAAAGATGCTGCCAGTCACCCAGGGCCATACAGCTAGTGGGCAGCAGAGGCAGGAACCTGAAATTAGGCCTGTGTGGTGATAGAACCACTACACCACACTACACTGTTGACTCTAGAGGCAAAGGAAAGGACTAGATAACCTCTAATATTAACTCGAGAAGAAATAAAACCTGTTCCATATACTAATCACACTTCTTAGTCCAAACAGCCCACAGCAGCTGCAACTGGCATGATCAACACTCCATCCAGAACTGGGGAGTACTGTATGCCCTTGAGGCCTGGTTATGAGAATCTGATCTTTAATTATACTGTGCCAGGAGGTTTTCTTTGGCAGGGGACTGGAATGCCGCAGTCTTGAATTTGCTGAGGGATGTCCTTCTAACATGTCAAAGATACTCCCACTATGCAGCCCGGCCACTTGCTCTGGTTTAGCAACAACTGCTAGAGCAGCAGGGAGGAAAACTGTTGGCTGTTTCTGGGCGGTTAGGAAAGCTACTTTACTTTCTGATACTCAGTTTCCCTTTATGTAAAACACAAACAAGACTACCTACTTTATAGAGTTATGAGAATTAACAAGCATATATAAAAGCACCTATCATGCTGCCTGGCACAAAATAAATGTTCAATAAATATTTGTTCCCTTCCCCCACTTATATTTCTAGTTTCATCTCTACTATTTCCTAAACATGTCATTCTAGCTTACTAAGCTTTCATGTTCCTGCCTTTGCCTATGCTGTTTTCTCTGCCTAAAACGTCCCAACTTCTCTGCCAAACAAACTCCTACTCATTCTTCAAGACCCAACCTGACTCACTTCCCCTATGCAACCTTCACAGAAACCCCTCATCTCTATCTTTCCCCCAAATTTAACAGATCCCACTACTTCTGCTCCCGAAATGTAATAGCATTTTATATGTACTTCTATGCAACAATTTCCAAATTTCATCATATCAACCATAATCCATGCTTCTTGTCCTCACCAGGCCATGAATAACTCAAGGGAAAAAATTGAAGCTTGTTTAATCTCTACATCCCCAGGCTGAGCTGTTACACACCTGGTAATCAGCCAAGGTTCACTGACTAAGGCAGCCTGGATTAGCAGAAAAAACACAGGAACTAAAAGGATCCTGAAGAACCAGCCAGTTTTATTTTTATAAAATAAAAACCTTTATTTTATGGGAACCTGGAACCTATAGGGATATGCAATTTACCTAAAATCACTAAATGAGTGATAAAAACATTACTAGCTTCTGGTTATTCTCTTGAAAACTCTCTTTCTACACTAATTATGTAATTTGAGACAGAATGAACAAGTGACTATATCTGGGAGGCTGCCTACAATTAGAGAAGAATGAGAGGCAGCAAAGTGAAGTGGAAAGGCCAGAGAAATTTAGGGTGAGAGACTGAAGTTCTCTTAGGCTGGCTCTGTACCTCTAATCCTCCCCACTCCCATCCATACCTATGCAACTTCCTCACTCCTACCACCTTGCAGACAGTCACTAGAGTTACTTCCAGAAACCAGTACTTACAGGTCTTATAATCCTCTGCCTACTATCTTGGGAAATTCCTAATCTGCAACCCCAGTTGAGTTATTCCCAATAATTAAGGCAAAAATTCAAATTTAAACTTCAAACCTCCAAACCTCCCACTGGATGACCTGCAATGATAAAGTTGAGGCCCTTATAATCTGAGAGCTGGAAGGAACCATAAAGGGGCCACTCTGTTCAACCTCCCAGGAAACAATGGAATCTATTGTACTGTCTCCTAGTTGGTTGACCTTCCAGCCAACCTCTGCCTGAACATGTTCTGATTTCCCACATTGCTACATGTTGCCTCAATGGAATAGTTTATCTCAAAGTGTCAAAAACCATAGCATGAAAATGGGATTGTCTCCCTCCTCTAAAAAGTAATTAGGACTAAATCAATCAATCAATCCTACAGTTTTCATTTACTTCAGTCATCCATGATCACTCAAACTCTCATCTCCAACCTTTTCTGTGAACCCTCTAACCTGCCCAAATTCCCTCCCCCTGTCCTGACTCTGAAACCTTTCCACTATTCCCTCTGGAACTTCTCATTTGCCACTGGCTAACACTCCTCTGCTCCTTTACCTTAAAAGAAATCTGGCTATGCCCTGAAGAAGAGCCTTCTCTAGAAGCCCTCTCAACTGGAGGCTGTTTTCCCTCTTACACCCTACTTATCAGTGTTGTCCTTAATTTTCAGTGCCATTTCCAAACTATGTCTTTCTCTCCCTCTTGTAAAAACCTGTATTTTCCTTTGAGTAGCTTCCACTGGCTGCTATCACACGTCTTTGCAGCCTACTAATCACTTTCTGGTCACTCCTACTGAAAGGCTTTATTTAGTTCCTCGTTCAGTCTTCTTCTGAACCCCTCTAGTCATCATTCTAGGTGACTTCAACAGCCACAATGATGATCATGTCAACACCCTAGTCACTCCATTTTTGGACCTACAGTCCAAGTTAGCCAATACTCTCATGATTACACCTGGGATCTTATCACCAAAATGTGCAACAATTCCAATATCTAGAATGAATCATATACACTTCAGATACAACCTCCTATCCATGCACTTACTCAAGAATTTCCACAATTCCTAGACTTCAATTTGAGCTCCAATAAACTATCCAGCAGTCCCCTGCCTTTTTCTCTCTCTTTATCTAATCATGGTCCATCAAAATTACTCAAACATCAAAAACTATCAACACCTTGCCCTTCTCTCCTTTTCCAAAATTTAACTGGCAAAATCCCAGCTTTGGGATAGTTGAACTCAACTTTCTCCCAACTGTCATTATATTGAAGCAGCCAAATGTCCTAGAGAACATTACAAAATCCAGTTAACCGCTTTCACTTGAAAGTTATGATTACCTTCTGCTCTGGTTTGAATGTGTCCCCCAAAGTTCAAGTATTGGAAACTTAACCCTCACTGCAACTGTTGAGAGGTGAGATCTTTAAAAGGTGATTGGATCACGAGGGCTCCAGCCTCATGAATGGATTAATGTTATTATCACAGGCATATATTAGTTATCAAGAGAGTGGGTTCCTGATCAAAAGGATGAGTTCACCCCCCTTCCCTTGTTACTCTTGCTCTCTTGCCCTTCCACCTTCTACCATGGAATGACATGGTAAGAAGGCCTTCACCAGATGCAGGTACCTTGGACTTCCCAGCTCTAGAACTTCAAGAAATATGTTTCCTTTCTTTAGAAATTGCCTATTCTGTGGTATTCTATCATAGCAACACAAAATAGGCTGAGACACTTTCCTACATATGATTACCCTACCTCAAATGGGAATTCAATAGGATTTTCCACTAGCCCTTCCCTTTAGCTAATGAGCTTACTTTCTTTTCTTTTTCCTTTTTTTCTTTTTTTTTTGTTTTGTTTTGAGATGGAGTCTCACTCTGCCGCCCAGGCTGGAGTGCAGTGGTACAATCTCAGCTCACTGCACCCTCTGCCTCGGGGGTTCAAGTGATTCTCCTGCTTCAGCCTCCCGAGTAGCTGGGACTACAGGCGCCCACCACCACAGCAGGCTAACTTTTTATTTTTAGTAGGGACCGGGTTTCACTATGTTGGCCAGGCTGGTCGTGAACTCCTGACCTCAGGTGATCCCCCGCCTCGGCCTCCCAAAGTGCTGACGTAAGCCACTGCGCCCAGCCAATGAGCTTACTTTCAACGAGAAAACAGAAATCTTGGCAGAAGAACTACATCTTCCTACCCTCAAATCTATGTGCCTCCCTGTATCTGCATCCATGTTCTCCTTCTTCCTTCCAGTTACAATGAAGGAGGTGTTCTTCCTCTCATCCAGAGCCAATTCTCTTTTATCCCTGTATTCCTTCACTCCCTCTCACCTGGTATAATCTGCTGTTTCAGCTATGTCAACCTTTCCCTCTCTGTTAGATACATTCAGTCATTCAACAAACATTTACTGAGCATCTACAAAGTACCAATACTAATCCAGTTGAATAAGAGAAAGGCCTTGTGCTCTTAGAGTTTATGGTCTAGTAAGAGATGCAGACAGAGAAATACACAAATAAATACACAATAGCAAGTCTATGTGTATGTGTGACTATTAGGGGGAGGGGCATGCATGGGGCATGGTACATAAGAGAAGATAATCAAGACAGGCTTCTCTGAGAAAGTTACTTAAGACCTCAATTAAATGAGACAGCAAATCATAGTAATATCTGGAAAAGCATTTTAAGCAGAGGGAGTAATAAGTACAAATGTCTCAGATGAGAATATACTGGGCACGTAGAACAGCAAAAAGATTGGCAAGGCTAAAGTTGAGTAAACAAAGAGAATTGTGGTAAGGGACTGAGATCAGAGATGTAACCAGAGGTCAGACTGTGTGGAACTTTACAGGCCACAATACATTTGGCTTTTGCAGCAAATGTGGAAAGACACTGACGGGTTTTGAGCACTGATCTGATTTATGTTTTTAAATAGACCACTCTAGCAGCAGAGGAGAATAGGCTGCAGGGGAACAATGCAGAAGTGGAGATACCATTAGGGAGTCATTACAATAATCCAGGTGAGAACTAATGGTGGCTCTGATGATTGGCAATAGGTGGAGAGAAGTAATTCAAAGGCAGATACATTTTGAAGGTAGAGTCAAATGGTTTAAAGATTAGATACAGCATGTGATTAAAAAAAGGAAAAATTAAGATGATATCTAAATTTCTGGACTGATCTGAGAAATACTGGGTGAATATAAACAAGTTCTGGTGTCTCCTATTCAAAGATAGACAGACAGACACACACACACACACCTTTCCCTTGACACCCACATCCTCCTCCAAATACCACTTATTTCTCTGCTCCCCTTCGTAGCAAAACTTCTCAGAACAACTGTCTACTTAAACTATCTCCACTTCCTCCCCTTCTGTTTGCCAACTAACAATCTACCATTTCATCAAAAGCAGTCTTGTCAAGATTATCAGTTATCCCCATCTTGCCAAAATAAATGCTTATTTTTCTGTCCTCACATTACTCAGTACCTTGGCAGCATTAAATGTAATTGACCTCTCTTCTCTTTCAAATACTCTACTTTCTTGGCTTCTAGGGAAGTACACTCACTTGGCTTTCCTTTCATCTTTCTGTCTACTCCTATCTCCTTTGCATAATCCTCCTTCTCCAGCTATCATCCACATATCCAAGGCTTGGGACCTTCGTTGCTCAGAACCTTCCTTACTGATACACTACACTTTCCCCAAGATTATTTCCTCCATTCTCATGGCTTTACATATTAATATGTTGATGATGCCCAAGTTTTGATCTCTAGACCAAACAGCTCTCTTTCAGCCTAAAAACCATCTATTAGACAACTCCACCTGCGTTTCTCATCAGTACCTTAAATCTAACAAGACCAAATGGAACTCTTGGTTTTCACAGCATCATCATGAGTTGTAATTATATTCGTTTACTTATTATACATCTCCCTCAATAAACGTCAGCTTTGTAAAGGAGCAACGGTATGCTTTTGTAAGTCTGCTGTGCTTACCAATGTATACTCAGCAACTAAACAGGACTTGGCAAGAGTAAGCACTCAGGGCCAGGTACGGTGGCTCATGCCTGTAATCCCAGCACTTTGGGTAGGCTGAGGTGGGTGGATCATCAGAGCTCAGGAGTTTGAGATCTGCCTGGGCAATGTGGTGAAACCCTGTCTCTACAAAAAATACAAAAGCTAGCCAGGTGTGTGGCATGCACCCGTAGTCCTAGCTACTCAGGAGGCTGAGGTGGGAGGATTGCTTGAGCCAAAAGGTCAAGACTGCAGTGAGTGAGCTGAGATTGCTCCACTACACTCCAGGCTGGGCGACAGAGAGAGACATTATCTCAAAGGAAAAAAAAGAGTAGACACCCAGTATCGACACCAAAATTTACTAGACCCTGTCCCTGCCCTCAAAAATCTCACAGACTAATGGGAAAGGCAGACACATTAACCACAATAACAATACAATATGGTAACTGCCATTATTGAGTGGTGAGAGGAAAGACATAGGTGCTGCATGAATCCAGAAGAGGGGCACTTAATAGCCTAGGAGTCAGGGGACTTGTAGAATAAGTACAGCTATTAAGTGCCTACTATATAATTATTATTTTTTCTTTTTTATATGATTGTTTTTAAGCTTTATAGTAACCCTTCAAAGTAGGTATAAATATCTTCCATTTTTATATATGAAGCTTAAAAATATTAAAAGTCAGGTAACAGTAAGTGGTAGAACCAGGATTTGAACTGAAGTCAATCTACTTTTAAGTCCCCCCTCCCCTTTTTTTGTTACATCATAAGAAGTCACTAAAAGTATCTTTTATAATTGCCACCTACTATCTGTTCGACTTTAAATAAAGCACATACTTCATGGTCTCTGTTTGACCATGAAGCTCATTACCAGTCCTAAAGCCCTATCTACCCCACTCCTTTTCCTTTACTCATTGAGGATTGAGGCTCAATCCTCTCCCATTATTAGTCTGTGAGTCTTTCGAGGGCAGAGAAAGGGTCTAGTAAATCTTGATGTCTATTCTTGCCTGTCAGTGGCAACCCTAGGCTTTCAGGCTATAGCATCTGAGCATTTTTTCACAGCTTGAAAATGCATTCGGGAACAACCACAATAACATCTATATGGCACTTTACAAAGCATTTTCACACATTCATGATTTCATCTGATCCTCACCAACCATATGAGGTGTTAAATCCCTATTCTATGGAGGCCAGTGGAAGTAAAAATACCTAGCCTAGCTACATCTGGTCTCTGGACTCTACACCCCACCAGAAATTGAATTTAAGAAAATGGAACAGGGAGAAAAGGAAGGAAGAGATCAAATGACTCATAGAGGGAGCTCAGCACATAGTCACCCAAGTGGCCTCAAGCCAGAAGTTAACAGGGACGAAGTCTGTTTCCCTTGCAAGGTAATGAGTGTTTGTTTGGCCATGGCACAGTGACCTGCCACATGGGATTGTTCTTTTTTTCATGTCAGCAGTACCTAGAGTCTCCCCCCAAAAAGTAGGCAGAAAAGAGGAGACAGGAAAACTCCTTGTACACTGTATGTATACACAAACTCAGGAGATAATAGGATATAAGAGAATAGATATCACCTTCAGAGAAGACTTAAGTTTAGGTCCTAGCTCTGCCACTGTCTTGCTAAATCAAAAGTGCCCTCTTCTACATTATTACAGCCCCTTGTGCTTCCTTCTACAATACTTACCACATGAGCTTCCACATTCCTTGACCTGCATTTGAGAGCAGCAACTGAGGCCAGTTTTAATTTTTGTATCCCCACCAACCTAGTACCATAATTACCATAATAAGCCTGGGAGGCTGAAGCTACAGTAGGCCATAATCGTACCACTGCACTCCAGCCTGGGCAACAGAGTAAGATCCTGTCTCAAGAAAAGAAAAAGAAAAAGACAGGCAATAATAGATACTGGCAAGGACAGGGAGAAAGAGGAACCCTCATATGCTGTTGGTGAAAATGTAAATTAGTAGAACCACTATGGAGAAATATATATAAATACACACACACACACACACACACACACTCCACATTCTGACAGTGAGTGTCAATAAAACAGCAACTTTGTCATTCTCATCTCTGCTTTCCTTCTAACTCCCCGACTTTAAGGACAGAGCTCACAAAAATTTTGTTGATTAACAAAGTGAAGAGACAACCCACAAAATGGAAGAAAATATTTGTAAGCTATCCATTTGACAAAGGATTAATAACCAGAATATATAAGGTGCTCAAACAACTAAATAGCAAAAAAAAACCAAGTAATCCAATTTAAAAACTTGCAAAGATCTGAATGGACGTTTTTCATAACAAGACATACAAATGTCCAACAGGTACATGAAAAAAATGCTCAACATCACTAACATCAGAGAAATGCAAATCAAAACCATAATGTGGCATCATCTCACTCCAGTTAAAATGGCTTGTATCAAAAAGACAGGCAAAGGCTGGGCACGATAGCTCATGCCTATAATCCCAACACTTTGGGAGGCCAAGGCAGGTAGATCACTTGAGTCCAGGAGTTCACGACCACCCTGGGCAACATAGGGAGACCACACCTCTAAAAAAAAAATTTTTTTTTTTTTTATTAGCCAGCATGCTGGCATGTGCCTGCAGTCCCAACTACTTCAGAGGCTGAGGTAGGAGACTGCTTGAGCCTGGGAGGTTGAAGCTACAGTAGGCTATGATCATACCAACGCACTCCAGCCTGGGCAACAGAGCAAGACCCTGTCTCAAGAAAAGAAAAAGACAAAGACAGGCAATAATAGATGCTGGCAAGGATGGGGAGAAAAAGGAACCCTCATATGCTGCTGGTGAAAATGTAAATAAGTAGAGCCACTATGGAGAATAGCATGGAGGTTCCTCAGAAACTAAAAAAAAACAACCATATGATTCAGCAATTCCACTATTGAGTATATATCTAAAAGAAAGCAAATCAATATATGAAAGATATCATACTCCCATGAACACTGTAGCACTATTTATAACAGCCAAAATGAAAATGTATACATATATATGTATATATACACACAACGGAATATTATTCGGCCACAGAAAAGAATGAAATCCTGTCATTTACCCCAACATGGTAAATGTTTATGTGGGAGGTAAAAAGATGAATCTCATGATGATACAGAGTAGACTGGTGGTTACCAAAGGCCAGAAAAGGGAGTAGGGAGGAGGAAGGGGAAAAAAGGATATAAATGTACTTACTGAAACTGAACTGTACAGTTAAGTACAATGGAATATTATTCAGCCATAAAAAAAGAATAAAATCCTGTCATTTGCAGCAACATGGATGACACTGGAGGCCATTTTTTCAGATTAAAAAAAAGCCAGGTACAGGAAGACAAATATCACATGTTCTCACTCATATGTGGGAGGTAAAAAAGTAGATCTCATGATGATACACAGTAGACTGGTGGTTACCAAAGGCCAGGAAAAGGAGTGAAGAGGATGAAGGGGGAAAAAAAGATATAAATGTACTTACTGAAACTGAATTGTACACTTTAAACATGATAAACACAGTAAATTCTTTCAAATTTTTTAACTAAAAAAAAATTTGCTGAGTAGAAATCAGTTCAAAAAGCCAGTAATCAAAGGGGAAGATTATTAACCTATACAGTCCCCTTTCCCAGACTATAATCTCTCTCTTTCTATACACAGCCCTACCCCAAATAACCCCTATCTTGTCCAGGCCACTGTCTTCTTCAAAAGAGCACTGTCTTCTCCTCCAGGCCTCCTCCTCCTGTCCCTCCAACCCATCCCTGCTATCCTCCCTCTTCTTCCCTGAGCTACCTACTTTCCTCCACAGCCATCTCACAGCTGCCAGAGTTTCTGGTCCTCCCAGTCACTTATCTCACTAAAGGGAACTTGAGCCTCTGCCCAGCACTACTTGACATTCTTGCTCTCCTCCCACTCAGGCCCCCCATTTCCCATCTTGCTTATTCCCTACTGCCTACCTGCTGCCCCACCACCACCAGAAAAGATAGGAAACAAATGCAGGAAGAGCGAGTGCTTCTTGGCAGGCCCAAAGCAAGGCACAGAGGCAGTAAAGAGAGAGAATGGTACCTGGGGAAGATAAAATTTGGAGGTAAAAGCTAGAAGCAGGTGAGTTAGGTAGAAAACAACGTTTGGACCTCACAAACACAGAAAAGGTCTCTACAAACCAGTAACCTACGAATAATGAGAAAGCTTAACCAAAAATTTTTGAAAAGAGAAGAAAGCCTAATCAAGAGGGGGAGGATCCAAGAGAGGGAAGGAAAAACTGGCTACACAGGGGGAGAAATACAAAAGGGGAAGCAAGAGGGGAGGAGGAAGGGTGAAGGGGATGGCAGGAGAAAAGGTAGGCAGGGGGCAGGAAAAATGATCAGGAGGAGGAAATAGAAAGAAAAGCGAGGAGAGGAAGACATAGAGTCATGAGAAAACTAGGGGGAGGAAAGAGGTCCAAAATAATCAAAGTAGGTTATTATCGGGCCTGACATGAGCTTCTTGGTGCCAGGTAATAAAGAAGGAAGGAATTATAGTGATTAAGATATTACCACAGGCACGTCTGTCATTAACTTAGCAGAATAAGGAAGGGGCTCCAGAGAAGAGAGTCTAGTTTAAAGCAACTTTATATCTAAGGACAGAAAAATTGGCCAGTTTAGAAGCATTAACATACCTTGACCTTCTACTTTCCAACCCTACCTCCCTACACCGAACGCACCTACGCACCACACTAAAAATAAGCATCAGCATTCTCAGACTTTGCTTTGCCCCTGAAGAACCAGCAAGATGCCATTCGAAAGGCTAGCTGGAAGACAGGATACCAAAGTCTACTTCCCAAGTTCTCCTTTCTTCTACAGTGTTGAGGGAGGGATATCTCTGCAGCCCATTTTAGCACTTTAAACCAGCTCACCTTTCCAAAAGATGGTTTGACGGTCTGGAAAAGCCAAAGTAACAAACAATGTCAAGTCCTTCACTGCACAGATATGGCAACTCAAGCACAGAGGATGTCTGAACAGGACCAGTCCCCCCAGTCTCCTCCCTCCCAGTTCATTCAACCTCTTAACAGAGAAAAGCCCCCACAGTCCCAGCAGGCCAGCGACTAAGCCAAAGCAGAGGAAAGCACCACCTTGGCCACCAAGTAGAAGGGGGCTTGCAAAGGAGCAGAGCCTCTGAGGCAGAGCAGTTCCCCAAAGGCGCAGCTTCCCCTTCACACCCTTCCCTGGGCAGAGCTCTGATTCCAGTGCAGGCCTAGCCCTGGTTGGGCTCATCTAAAGGTTCCACCCTCAGCCCTTTCTCTCATTTAGGTCCCTTAAGGTAAGAGGAAAGTAAGACACCCCTCAAAATCTACTGGATCCCGTGTCACCATTCTCCGAAAGCCGGAGGAGATCCCCCAGAACCCGGCCCAGCTAGGGGAGCCCCAAGCAGGGCCGGCATTACCTGGTGGGAAAGGCTGGCCCCGGCATCTCTGGAGATTGTTTCCGTCGCAGAGCCGCACCTCTGCCTGCCCAGCCGGGTACCCACAAGGCCCCTGCTCCACCGGCTCCGCTCGATTCGGCTGGGCTGGGCTCCTGGCAGCTCAGCCGCCAGCTCCCGAGGTGCAGCACGCTCGCGCCCTCGCAGGGCGGCAGCGAAGGCGCCGCGTCGGGGTTGGCGAAACAGAAGGGGCGGGGGAAGAAAGGAGGGAAGGAGGCGGGAGGAAGCCGCGCGCTTCTCCTTTTCTGCAAAGCAGAGCTGAGGGCGGGGAGACGGCTATCTTCCCACCGTCTCAGCTATTCTCCCCACCCAGTCTCCAGCAGGAGGTAATTTCTCTCCAGGGCCAGGTTTTCCAGGGCTTGTCAGAATCCTGTGTGAGCTCCAGAGTCAAGGAAGACAACCAGAGCTCCTCTGTGCCTTAGTTTCTACAGCTGAGTATAGAGGAGTCTCTTCTAGGATTCCTCAGGTCAGACCTAGGATTCACATTAGGCATCAGGGAAAGAGATACACCTCCCCCCTCCCCAAACGTGCCAGGTTCTAATTCTAATGCTCCAGGAAGAACGCTAGGTGGGCCCCTATAACTGCTTCTAAGCAAAGAAAGCTCAGCAGCTGCAGCTGCTACATCATTATTATTATTATTATTATTATTATTATTATTATTATTATTATTATTATCATCATCATCATCATCATCATCATCATCATCATCATCATCATTTTGAGACAGAGTCTTGCTGTGTGCCCAGGCTGGAGTGCAGTGGTTGGATCTTGGCTCACTGCAGCCTTGACCTTCCCGGGCTCAGGTGATCCTTCTTCCACCTCAGTCTCCCAAGTAGCTGGGACTACAGGTACCTGCCACCACACCCCGTTACTTTTGTATTTTTTGTACAGATGGGGTTTGCCATGTTGCCGAGGCTAGTCTCAAATCCTGTTCTCAAGCAATCCTTCTGCCTCGGCCTCCCAAACTGCAGATTACAGGCGTGAGCCACCACACCTGGCCACTGCTACCATTTATTAACAACTACCGTGTACCAGGTAATTTATAAATGTTATGTCTCTCTCAAAACAACCTTATAAAGTAGGCACTATACCAATTCACATATGTCAAAACGGAGGTCCAGGGAAAATGTCCAGGGCTCATACAATATTTTTTAACCAATTATTGTGTATCAGGCATTGTGATGGAACCTGAGCTGAACAACACATTAGAGAACATTTACCAACATGGCCCAGACTAGTAGTGCCTCTAGTAGTGCCTCCCAATTACTGAAACAATAAAACACACCTTCACACATTTGCAAATGCTCCCTAGGAGGAGGCATGACAGAAGTCAGATTATGTGGTGTCTTTCGGGTCATAATTAGGTGTTAGGCTTTTGTTCCAAGTTTTATCAGTGGGAAGGCTTTGAAAGGTTTGAAAGCAGGATGACAAACTCTAACTTACATTTTTTAAAAGATCACTGGCTGTTCAGCGGAGAAAGGGGGTAGGAGTGGAAATAAGAAACAAGATAATAAATTCACTCAGAGGTTCAGGCAACAGAAAATGGTAATGATTTAGACTAACATATTGTAAGATAATGTAAAAAGAAGCAAGCATGTTTTCTAAAGACACAGCTTGGAAGAAGCAGCAGCAGAACTTGGTGGAAAACAGAATACAATGGGTGAAAGAAGTCAGTGACTTCCCCAAGATCACACATCTGGTAAATGCTCAGGAGTTCAAGGCCAGCCTGGCCAACATGGTGAAACCCCATCTCTACTAAAAATACAAAAAATTAGCTGGGTGGTGGCGGGCACCTGTAATCCCAGCTACTCGGGAGGCTGAGGCAGGAGAATCCCTTGGACCCGGGAGGCGGAAGTTGCAGTGAGCTGAGATCGCACCACTGGACTCAAGTCTGGGCAACAAGAGCGAAACTCCATCTCAAAAAAAGAAAAAGGAAAAAAAAAAAAGAATTGGTCAATAATAGAGACTTGGAGAGTTGCTGTAGTCTGAGGATTCAGCTTCAAAGTCATTTTAAGATTTTTTTTTAACCCCACACCATGTCCTTCATCCCAATTTACACAGGGTGAATGAGAGCCAGAAGTAGTCCTCTGCCTTAGACACAGCTTTTCAAACTAATAATCAATAATCATAGGAACTTATCTTACTCAACTTCCCACTCCATGCAGCATCCCCTTTGGATGGTCTTCCAGGCTTTTCTGAAATACTTGCAGGAATGAGGAGCTCACTTTCCACTAGCACTATGAGGCAGTGTTTCCTCACATTCAGCCAGGTGGCTCTCTGTAAATTTCTAATTCTGCTCCAGGAGCAATGTCCTCCAGGGCAGGTCACATTAAAGGCTTGCAACTATGTATGTATGTAAGCTAATTTATTATGCCCCTCCACTTTCTCTCTTCTCCAAGATAAATACTCCCAGTTCTTTGATAAATACTCCCAGTTCTTTTACTCGTTTGTTCATTCAACAACTATTTAAGCATCTTGTGCAAGTCACTGGGGATAGACACATCAGTGAACAGAACCACATCTTCCAGGAGCTGATGATTTTATGGTTTAGTAGGGTAGCTTTCAATTATCCCTGTCCACCAGAATAACCTGTAAAGCTTTAAATATGTGTAAATATACTAGAGTCCCAGCAGAGATTCTGACTCGGTTGGTCTGGGATGTGGCCTAGGCAATATATTTTTATAGATATAACTATATTGATATCTATTGGAAGACTGAGTTACTATAAAGCTACAGTGATAATGACAATGTGGTATTAACGAAAAAATAGATAAACAGATCAGTGGAATTGAAGTAAATAGCCCAAAATAGACCCATACAAATGTGGTTAACTGACTGTAAAAGAGAAAAGGAAATTCAATGAAGAAAGGACAGTCTTTTCAATAAATTGTGCTAGAACTGGACATCCACATCCAAAAAAATGAACCTAGACACAGACTTTATGCTTTTTACAAAAATTAACTCAAAATGGATCACAGACCATTGCATTTGCAAAATGCAAAACTAAAATGTCTAAAATATAATGTAGGGGAAAATCTAGATGACCTTGGGTTTGGCAATGACTTTTTAGATATAGTCCCAAAAGCAAGATCCATGAAAGAAAAAAATTGACATGTTAGACTTGATTAAAATTTAAAATTTCTGCAAAATACAGTGTTAAGAGAATGAAGAAACAAACCATAGACTGGGAGAAAACACATCTGATAAAAGGCTTGTATCAAAATATACATAGAACTCTTAAAACTCAATAAGACGTGACCCAATTACAGAAAAAAAAAGCTGGGCAAAAGATCTGAACAGACACTTCACCAAGGAAGATATACACATGACAAGCGTATGAAAAGATGCTCAGCATCTTTTATCATTAGAGAATTGCAAATTAAAACAACAATGAGGTATTACTACACATCTATTAGAATAACTAAAATCCAAAACACTGACAACACCAAATGGTGATAGGGATATGCAACAACAGGAACTCTCTCATTCATTGCTGGTGAAAATGCAAAATGGTACAACCACTTTGGAAGACAGTTTAGGAATTTCTTACAAGCTAAATACAGTTATGTGTCACTTAATGACAGGCATACATTCTGGGAAAGGTGTCATTAGGTGATTTCATTGTTATGTGAACATCACAGAGTGTACACATGCAAACCTAGATGGTACAGCCTACTACACACCTAGCCTATATGGTATAGCCTACTACTGCTCCGAGACTACAAACTTGTATAGCATGTTACTGTACTGAATACTAGGCAACTGTATCACAATAGTATTTATGTATCTAAACATACATAAACATAGAAAAAGTACAGTAAAAATACGCCATAAAAGATTAAAACAAAAAAAAAAAAAAAAAAAAACAGTACATCTGTAAAGGGCATTTACCATGAATGGAACTTGCAGGACTGGAAGTTTCTCTGGGTGAGCCAGTGAGTGAGTGGTAAGTGAATGGGAAGGCCTAGGACATTATTGTACACTATGGTAGACTTTATAAACAGTATATGTTTAGACTGAACTAAACTTTAATTTTTTTCTTTCTTCAATAATAAATTAATCTTAACTTCCTATAAGTTTTTACTTTATAAACTTTTTAATTTTTTAAAAACATTTTGACTTGGCTGGGCACGGTGGCTCAAGCCTGTAATCCCAGCACTTTGGGAGGCCGAGAAAGGCGGATCACAAGGTCAGGAGATCAAGACCATCCTGGCTAACATGGTGGAACCCCATCTCTACTAAAAAATACAAAAAAAAACTAGCCGGGCGTGGTGGTGGATGCCTGTAGCTACTCGGGAGGCTGAGGCAGGAGAATGGCGTAAACCCGAGAGGCAGAGCTTGCAGTGAGCTGAGATCCGGCCACTGCACTCCAGCCTGGGCGACAGAGCGAGACTCTGTCTCAAAAAAAAAAAAAAAATTTTGACTCTATTGTAGTTAATACTTGGCTTAAGACACAAGCACATTGTACAGCTATACAACAATATTTTCTTTATAGCTTTATTCTAATGCTTTTTTGTATTCTTTGTAGTATTATCAGTAGTAGTAGTAGCAGTAGTAATAATAATAGAGTCTCAACTCCATCACCCAGATAGGAGTACAGTGGCATGATCTTGGCTCACTGCAGCCTCCACTTTCTGGGTTCAAGCAATTCTTGTGCCTCAGCCTCCCGAGTAGCTGGAATTACAGGCATGTGCCACCATGCCCAGCTAATTTTTGTATTTTCAGTAGAGATGGAGTTTCACCACATTGTCCAGGCTGGTCTCCAACTCCTGAGTTCAAGCTATTCACTTGTCTCGGCCTCCCAAAGTGCTCGCATTACAGGTGTGAGCCACCACGCCTATCTATTTTTATTTTTTTACCTTTTAAACTTTTTGTTGAAAACTAACACATAAACACACACTTTAGTCTACATCTACACACGGTCAGGACTGTCAATATTAGTGTCTTCTACCTGTACATCTTGTCCCACTGTCAAGATTAGTGTCTTCCACCTCTACATCTTGTCCCACTGGAAGATCTTTAGGGGCAGTAACATGCATGGAGCTGACATCTCTTATGATAACAATGACTTCTTCTGGAAGACCTCCCAAAGGACCTGCCTGAGGCTGATTTATAGTTAACTTTTTTTTATAAGTAGGAGTACACTCTAAAATAACAACAAAAAGCATAGTAAATATATACACCAGTAACAGAGTCATTTATCATCATTATCAAGCATTATATAATACATATAATTATGTGTTCTATACTTTTATATGACTGGCAGCACAGTAGGTTTGTTTACACCAGCATCTCCACAAACATGAGTAATATGTTGCATTAATATGTGATGATGGCTATATCATATATGTGGTCCATCACTGACTGAATCATCATTATGTGATTATAGTATTCCTAGGTATTTACTCAAATGAGTTGAAAACTATGTTCACACAAAAACCTGCTCATGAATGTTTATTGCAGTTTTATTCAGAATTGCTAAAAACTGGAAGCGACTGAGATATCCTTCAAGATTGAATGAATAAACTGTGGTATGTCATACAATGTAGTATTATTCAGTAAAAAAAGAAACGAACTATCAACCCACAAGAAGATATGGAAAAACCTAAAATGTAGATTTCTAAGTAAAAGAAGCCAGTCGGAAAAGGCTGATTCCAACTACATGATATTTGGGAAAAGGCTAAACTATAGAAATAGTAAAAAGATAAGTGGCTGCCAGGTATTTGAAAGGTTGGGGTTAACGGTTAAGGAATGAACAGGTGAAGCGCAGGGCATTTTTAGGGTATAAAACTATTCTGTATGATACTATAATGGTGGATACACACACTATGTATTTGTCAAAACCTACAGAACTATACAACCCAAAGAGTAAACCCTAATGTAAACTATGTACTTTAGTCAATAATAATGTATCAATATTGGTTCATCTATTCTACATTAATGAGATGGTGATAATAGAGGAAACAGGGAGAGAGGGATTCTGCATTTCCTTTTTTTTTTTTTCTGAGACAGAGTTTCACTCCTGTTGCCCAGGCTGGAGTGCAATGGCGTGATCTGGGCTCACTGCAACCTCCACCTCCCCAGTTCAAGCAATCCTCATGCCTCAGCCTCCCGAGTAGCTGGGATTACAGGTGCACACCACCACGCCTGGCTAATTTTTTGTATTTTTAGTAGAGATGGGGTTTCACCATGTTGGCCAGGCTGGTCTTGAACTCCTGACCCTCAGGGGATCTACCTGCCTCGGCCTCCCAAAGTGCTGGGATTACAGGTGTGAGCCACTGCGCCCAGCCAGATTCTGCATTTTCTACACAATTTTTCTTTATAGAAACTAAAACTCTAAAAAATAAAGTCTATTAAAATAAAAAAATTATCAAGCAAAAAAAAAAAAGAAACAAAGACATACAAGATAAAGTTCATCTTCCTTTTTATTAGATTCATTACACATAAAATTACTCTGACAAATTGCTATAAAGATTTCTAAGTACTTTCAATTTCTACACTTTTCCCATTGTGGGCTGGGAACAGTTCAGACTACACTTTCAGTAATGATGATCTAGAGTACCCTCCACTAAATAGAGTTCTGTTTGCAATGATCCTCTTACTGCCTGGTACCCCGAGGGGAACATGACACTCTAAGTGCAGTCTGTCCCCTGCAAAACATAGTGGAACTATCACCTCCTTTAACTGTACTTAATACTTCCAATAATTCAGCCTGAAGTTGCCATGAGATTTTTATCCACTGCAATGCCTTTGGCTGACATTGAGCTTCAGCAGCCAAAACCACCATTTTCATAAGAATAGCATCATGCTAAGTCTCCTCCAGCCTGCCCATATGTTGCCATTTCTTTTGAGACTTAAAACGCAGAACTTTGCTGTCTTCCTCCTAAATTTCATCTTGTTGGCTTCAGCCCATCATTCCAAGCTCACTCATCTAAATATTAGTTTTCTCTTTCAGTTTTTGTCACCTACAAAGCTAATAAGCATGCCATCTCTTCAAACATTTTTCAAACATCTGTCATGTGCTCTTGCCTGTTCCAGGTTTTGAGGATTAAAGATGACCTAGAAATGGCCTATGTTTCCAGGAAATCACCACTAATAGGGGAAGTTGGCAAATACAAAACTAAAAAGTGCTGCACTAGAAAAATGACTGAACAAAATAAATAGGATCAGGTAGACAAAACAACAAAACGTCTATGTACAATATTAGGCAGAACCACTAATATCTTCAGCAGGAACGATCAAATTCAGACATCATCTATTTTAGATTTCAGTTCTGAATAACCAAATACTGGTTTGGTTACCGAAGGTTAACTGGCTGGCTAATACACTGTCTCTCTCTTTCAATGGTGGGTGCTGCTATAGGAAACTTGGCTAAGTTTAGTTCCCTCTGATGAAACACAATACTTATGAAATTGAGGCATACTGGTAAGATGCCAGCAGTTTTATTTATTACTAACAGAATCAAATGAGGTAAAAGCAACTTTAGAGATGACTCTGTACATTCAAAGAAATTAAATCTTGGAGATCTCAAACGACTTGCTGAAGTTACACAAGTTAGCAGTTAACATATTTTAAGTGCAATGACTCCTTTCATTTAAATAGTCCTCTGGTTTTCAAAGTAAATAATTAACAAATTATTCTTATAAGCCATGGACCTTGGCCAGCAATGTTTTGTCTCTGTAGTCATCTTAAGCCTAACTAGGCCTTTTTAAGTCACTTATCTCTCCTCTGTAGGCATATGAGTTAGCAACTCCTGCTAACTCTATTATAAAAGCGAATGATCAATAATCATTCAAAAATTTGGTTTTGTTTGGAGACTACAGCTTTCAATCTAATGGTTTATAACTGATGAACAGTGTGATTGAAGTGCCTAAAGGATTTGAAAATGATTATTTTTATTGGGTTCTTTAGAAACCACAAATAACTTTTAAAACAATATATGTACTAAGTGAAAATTACAAATCTCCTGACACAACCAGTTAAATGTACAAGGAAATCAGTCAACAATGATGATGTTGGATTTAAAACAACATCTGAAATGACATTTTTTCTTGTAGTGATTAGATGGTAAGGCCAGTTGCCTGTTAAGGTCACTTTCTGTGGAGTATACTTTCAGTAATGATGATCTAGAGCACCTTAGATCTTGATATGAGGTGGAGTATAAAATAAATAATAATAGTAGCTTACAAAAACACTGTAAAGAAACAAGCAAAAGAAAGATGGAAATGAAAAAAGGTACTAATAAATCTATTTAGTGGCAGTCAGTCATAAGTCAAAGCAACCAGTCATAAGTCAAAGCATACTTAAATTTCAAACAAGGCAAAGAAGTGCAGAGAAGGGAGACATTAATTATACCTGCAGAACTAAGAAAAGCTTCGTGGTAGAGGCAGTATTTGGGTTGGTATTGAAGAAGGAGTAAAATTTTCATAGCGATATTGAGATTTCCCTTGAGTGAATCACAAAAACAAAGGGCCAAATGAGAAAAAAGTATGAGTGGTTTAGGAAACAGTAAATAACTTGGTCCTTCTTGGAAATAGTAAATAATCTCATCATTCATTCACCACTTATTGAACATATTCTACATGCCAGACACAATGCTTGTCACTACGGATGCAAAGATGACATGACCTAGTTCTTACCCTCAAAAGGAAAAGCATTTTTAAAGACAATAGGAGACAAAGCTGTGTCACTGATTGTCAGACTCAACAGGTCAAAACTCTGTTCCCCCTTCAGGTGTTTCCTCCCCCCTACCCCTCAATAAATGGCAATTCTACTCTTACAGTTGCTAAGCCAAAAATCTGATTCATTTTTTACTCCACTTTTTGTCTATCAGCACCCACAAGCATCCATCAGCAAATTCTATCAACTCTACCTTCAAAACAGATCTACGGTCCAACCACTTCTCATCACCTTTACTGTTATCACCTTGGTCCAAACCATCAGCAATTTTTGTGTACAACAGTGGATCTCAATAGTGGGGTGAAGAGGAGTTGGGGAGGGGAGGACAGATTTGCTCTGCTCCCCAGGGGATATTTTGCAATGTCTAGGGAAATTTTGGATTAAAACAACTGGGTAAGTGCTACTGGCATTTAGTAAGTGGGAGCCAGGGATACTATTAAACATCCTTAACTCCCTCACAACAAAGAATTATCCTGCCCAAAATGTCAATAGTGCCATTGTTGGGAAACTCTGACCAAGAATATTACAACATCCTTCTTAACTGATCCATTCTTGCCTCCCAGGGTGATCTATTTAAAATATGTCACAGATCACATCACTCTCTTCTGCTTAAAATCTTCCAGTGGCTTCCCCAATCTCAATGTAAAAGCCAAAGTCCTTACAAAGACATACAAGGCCTTATATGATCTTACCTTCCTCTACCTCCTCCCCTCATCTTACCCTGCTACTTCACTGACCTTATCTCCGACTTTTCCCCACTTCACTCACTCTGCTCCAGGCACCAGGGCTTTCTCCAACAGGCTATATACACTCTCTCCTCCAGGCCTTCGTACCCTATGGTGACTATGCCTAAAAACACATTTCCCCTCAGATATCCATATGGCTTATTGCCTTCCTTCAAGTCTCTGCTGAAAGATCACTTTATCAGATAATTCTTCCCTAACCATTCTTTATAAAATGATTTAAAAATCTCCCTCTACTCTATATCAGCACCCTTTATTCCACCTTATCCTGCTTTATTTGTATTCTGGCACTTATCATCAACTGACATTTATTTGCCTATTGCCTGGCTCCCTCCAATCAACACATGATCCACAAGGGCAAAGACTTTGTCTTTATCTCCAGACCTCAGAACTATTCCTTGCAAACAGTAGGTGATAGATAAGTAATGGCTGAATGAAGGAATGAATGAATAAATGGAGCTAGAAAGACCAGTCAGAAAAAACTACAGAGAATCCTGAAGGCTAGGAAAGGAATGTGGATGCAGTCTTAAGGTGACTTAAAGTAACTGTCCAAGAGTTCTCCTCTCATCATGTCATACAAATCGCCTTTTGCCCTTCTGACCAAAAAGAGAGACAGGGGAAGGGAGGAAGAAATGGAGAATTCTATAAGAACATTATAATAATCAGAGGTATCTAATAATGAAATGGACAATCTCTGAGGTATTAACATTGCCAATCAACCCCTCAGCAGGGAAGATACAGCAACAAGTTACTGCATAATCCCATAAATTTTCCTCTCTTTGCCTATCCTTTAGGACCCAGCTTAAATGTCACCACTTCTATGAAGGCTTCCTATAATCCCTCAAACAGATTTAATGACTCCTAAATATGGCCCTTATAGAAGTCTTCCCAAACACTTATCCAATTTACAGAAAGTATTTGATAGTATTTCTTTTTATCTCTAGACTGGAAAGGTAGTATTTATCTCCTCATTTACTACTATATCTCCAGCCCAAAATGAAGTAGCTCCAATAAAACACAGGCACCAGCACACATTTTTATAAAATCATACAGAGTACAAATACATTTTTAAAAACCATATTAAAAAGTCACTAAAGGCAGGGCACAGGGGCTCACGCCTGTAATCCCACCACTCTGGGGAGGCTGAAGCGGGTGGATCACCTGGGGTCAGGAGTTTGAGACCAGCCTTGCTAACATGGTGAAACCCCATCACTACTAAAAATACTAAAATTAGCCAGTCATGGTGGCAGGCACCTGTAATCTTGGGAGGCTGAGGCAGGGAGAATCACTTGAATCTGGGAGGCGGAGGTTGCAGTGAGCCGAGATTGCACCATTGGACTCTAGCCTGGACGACAGAGCGAGACTTCGTCTCAAAGAAAAAAGAAGTCACCAAAATCAAATGACTTTCAAATCCCTAATCAATATCCATTCATCCCTTCATCCTTGCCAATTTTGCCAACCCTAATTTTATCCATGAAAGTAATGAGACAATTAAACACTCATTTTCCCAGCCTCCTTTAAAGTTGGGCATGTCCCTGTGACAAAGTTCTAGTCAGTAAGTTTCTAAGGATTCTGGGGAAATGGCTGCTTTAATTATAAAATAGAACACAGGCAAAGTGCTAATTCTGCCTTTCCACCCCTTTCTTCCTTTTTCAAACATTCTTTCTGGAGCTGCAGTAGCCTTGTAACCTTGAGGTCTCAAGTACAAGAGTGGAAAGCACACACTCGATGGCAGAGTGGCCGAGTGGAAAAGGCTGGCAGCGTAGAAAAACAGAAAGAGCTTGGGTTCTAAATGGTATTGTATCCCATCCTATACAAGCAACCAATACCCTCCCTCCGGAAAATTAATTCCTATATTTTAAATCACTGTTAGGTTTTCTACTACTTACGGCTGAAAATATTTCTAATTGAGACAAACAAGAAGCATATTAGAGAATCAAGAAAAAGATGCTTCTTACTAGTCTGAAACATTGATTCCTTATTAGCCACTGGTCTCTAACCATAAATAAATTCCTCTTATTAGCATGAGAATGAAAAAGATCTGAGCAAATTAAGACAATACTAGGTAGATATGAAAGGAAGACTGAGAATATTCTTCACAATTTGATATGTTCCCAATAAGGCAGGCAATCACTCTTTCCAGGTTCTTTAAAAAAAAAAAACAGAATAACAGTATAACCTGTCTACTTCAAAAATGGCTTTCAAGTTGCTTACAAGCATAAATATGTATACACACACACACACACACACATCCCTAGGACAACAGTAATCATCAATGGAATACAGGTAATAAAGTAGGAGACAATTACAACATAGTACCAACACTCCATGCTTTGCAATTCATGACCAAATTTTGCTCTGAGCATCCTGGAAGCCAAAACCAAAATTTAAGAGAAAAGGGTGAAACTCAAACTAATACTCATTGTCTCATGAAGGAAACATTTCAGTGTTGTTAAGGGACAACCATTATTAGTTAAAGTAGGGGTTGGAAAATTCTGCAAAAGGCCAAATGGTAAATATTTTAGGCTTTGCAGGCTCTATCATCTCTGTCTCAACAACTCAACTCTGTCTTTGTAGCACAAAAGCAGCCACTGACAATATGTAAATGAACGTGTGTAGCTATGTTTCAACAAAACTTTATTTATAAAAACAGGTAATGGGGCCAGATTTGTCCCACAGGCTGTAGTCTGATGACCTCTAACTCAAAGGATTCTTAGATGTAAGCAGCAGATTCTGAGTCTGGTGAAAATCAATTTAAAATCTGAGTCTACTGAAAATCAATTTACTGAAAGAATACTGGGTGGCTCACAAAATTTGGTGAAGGTTGGAAAAATAGGCTTAAGGCTAAACTTCCAGAATAAAGCACAAAGTTACACTGCAGAACTAGTCCAATGAGGAAACCACTGCAGCTACTTCTGATCATTACATGCTAGAATGGGTACCACTGTCACTTCTATATCAAGAATTCAACCTCTGTGCAGCAACCACAAGCAACAATGCCACTTCAGTGCCAGGAACCCAACCTTGCTGGGGATGCTACTGCCTCTGCCATCAGAAAAAGAAAGTTAGTTTCCCATTCCGTTCTCTCTCATGTCTTTAAGTGCTAAATCCAAGTGTGGTCTGGGCACATCGGATTGGATTGGGGAAACCTAGGTCACTGCCTATGCCCCAGAAGCAAGGAAGCCTGGGAAGCAAGTATCTAAATTATCTCCTTTAGGGAATTGCATATTTGCCCCTAATGAGACTCATAAAATAGGGAACACAAAATACTGCACAGTAAAAACAAATGTTCCACTCTAAAATCTTGTAACTAACACCAACGAACTAAAAATGTTGTATCTCTTCAAAAAGGGGACAATATACAAAGTCTTATCAGTTACTACACGCCAGCATTAAATTCTGAGGAATGTTTCTCTTATTTGTTGGTGCTTTAAGTACCGGGTACTACTTAAATCCTGGTGCTTTTCTTTAAGCTATTACCACTGCACAGAACACACTTATCTCCCAAGTTATTCCCTTCTGTTTCCTCCAAAACTTATAATCTTCAGGTGTCATCTCCTCTAACTTGCCATCTCTGATGCAGTCCTCACCCAATGGCTTGAGTAGGTCCTCCACCTTTAAGATCTTAGAGCACCTCATAAAAATGCGTATCATTAACCACAGGTGTCTTGTATCTCCAGCCAGACTATAAGTCCCCTTGTTTATGAAATGCTTCATTCATCTCTGTTCCCTCAGTACTTCATACAAAGCCTAGCACATAGAAAGCTCTCAATAATTACAACTACTGAACCCAAACAAATCTAAAAAATAAAAACATTACATATCTTTTGGCTCAGCTGCCCAATTTCTCTTTGTCTTATCCTGATTCATTTTATTCCCCAGGATACATACTTGTTTACAAGGCTGTTTTAAATATCTGAAATGCTGCAGGAGCACAAGTGGCTTTTTTTTAAGTGATAATAAATAAGTCCTTTATAAACTCAAAAGTAGCTGAGGTCCACTGTGTCATCGAAGTAGAAGACAGTTTTAGTAGGCATACACATCCCATTTTAAGGACACCTGGACTCCAAAAACTTCACACACAGGCTTTTGCTTTTGTTTTTTTAATAAAATTCCAATCTACTAAAATCTGTCTTCTCACTTTAATTAAGTTTGGACTCCAACTATGGTGTTCTACTAGGTCAGCCAGGGTTTCTAGAAAAGAGGCACCTTCTGTAAGAATTGACAGTTGTAAAGAGCTGCATTTATGTGGTAACTAATAAAGCACATTCATACCCATTATCCAATTTAATTCTTACATACCCTCCTTTGAGATTTCTCCTCAGAAGCAAGGCCCAGCCCCACAGCTATCTCTGTGGCACCCTCCTGGACCACTCCTACCACAACCACCACTATCTTCTGCCACATATACATTTGTTATAACTCTTTTCACTTAAATTAATTACCTGTATCTATTATCCTTAGTGAAGTATAAACAGCCTGAGGGAAGGGACAGGCCTAGCACAGCGTAAGGCATAGTAAATGCTCGATAATTATTTGCCAAAGTGAGTTAAGAAGAATAGTCCATATTTCTGTTTAAATAAAGTAGAAACTGAGTTGACTTTCCCAAATTATCCTAGCTAAAACTATAAAATCAAGATATTCTTAGTGCAGTGGCTTCTGCCTATAATCCTAGCTACCTGGGAGGCTAAGGCAGGGGGATCGCTTGAGCCCAGAAGTTCAAGGCTACAGTGGGGTATGATCACATCACTGCACTCTAGCCTGGGTGACAGAGCAAGACCCTGTTTCTGAAGAAGAAAAAATACTCCTGTGTTCAAGGAATCTTCCCACCTCAGCCTCCCAAAGTGCTGGGACTACAAGCTTGAGCCACTGCACCAAGCCCATTCCTGACTTTCAATTGAAGGCCTTTGGGTTTTTTTTTGTTTTTTGTTTTTTGGGTTTTTTTTGTATTTATTTATTTATTTATTTATTTATTTATTTATTATTATTATTTTTTATAATTTTTTTATTATACTTTAAGTTCTAGGGTACATGTGCATAACGTGCAGGTTTGTTACATATGTATATATGTGCCATGTTGGTGTGCTGCACCCATCAACTCATCAGCACCCATCAATTCATCATTTATATCAGGTATAACTCCCCAATGCAATCCCTCCCCCCTCCCCCCTCCCCATGATAGGCCCCATTGTGTGATGTTCCCCTTCCCGAGTCCAAGTGAGCTCATTGTTCAGTTCCCACCTATGAGTGAGAACATGCGGTGTTTGGTTTTCTCTTCTTGTGATAGTTTGCTAAGAATGATGGTTTCCAGCTGCATCCATGTCCCTACAAAGGACGCAAACTCATCCTTTTTTTTTACACACCACACAGCCCTCTCCTAAGACTGGTTAAGAACAAAGGGAGTCTCAGACTAGGAGTCAGATGTCTCTGTTTTCAGACAAGCCACTCAACTTCTCTGATACCAATTTCCTTATTTGACAAATGGGAACACCACCACCATCTTTTTTTCTCTGATCACAATATGAAGGTTACATAAGATAATGGGAGTAAACGTAGCTTTAGTGTGAAATTATGGCATATACTAAGCCAGGGACAATGCTTAGGTTGATGACTCCCACCTCCCACTGTTGGTGACAAAGTCAAAACCAGAGTCAACCCTACAAGAATCACATCACTTAACCTAACAACAGCCCTTTAAAAATTGGCTTTATTATCCTCATTTTACAGATAAGAAAACCAGGACACAGAGAGCTTAACACTTGCCAAAGCTTATAAACCTAGTAAATATCAGAGTTGGAATTAGAAAATTCAGGTTCATCACATTCTAAGGAGTTTTCCATGCTGCTCTCCAAACAATTATAAAATAAAAGCTTTCCTTCCTCTTCAGTTTCAATTAGCACCAGGCAGATGGAATAGTGCTAATCTTAAATTGGGAACATTCTACTGTGTCTCAGCCCAAATCAAAATAAGAGTTCGCCTTGTAGGTAAGTACACCTTGATTCAACCCCTGTGGAGGCAAAAATTGAATCTGTATATTAGAAAATATTCTGATCTCAATTTAGAAATTGTTTTAATGAGACTGAAAACCTGACAAGAAAAGCAAAAATGAGCAATCTTTTTTAAAAGAAAAAAAACCATTCAGTGCTATGATTATGAAACACAAAAGAGCCTAGGCTTTGAAATCAGACAGTTCAATCTCAGAGTAGAAAAGAAAACCTGGACAAAGCCCTGGAAGAATGAAAGAGCAGAACAAAAAAAGTTCAAGGTGCTGCTATGGCTGGAGCAAATGGGGTTGGTATTGGGATCTAAAGAAATACAGCCTCCTATCTTTCCCTTCCTCTCTAGAAATCCTCACATGCTGCAAGGAACCTAGCCTGTGATGCTTCCCACAGAGCCCCAAAGAGTGCAGACTGGTAAGTCACTGAGAAAGTCTAAAACCCTCCTTTGCTGACACTTCAGCCTAAGTGTCTCTGCAGAGACAGACTGAGGGTCTCTACAGGGATAGGCTGTCCGGAGACACATGTCACAATGCCGGCCTTCAGAAAATTTGGGGCAGGCTTTTTTAGTAGGATGATGTCACTGCTATTATTTGCAGTTTTAAATACCTATATTCCTGTAGCTAGGAATTATTTTATTTAGGATGAGAGTGTAGATAATTTTTTAAAGACATATTTGGAATTTACCAAAGAGGAGAATAGTGTGAATGTATCATTTTCTCAGAAAGAACTCTGGCACAGGGCAGATATCTAGACCCAAGGATGCCAGAGTCCAAACCCTTTCTTGTAGTCAGAGCCTCTCAGACCTCAGTGGGACCTGTGAATGGACTTCAAATGAAAGCAACAGATTCACCACTGTGGTAACTTCACCACCCAAAATTCATTCCCTTGACAAGTTCCATCAGCATTCCCTGAGTGTCTACTAGATGCAATGCCCTGTGTTGAGTGCATTCAAGGAGCAGCCAATGAATCAGGGGCAACAGACTGTAAACAGCTGATTGTGAAAAGAGAGAGAATGAAGTAAATACTCCATCAGAAGTAGAAAAAAAGGGGACTGTTTATGACTACAGAGGTCAGAGAGGTTTCACCAGTTAATTCCTTCCTCTTACGGTTATCTTCTTCACTGTATTCAGGTTCTGACATCCATAGCATACATCTGAACTAGGACTCTGAGGAATCTTATCAGACAGTGAAGAGAGTTAGCTAAGCCAGACAGAGGAGAGGATAAAGGCAAAAAGCCAGAGGAGTAAATGTACTAGGGTATGTCTAAGGAGTAGCCAGTAGCCATAACTGGAGTGCACAGTATACCAAGGAACTAATAAGAAATGAGGAAGAAAGGTACCCTTGGGTCAGATAGTAGAGGTCCTTGAATGACAGCCCAAGGAACTTGAAATTTATTCTCTAAGCAAAAGGGAACTATTACAATGTTTTTAAGCACAGAGTGGCATGATTTGACTTATATTTTAGAATGATCACTTTTGCAGAAATGTGAAAGGTATGAGAAGATTGAAAGCAGGGGGATCAGTTAGGAGGCTTTGTGTTATAATAGTCTAGTTAAGAGATGATGAAGGCAGCCCAACACTGTGGTCAGACCTAACCAGGGTGAGTCCATCAGGAGCGGGAGAAAGAAGAGACAAGTAGTCTAGCGAGGAGAATCAGAACCCAAGCAAGGTGAAACGAGCATCCACATTTGGGGCAGGGAGGTAGACTGGTGTGGAATATCATAGTCTGAGTATAGCAAGGAAGTCATCCATCTCAGGAGAGAGGGGTGCCCTGGTGAAGTGTGTCAGAAGCCAACCACAGTTAAGAAAGAGTTGTCATGGAAGAGCACCCTGGTACAGGGTACCGAAACCCAAGCAAGATAAGGAGGGCATCCACACAGTGGGGAGAGCTTGTGATGGGGGTGTCAGAACCTCATTTCCTCATTATGTCTATGAGAAGGCCTGGGAGCAGCAATGGCCCAATAACAATGAGCATTATCTAGGAACCAGATTTTGGATTCTAAATGCCATTTAACACTAGAAAATAAACAAACAAAAAAACACAAACAACAACAACAACAGAAAAAAACACACCAGGATTCCTTGGCTGATATAGAGAAAGTACAAAATGAACCTAGAACGTCTTAATTGGGCTAGAAAGCAAGGAAGGGGTCAAAGAATGACAGGGACATATCATAAGTTGACAGAAGCCAACCTCAATGGGGCTCCTACTGGCCAAATCAGAGAGAATTTGAGCACCAAAACAAATGATGCTAGCAATAGATTATTACCCATTAAATAAAATGAGTCCATACTGATATAAATAACTAAATACACTGAAAGTTTGGCAAGGAAAGGGATATTTACATAGTACCGCCTACAAAATACTTATTAATTATAAAAGAGAAAAGAGTAACTTCACAGTGAAGAAGGCTGGTAGACACCATCTTAAGCAAGATGCTGAAATGAACATCAATAGTCATGGGACAAACTAAAACCACCACCATCTAAAAGGATGCAATGAAATGAATACAGCACCAGTTCTGTAATATTTACTGCCAAAGATGCATAACGTAAGGCTGGTGATGACATTCTATAAAACACCTGCTATATCTGATATTCTACAAAATAATTGGCCTGTAATCTTCCAAAGTGTCAAGGTTATCAAAGTCAAGGAAAGACCAAGGACACTAAAAAGATATAGCTTCTAAATGTAACATGTGATTCTGAACTACATTCTTTTGCTATAAAAGACAGTTGGACAATTAGCAAAGCTCGAAGGAGTGTGAGAATAGATACTAGTAACCTAACAGTGTTTACTTCCTTATTTTTATGGTTGCATTGTGCTTACACAACCATCTTATTATGTAGGAAATAATGTGGGGTTGATGGAGGGTCATGTGAACAACTCATTCTCAAATGACCCAGAAAAGCTAAGCTTGATATCATTTTTTAAATTATTTTAATAAAAACAAAACAGATGGTGAAGATCTAGAAATACAGCAGTAGCAGTGGGAGTAGAGAAGAAAGGTATTTTTCCAGGGTCACAGAGTGAAGTTAAAGGTAAGACTGAGACTAGACTCTTTCTGAACCTCGTATTTCCTTCCTGCTATATAGAGCTTGTGTGGTGCCAAAGAAAATACTCTTCTAAGAATTAGGTTACGTGTCTGGTAGTGATTAAATATTGGGGGATATAGAAAAAAAAAGAAGATAACAAGTCTTCAAGTGAGTCAGGCTGAGGTTTACAGGACATCAGGTTTTAGGTGAGGAAAAACATATTCCAGACTCCCCCATTTGATGAGAACAAAGTTTAATGACCTCAAATGTTCTTCAACACTGAGATAATGACCTTGTTAGTCCTTGTTCCCATTTTGGCCCAGTCCTATGAGTGTCCGAATAACCAGTGACTAAATTAGTCTCAGACCTACTGTCTCCTCCAAAGTCTAGTACTGTTTAGACAGTGGGAACAAGCTGTGGCTGTCAACAAAAGCAAATTTTATCCTTTCTTAAAATGGACCACTGTGACCCGCACTATCAAGACCTTTTCAAAACAAGTGCGATAGAGGAAAACATCTCTTTACCAAAGGCAGCAAAAATATAATAGAAAGAATATGAACTCTAGAGTTAGATCCAGTTGTGATTGCTGACTGTGCCCCTTGGGCTGATTATTCAATCTCTTTGAACTAGAATTTCCTCCTCTCTTAAATGGGGACGAATAATTGTTGTGAAGTGTTAGGAAAAGAATCTTTAAAGCACATATCAAATGTGCCAAAAACACAGTAGAAGTCTAAAATGTAGTAATTTATTTCAGGGGTCCCCAACTCCCAGGACCAGTACCTTGGCCTGTTAGGAACTGGGCCTCACAGCAGAGGGCAAGGGAGCAAAGCTGAGCTCCAACTCCTGTCAGATCAGCGGCAGCATTAGCTTCTCATAGGAGCACAAACCCTACTGTGAACTGCACACGAGAAGGATCTAGGTTGTGTGTTCCTTATAAGAATCTAATGATAAACATAATACATTTGAATCATCCTGAAACCACCCCCACCCCCACAAGCTCAGTCCATGGAAAAAATTGTCTTCCCTGAAACCAGTCCCTCATGCCAAAAACGGGGACCGCTGATTCATTTAGTGCATTTTTCCTACATTATTTGCAACATTTTGCTAGTATTTACATTATCTGCACTATTTTACAACATTTACAAGATAATTTGCACTTCTGCTACATTATGCAACTCTACCTTTTGCAAATAACCAATATATAAAGCTTTGTATGCATCTAAGATATAATTTATGTCTCATATCAACAACCCTGAGAGATTATGCAATACAAGTGTTATTCTCTAAGGAACCGAAGTATGAACACAATGAACTGACCTGCCCAATGTTTAACAATGAGTTAAATATACAGCTGAGTCCTGAAAAACATGTACTCCTAATACCCTCTTCAGTGGTCTTTTCCTCTCATAGGATTTATGTGATGCTAAGGGAAATGGTCTTTCTTAAGAGTTACCCCTCTCACCAGAATGTGGACTTATATGGAAGGCAATCATCTCTCTGAGATGAGAGTGCAGTTAAGGCCAACTAAGAAAGAAGTAAAGCATCTTCTCCCCACTCTGAACCAGAACAGGAAGACTCATCTTTCTAGCTATTTGGAGCAATCAAAATGGCACTCTTCATAAGGACCTAAGTGAAAGAAGCCCCACAAAAGTCAAGTAATTTCACAACATGTCATAACTAGAAGGGGTCTTAAATACCAAGTCTAACTTGCCCATGTATAGATGGTGAAGCTGATATCTGGAGAAGAGAAAGGATATACCTGAAGTCACAAAAAGTAACAATATGCCAATCCTACAATTGCTGAGTGGCCTTAAAATAAGGTCACTCTAAAGTTCACTTCGTAACTGTTTATCGCCCATCAACACAAGGTACTGTCTTTATCCCACTCTTGTGCTCTAAAGTTTAAGCCTGTGTGGTTTTTTTTGTCTCCTCAATTAAAGTGAATAGCCCCATCTTACTCATCTGTGTACTCCCACAAGCTTAAACAGTTGGTGCTCAACAAGTACTTTTTTTTTTTTTTTTTTTTGAGACGGAGTCTTGCTCTGTCGCCCAGGCTGGAGTGTAGTGGCCGGATCTCAGCTCACTGCAAGCTCTGCCTCCGGGGTTTACGCCATTCTCCTGCCTCAGCCTCCCGAGTAAGCTGGGACTACAGGCGCCTGCCACCTCGCCCGGCTAGTTTTTTGTATTTTTTAGTAGAGACGGGGTTTCACCATGTTAGCCAGGATGGTCTCGATCTCCTGACCTCGTGATCCGCCCGTCTCGGCCTCCCAAAGTGCTGGGATTACAGGCTTGAGCCACCGCGCCCGGCCAACAAGTACTTTTAATAAGACATAATGATTCCAGATATGCAAGGTTGTTTTAATATCCAAAAAATCAATTCATTAATACCCCACAATAACACAATAAAGGGAAAAAGCCAGAGAATTATCTCTGTTGACACAGAAAAAGCATTTGACAAAATCTGATAACCTCTTACAATAAAAATACTCAAGAAATGAGGAATAGAAGGCAACTTCCTTAATCTGATAAAAGGCATCTATGAAAAACCACAGTTAATATCATACTTACCTGGTAAACAACTGAATGCTTTCTCCCTAACATCAGAAACAAGACAAAGATGTCCATTTTTGCCGCTTCTATTTAACATTGTACTGAAGGTTCTAGCCAGAGCAATTAGGTGGGGGTGGGGGGGGGGGTGGGGGGAGGAATAAAGAAAGAAAAGAAAAAGAAAGAGAAATAAAAGCACCTAGATTAGAAAAAAGGCAGTTTAGCTGATTGTGGTGGCACGCATCTGTAGTCTCAGCTACTCAGGAGGCTAAAGCTGAAGGAATGCTTAAAGCCAATAAATCAAGGCTGCAGTGAACTAAGATTGTACAACTGCACTCCCGCTTAGGTGGCAGAATGAGACCCTATCTCAAAAAATAAAAAGTAAAGCTATTTATATTCACAGATGACATAATCTTGTATACAGAATATTCTAAGGAATCAACAGCAAAACAACAAATCTGTTGGAATTAAAAAGTTCAGCAAGGCTGCAGGATACAAAAATCAACTGCATTTCTCCACACAGCAATGAACAATCCAAAAATTGAAATTAAAAAAAAAATCATTTACAATAGCATTAAAAAGAAAAACAGAAGTGTAAAACTTGTACAACCTTGAAAAAGAAAAACAAAGAAGACGAACACTTCCCAATTTCAAAACTTGATTATAAACCTAGAGTAATCAAGACAGTACGGTACTGGCAAAAGAACAGAGATACAGATCAATTAAATGGAACTGACAGTCAAGAAATTAATGCTTATGCTTGTGGTCAACTGTTTTGCAACAAGAGTGCCAAGACAATGCAACGAAGAAAGAATAGTCTTTCAACAAATGGTGCTGAAACAACTGGATATAAACACGCAAAAGAATGAAAATTGACCTCTACCTCATACCACATGGAGAAACTAACTCAAAATGGATCATAGCTTTAATTGTAAGAGCTAAAAGTATAAAACTCTCAGAGGAAAACAAAGGTGTAAATATTTATGACCTTGAATGGTTTCTTAGATATAACGCCAAAATCAAACAACAAAAGAAGAACTAAATAAACTAGACTACATCAAAAATAAAAACTTTTGTGCTACAAATAATGTCATCAAGAAAGTAAAAAGACAATTCACAAAATGGGAGAAAATCTTTGCAAAACATATATTTGATAGGAGACTTGTATCCAGGATATATAAAGAACTCTTATAATATTAGTAAAAAAGAGGTCGGGCGTGGTGGCTCACACCTGTAATCCCAGCACTTTGCGGGGCCAAGGCAGGCGGATCACGAGGTCAGGAGATTGAGACCATCCTGGCTAACACGGTGAAACCCCATCTCTACTAAAAATACAAAAAATTAGCTAGGCATGGTGGCACACACCTGTAGTCCCAGCTACTGGAGAGGCTGAGGCAGGAGAATCACTTGAACCCAGGAGGTGGAGGTTGCAGTGAGTCAAGATCACGCTACTGCACTCCAGCGTGGGTGACAGAGCAAGACTCCGTCTCAAAAAATAAATAAATAATAATAAGACAAACCAATTTAAAAATGGACAAAGGATCTAAATAGACATTTGTCCCAGGAAGATATCCAAGTGGCCAATAAACACATGAAAAGATACTCAAAATCATTAGTCTTTAAGGAAATTCAAATCGAAACCATATGAGATAGATACCACTTCACACCCACTAAGATACCTAAAATAAAAAGATAGTAAGAAGTATTTACAAGGATGTGGAGAAATTAGAACTCTCATACACTGCTGGTGGAAATGTAAAATGGTACGCCCCCTTTAGAAAACAGTCAGGTAGTTCCTCAAAAAGTTAAACACAGAGTTAGCACATGACCCTGCAATTCTATTCCTAAATATATACCTAAAGGTAAATGAAAATATATATCTACACAAAAATATGTACATAAATGTTCATAGTAGCATTAGTCATAGCCAAAAAATGGAAACAACCCAAATATCCATGAACTGATAAATGAATAAATAAAATGTGGTATATCCATACAACAATATTCAGCAGTAAATACAATTACATAGATAGAAATAAACAGAATTTCACACAATAGAATATTTTTCAGCAAAAAACATAGCCAAATATTATTCAACAATAAAATGAAAAACACACATTACAACAACCATGTTTCTTTTAGGAGGACAAAATATTCTTTTTTTTTTTTTTTTTGGAGGGGGGATGGGGTCTTGCTCTGTCACCCCCAGGTTGGAGTGCAGTGGAACTATCATGGCCCACCTGTAACCTCAACCTCCTGGGCTCAAGAGATCTTCCCACCTCAGCCTCCCAAGCAGCTGAAACCACAGGGACATGCCACTATGCCCAGCTAATTTTATTTTATTTGTTTGTTTGTTTGTTTGTTTGTTTATTGAGACAGGTTCTCACTCTATCACCTGGCTGGAGTGCAGTGGCATGATCTCTGCTCACTGCAACCTCTGCCTCCCGGGCTCCACTAATCCTCCCACCTCAACTTTCCAAGTAGTTGGGAATACAGGCGTGCACCACCACACCTGGCTAATTTTTGTATTTTTTGTAGAGACAGAGTTTTGCCATGTTGCCCAGGCTGGTCTCCAACTCCTGAGCTCAAGAGATCTGCCTACCTCGGCCTCCCAAAGTGGTGGGATTACAGACGTAAGCCACCAGGCCTGGCCCAGATAAATTTAAAAATTTTTTTTGTAGAGACAGGGTTTCCCTATGTTGCCCAGTCTGGTTCCCAAACTCCTAGGCTCAAAGGATCTTCCTGATTCAGCCTCCCAAAGTGCTGGGATTACAGGCATGAGCCACTATGCCCAGCTAAGACAAAATATTCTAAAACTAGATTGTAGTACTTCTACAACCCTGTGAATATACTTTAAAAAAAATTGAAATTAAAACTCCACTGGAAACAAGGAAAAAACCAAAACACTGAATTGTATACACTCTAAGTAGGTGAATTTTATGGTATGTGAATTATCTCAGTAAAGCTGCTAAACATATCCATACACACATACACAACTATGGTAGAACGGCAACAATATCCACTGGACTTAAAGGGTCAGGTTGAGGTCAAATCCTGGTCTATCACTCCCTATCTATATGATCATGACTTCACACTGAACCTTAGTTTATCTGTAAAGTTAGGATAAAAATAGTAATCCCTGCCTTTGCAAGGTGGCTGAACGATTATGTAAGAAAACAGACATGGAATATATATATTGCAAATAGCTAATTTCCAGAGACACATATTTTCTTTTCTTTTTTTTTTTTTTTTGTTTTGTTTGAGATGGAGTCTCACTCTGTCCCCCAGGCTGGAGTGCAGTGGCGCGATCTCCACTCACTACAAGCTCCGCCTCCCGGGTTCACGCCATTCTCCTGCCTCAGCCTCCCAAGTAGCTGGGACTACAGGCGCCTGCCACCACGCCTGGCCTTTTTTTTTTTTTTTTTTTTTTTTTTTTTTTTTTTTTT
>NC_045446.1:67584853-67596973 GCF_002776525.5 Piliocolobus tephrosceles
TTTTTTGTATTTTTAGTAGAGACGGGGTTTCACCATGTTAGCCAGGATGGTCTCCATCTCCTGACCTCGTGATCCGCCCACCTCGGCCTCCCAAAGTGCTGGGATTACAGGCGTGAGCCACCACATCCAGCCCACATATTTTCTCTTAGTAGATATCCCTTATCACTAGTATTACCGAACAAAATCACTGAAAATGGAAGAGGACATTTTCCTCAACTAATTTAAGTAGCTTTGTGTGTTTTTCCAACAAACTAAAGGGAAAATGAGCAGACCCCAATGTTTACAATGAAGAGTAAGAAGGCACTAGAGTATGTGTACATAGGCACTCACAGTGCAGTTCTGAATAAAGAAAGGTTAAAGTAGATACTCCAACTGCCTTCTTCCCCTATAATCCAAACTCTGCTTTCTGTTTCAATCGGTAGACCATGACCACCACATCACCACTGAAATAGGAAGGTGTTCAGGAGAAAGAACATGATTCCCAGTTCCAGGTTGGCAGGGAGAATGAGGTTTCCCTGTTTCTCAGTAGACACTTATTCTATGGTTGGAGGCCACACTGGGATATCCCTGGTGGGCAACCAAAGATGGGAAGGAGAAAAGAACAGCTGTTTAATACTTTTGTTTACGGAAAAGAAAACCAACAGATTTGCCTAAGACCACAGAACAAAATCATATAGCTCTTATCATGATAGGCATGTGGCAAGCAGCACTATGTTGTACAAAGAAGTCTGGGCTTAAGGATAGAAAAAAATCAGATCTAGTCCCAGAAGTGCTACCAAACTGCTATATAATCTTGACTAAGTCAATTTATCCCTCTCTCTTAATTACCTCTCATGTGCCTACTGATTTAGAATTTTCATAAAGTGACCACTGCATGCAAGACACTGCTGGAATATTGTGAACAAAACAGAGTTCTACATTTATGTAATTTACAGGACAGAACACTGCAGAAGTCAGATGTTAAAGAAATAAACAATCTAATTATAACATAATTACAACTTGTGATACACAGTCAGTGCCAATTAGGAAGTAAGATGTGCGTAGGAAAGCACATATGCAGAAGAAAACCTCACCAACAAACTCCAAATGACAAATGAGAAGAAGCTTCTCTCAGCTCTCCCTCCGTCACAAACAGGGACTCAGTATTTCTTTCCTGTACAGTATGTCACCTGACTGCTTGCTTCTTAGTATAGCTGGAAGCATCATGGTCAATCACAAATAAACTAAAATGTGCAACAGATGCCAATCAGTTGCATCAGTTACTATGAGATCTTACACAAGCCTCTTTCTCTCTCTGAGTCTGTTTCTTTATCTAAAAAATGGGGATGATACTACCTATTTCACAGTATTGTTCTGAGGATAAAATAGGAAAAAGGAGTCTGGAAACTAAAACAATGAATTGGGATAACAACACTAAATCATTAAGATAAAGACATAAATCATTTACTCTAGTGTGTCTTCAACATTCAGTAGCAGGTTAGGCATAGAACAGATCTATGCCTATCAGTTCCCATCTGTAAAACAATGATAACATCAGAACTCACTTCACAGAGTGATTGTAAGGATTAAATGAGATAACATATAGGTCAGGTACTAGCACAGTCCCTGACACATACTTATAAAAACATTAACTGCTATTAATTCACTTAACCTTACTTTCCTTCAATTTCCTCATCTGTGAAACAGTGACAGTAAGAGTATCTAACTCATACGATTATTACGGGGATTAAATAAAGGCTTAGAACAGTGTCTGGCACACAGTGAGTGCTAAACAAGATTATAATATTATTATTAACTGGCACATGTATACATATGTAACAAACTCGCACATTGTGTACATGTACCCTAGAACTTGAAGTATAATTTTTTAAAAAGTTAAAAATAATAATAATATTAATTTTATCTTTTAGCTGTCCCCACAGTTCACATGAATACAGACCACTGGTTCTCAACAAAAGTTGATTTTGCCTTCCAGGTGACATTCGGCAATGTCTAGAGATGTTTTTATTGTCATGACTTGGGGAAGAGGCAGCTACTGCTGGCATCTAGCAGGCAGAGGACAGGGATGCGACTAAACATCCTATGATGCACAGGACAGCCCCCTTCTCCCCGGAAGACTTATGTGGTCCAAAATATACACAGTACCAAGATTGAGAAATTCAAATATAGACTAAACAAATGAAATAAAAGTTCTCTCATGAACTCCTCTGAACTCTTCAAGAGTATATGGATCTCTCTTCTAGACTTTATTAGATAGGTATAAATGTTTTAGATATCTCCAAGACTTAGAATGAGCAAGTCATCTACAAAAGAATAGATATTCAATAGGAAAGCCAACAATGGAACTCAAGTCTCCTGATTTCCAGACTTGTGCCGCTTCCAAGAGCTAACTCAACCGTATGTTTCAGGTACCTCACAAGCATTTCCTCTCCTTCTCGCTCTCTTCTCCTTGGACTACCCAGTTTGAAAATAATATCTGTTTCTTTTCCAGCATCATCAGAGGTCAAACACAGTGCTGGTCTCTGTCCCCATCCTCCCTAGTCAAAATACCTTCCCGAGGAACTGTCCCTTCTGGGGAGGCCCCAGGACACTTACAATCACGGCAGAAGGTAAAGAGGGAAACAGGCACATTACACAGACAGAGCAGGAGTAAAAGAGAGGGGTGCAAGAGGTGCTACACACTTTTAAACAACCAGATCTCATGAGAATTCACTCACTATCATGAGAACAGCATCTAGGGGATAGTGCTAAACCATTCATGAGAAATCCATTCCCACGATCCAACCACCTCCCACCAGGCCCCACCTCCAACGTTAGGGATTACAATTAAACGTGAGATTTGGGCCCAGGACACATATCCAAACTGTATCAAAGGCTTACCTCCAAAACAGACAATGAGCTCCTTTAGGTGCTTCTATAAATGTTTGTGGATGGAGCCCTTTACCTTCTGGTGTTAGGCTGAAGAACAGCTTGATATTTTTAGACTGAAATCTGTATAATTTTTTTTTTTTTTTTTTGAGACGGAGTCTTGCTCTGTCGCCCAGTCTGGAGTGCAGTGGCCAGATCTCAGCTCACTGCAAGCTCCGCCTCCCGGGTTCACGCTATTCTCCTGCCTCAGCCTCCGGAGTAGCTGGGACTACAGGCGCCCACCACCTCGCCCGGCTAGTTTTTTTTTTTTAGTAGAGACGGGGTTTCACCATGTTAGCCAGGATGGTCTCGATCTCCTGACCTCGTGATCCGCCCGTCTCGGCCTCCCAAAGTGCTGGGATACTAATGCTGCAACAGAAATCTCAAGGTACACAGGTCACATGGCACTTAAAAATATATAGTTTTAGAGCTTGGTAACAGCTTCTCTAAAAAAGCTGTTTATGGAAAGACATCTAGGTCTTGCTATCAGGAAACCACAGCCCTAACTTCAGTTCTGTCACAGAATCTCTGTGTATGACATTGGGCAGATGGTTTTACCTCTCTGAAACTCAGTCATTAATCTATAAAATGGTGATGAAACTAGACTATGTGATCAGTAAATTTCTTTCCAGTACTAGAACGTTCTGCAAGCCCATGAAAAAATAAATTATTTTAATAAAAACCACTCACCCACAAAGACATGAGGATGAATTTGAGGCTCTAGAACTGAGCTCCTGGGTCTCTGTCTTGCCTGATTCTCTTAGCTGGAGGCAGAGTGGAAGAGTCACACCCAATGGTCTGATATACATCATTTCATTTGTCTAAGCCTCAGTTTCCTCATGTGAGAGGTCAGTGATTCGAAGCCATGAAGAGCATGCTACCTCCTCTATCTTTTAAATGTTAGGACTTTGGCTTTTAAGCCAAACTAAACTTTAGTTTAGTTTTTAAAAGAAAAAGCCAAAATACCTAACCAAGAAAATGAGTGCTTCTACTCTAGTTTTAAAACTAGAAGCCCCATAGAGGAGCATGCTATCTCTTCTATCATTTAAAAGTTAGGGCTTTGGCTTTTAAAACCGAAAAGCCAAAATATCTAACCAAGAAAATGACTGCTTCTACTTCTAGTTTTAAAGGCCAAAATTATAGATATACATAAAATAAAAAATGAGAGCCAAAATGTCTAACCAAGAAAATGGCTGCTTCTAGAAGTAAAGGGCTCGCCAACATGGAAGTATGCACACCGATACTGAAAAACTGCCTGGCAGGAACTTTGGAGAGAGAATTCAAACAAGGGATAAAGGCTGTGTTAGAGGCCCCCAAAGGGAAATTTCAGTCCCTAATATTCTACAATTCTCTTTTCAGACCAGAAAGAATAACCCTTAGCAGACTTCTAGAGAAAAAAAAAAATACCCAAGGGGTTTTCTGGTCCTATCCTTTCTCCTGCCCTCCTTCTATGTCTCTACCTCAGTACAATGGGTCATTCACTTCCAGAGACATCATGGCTATACTGTACTTGCCTTCTCTTTTCTGGATTTAACATATGGAGGGGGAAAGAGGACTAAATTGTCAAGGAAATTTATATTGTCAAGAACCATCAGATGCCTAAGTCTATATTAGGGAAAATTTCTCAGGAGAGTGGGAAGGTATAAGATTGTTTCTACTCAGCAGTACCTAAGCTCAAGGTGGCCACTGGCTTCTCAGGTCACACACATTAATGGCCCTCAAAATTAATGGTTAGAAACCTAGTATGGATATTTAATCTAGCCCCAGTCACCCAGACTAGTCTAAGATACCCCTGTCATCGGAGAATCAGGTGTTATAAACTTAATCCCCGGTGCCTCCACTGGGAAACGTTGGACCATTCAGTGCTTCACTCTGAGCTTGAACAGTTCCAAGTGTAAAATGTGCCAATTCCAAGTATAAAATGAATATATCAAACAAGATCATTTGAAAAATTTCTTCAGTACTGATTTTGTTACAAAATGATATTTTTTAGAATTTAATTAGCATCTATCCTAAACTTTCAAATATATGAGAACAAAAACAGCCAGGTGCAGGGGCTCACATCTATAATCCTAGCTACTGAGGAGGCGGAGGCAGGAGGATAGTGTGAGGCCAGGAGTTTGAGACCAGTCTGGGCAAAACAGTGAGACCCCCATCTCTAAAAATAAAAAATAAAGAACAAAAATAATAATAATAAATACTTAGCACTTACTATAAGGGCACTTACTATAACGGCAAGTACCATACTTAACACACTTATTTCCTTTAAGCTTCACAGCAATCCTAATTTATAAATGAGGAAACAAACTGAGAAAGGTTTAAAAACTTGCCCACAGTCACACAGGTAAAGAGAAGACCTGGAACTTGACTTACCTCTACTGATTCTAAGTAGAACTCTTAGAATCTTTCTACTAAACCATTAATTTCCAGGCTTCTATTCCAAAATAGAATATTTACTTGGAAAGAAAGAAAACAGAGAGTAGGGAAAAGATGATTAGAGATAAGCTTCAATCAGCTAGTAAAGACCTGCTGCATAAAGCAAGGGAAATAATATGCACTGAAGCCACCAAAAAACAAGAGACCTTCTAAGCTGCTGGAAGCAAGATTCATCTGAATTCCTCCCACCTCTACCTGCTCCTCCCACCTCTACCTCCTCCATTAGTTTGTTCTCCAAAAGATAGATGGGCGTGGGGATCCATATGGGCCAGGGAAAGTATGTTTACAGCTAAATAACCCGAAGGAGGCAGAGGCCAACTTAGAAGACCAGCCCTTCTCACCTGCTGCTAACTCACTTGACCCCCTCCCTCTCCCAAGAGGCCTGTTCCATACTCTGCCTTTCAAAGGAAGGCCTGTACCCCTGCAGACCTGGATCCTGTTCCTGAAGAAGCTTCAATCAGCTTAGAGACAGGAGATGCAGCCATCGGTATTTAATGCCCTTTGCTCCCAATACTGTCTTTTAAAAAAAAAAACTAAAGGAAAGAAGGTGAGGAAAAGACCTAAGTTTCTTAGGAGACATGTAGGTCCATTTCTCTGCCATCCTATCTGTAAAAAGGAGGGTAATTCCATACCCCTTGGGCTACTCCTTGCTCAACAGCATCAGAAAAGCCAACCCGTTACTTTTCACTGAGAAGTCCTTTGAGAATTCAATCACTCAATCCAGTGGTTTCCAAGCTTTTTTCTCTCCACCTCGTTTTCCAAATAAATCTTACAGTAATGCCAATATCTCAACAGATGAAAAGTAGAGCTTCTCTGGCTGAAATGGAGGTGGGTAAGTTCTACTTCCTCAACCTCTTCCCACCTCCCAACCTTACCCAGGTAGCCTGTGAGGCTTCACTTCAAAGCCATGAGACTCTAGTTTAACACTTCCTTGTTATACTCAAGGGAAGGATCAGATGGTCAGTTAGTGGCAAAGCAGGAACTCAAACCCAGATGTACTGACTTCAAGGTTAGCTGATTTCCCATCTCATTACTACTACTTTGAGAAGATCATGTAAAACTGAATGTGAGGTTTTAAAAGCATTAAGTATTGGAGATGTACAGTTTCATCAGGTAATTTTCTCCACAAGTAAAAGAGGCAAAATGCTCAGACCTGCAAGGACAGTATTACCAGGTAGCACCCAATAGCAAAGAAATCCTCTTGTGTTCCCGACCCTCACTAAAGTGTCTGGTTGCTGGTAAAACAGGCATGGTTGTGTTACCAACTTAGAAAAATTAATAGTGGAAAAATGAGACCCAGAAGGCTTCTGAAGGATTCCCTGCTCCCTGCACACTCAGAAACTATCCCTTAAAGACATACGAGAATTCTCCTCATACACACCATGCCTGCAACACGGAATAGAATCTTAACCTGTTTATTAAAGTTAACTCCTTAATACATGATATGTATAGCCTGGTCTCAAAGTTTTTCTACCACTGTGAAAACCATGACTTGGAGGTAGCCAGCCTCTAAGATAGTACCCTATGTTCCCTGCCTCCTGGTATTTGCATCCTTGTAGAGTTCTCTCCCACAGGGTTGGTCTATGTGACTGAAAGAATACAACAGAAGTGACGGTACGTCACTTTCGAAGTTTGATTACATTAGACACAGCAGCTTCTGTTTTGATTACTCTCCTCTCTCTTGGATCTCCTCTTTGAGGAAGCTGGCTGATATGCTGTGAACTGCCCTGCCCTATGGACAGGCACACATGGCAAAGAACTGAAGCTTTTAGCCAACAGCCAAGAAGAAACTGAGGCTGGCCAACAATGAATAGCATGAGTGAACTTCAAAGGAGTTCATTCTAGCCCTGCTTGAGCCTCCAGATGACTGCAGTCCTGGGCACAGTTTGGCTGTAACCCCATTAGAGACAGTGAAGCAGAACCACCCAGCCTGGCCACTCTTAAGATTCCTGACCCTCAGAAACTGTGTGAAATAATAAATGTTTATTTTTTAAAAACTGCTAGTTTTGCAGGTAATTTGTCTACACAACAATAGATAAGTAATACAACCATCAAACTAAGGTTTCCTGGGTTAACATCAGAAAGCCCCCATTATGAAACCAAAAGTCCAGCTGAAATGAAACCCAAAGCCTCAAGGCTTGGGGCTTCTCCTTAAACAACATCAGTTTCTGCTGCTTATTCACAGGGTGACCTTGTGCAATTCATTTCATCTCTCTTAGCCATGGTTTCCTTATTGAAGATACAGAGATATCACCTTCCTTGCAGATTATTGTGAGGATTAAATGAGAACAGTTTCTAAAAGTATCGAAAACAGTATAGGATCATACAAAGTAGGCCGGGCCTGGTGGCTCACGCCTGTAATCCCAGCACTTTGGGAGGCCAAGGTGGGCGGATCACGAGGTCAGGGGAGCAAGACCATCCTGGCCAACATGGTGAAACCCTGTCTCTACTAAAAATACAAAAATTAGCTGGGTGTGGTGGCGCACGCCTGTAGTCTCAGGAGGCTGAGGCAGAAGAATCACTTGAACCCAGGAGGCAGAGGTTACAGTGAGCCGTGATCGCGCCACTGCACTGCAGCCTGGCGACAGAGCGAGACTCTGTCTCTTAAAAAAAAGAATTATACAAAGTAAATTGCTATAATAGACTGTGGAAGGCTCCCTAGCAAGCCTATTCCCAACAGCCACCAAAAGGAGATGGCTCTGCTCAGTGAAGTCAAATGGAAAGGCCTCTACTACAACACTTACCCAACTGTAATGTAAGTATCCCCCTCTATTACTGCCCCTCATAAATACAAGAAGCCATAATTACCAGAGCTTATTATGTATTAAGCAAAATGCTAAGTACATTTACATTATTTCCCATTTAATACTCCATTTAACATATAGGAAAACTGAAACTTAAGAGGTTAAAATGATTTGGTTACTAATGGAGCCAGGATTGAACCTCAGATTCATGCAACTCTAAAGACCACGGTTTTTTCCATTAATTCAGTAAGCTTTTCATGATACCAAGGGATCTGGAAGTATCCAAAACAGAAGGCACTCAGGTACAACTTAATAAAAGAAAAAGGAAGCAAAATCACATTTCAAATTAATGAGAAAATTACAAGATTCTGAACCTGTCTAGGGCACCAAGCAACTGTGATACCTTCAGCAAGTTGTCTGTCAATGAAAAAAAAATCCCTCACATTTACAGTATATAGTATTCTGGAATCTACAAAGCATTTTGAAATATCTGCAAATATTTTATTGTCATAGCAACACTGGAGAGCAGTTTCAATTATCTCTATTCTATAAATGAGCAAACCAAGACTCAAAAAGAATTCCAGTGACTTGCCCATGGTTACTAAACAGATGGAACTTGCCAGACACAATATACCTAGATTTCTTTATTCTCAGACATAATATACCTAGATTTCCTTATTCTCAGAAAAGATGTACTTGAAACTGGAAAGTTTTAGGGAATAGCCAAAAGGTCACAGCAAGGACAAGAATCCAGTTTCCTTCTTATTCTCCAACCCAGTGAACTGCAGCCAGGTATGTAAACCTGGAGAGGTTAAAAAAAAAAAAAACCCGATGCCTGGGTCCCATACCAACCACCATCCCCCAAATTTAACTTATTCGGTCCAGGGTGGGACGTGGGTATCATCAGGAAGCTTATATTTTTAAGCTTCCCAGGTGTGATCATGCTCAAAAACTATTTGCCTAACCCCCAGAGCCACAGATTAAGAGATGTCCTGATTCACCCTCATTTTCTAATGCGAAATTCTCTGAGTGAAGCCATCTAACTCTTTGTAAACTCATAACATTTACGAAGCAAAACATCTCCTATTATTGTGAATGGCCATGTAAGTTAAAACAATTTAATTTCTGTTGCCTAAGAATAAATTGTTATATACCATGCAGTCAACATCTTAACGGTCATGACTAGAAATGTGGCATACAGCAACAAAATTTGTTCTAGAAAAAGAAAAGCTGCCCACAATAGTATACTATACACAAACACAACTAAGTAAAAATCTGAAGTTGTCTTTTTCCTCCAAATGTCCCTGTTTGGGGGATGTCAAAACTCCTTGGTTCCACCAAGATGAATTCACCTGAAGTGCCCTCTGACGGAGGTCTGAATACTGCAAGGACTTATCCCATAGTAGCTCTACTTCTTCTCTGCTAATCCAAATCCTACCTGACCAAGTTCTTTTCCTGACCATCCAGCCTACTGTTATGGGTTGAATTATGTCTCAAAAAAAAAAAAAAAAAGTTGAAATTCTAACCACCAATACCTTAGGATTGACCTTATTTGGAATTAGAGTAGTTACAGATGTAATCAAGTTAAAATGAGGTCATTAGGGTGGACCCTAATCCAATATAATTGGTGTCCTTATGAGAAGGGGAAATTTGGACACAAGAGACAATCACACACAGAGGTAAGATTATGTGAAAGGACAAAGGGAAAAGAAGCCATCCACAAGCCAAGGAAGGCCAGAGGGTAACAGAAACTAGGATAAAGGCCAGGAACAGATTCCTACCCTAGCACCTCCAGAGGTGGACCTGCAAAAACCATGATTTCAAACTTCTGGCCTCTAGAACTGAGAGACCACAAATTGCTGTTTTTCTAAGTCACCCAATCTGTGGTACAGCAGCACTAGGAAACTAATACAGCCACCCTTCTCTAAACTACTAAAGTTTGTACCCAGTTTATTTGGTGGAACTGTTCAATTTATTTTTAGTATATATATCCTACATTCTTAACGAAATCAAAGTTTTTCAAGGGCAGGAACACTATTTTATACTTCTTTGGTATCACCTACCATTCTTAGGGAAAGACTGACCTCAGGCAAGGTATTTGGGAAACATTCGCTCTCTTGTTCACTTTCTGGAAAATGTTCAACAACCACTGTTGTTTTAGAATGTGATAACCAGAAAATCACTTTTCCTACTTCTATAATTCTGTTTTGCACTGGAGTGAGCTACTTACAAATCTACATTTTTCTTCATGAGCTTTTTATATACATAGTATCTATCATATATAGAACCATGGAATGTTTGGGGCCGAGAGAGCTTAAAGATCATGCAGGGCAATCCTGAAGTGGCGTCTTCTTCAACTTACAGGTACCACTACTCTCTTCTTCATCGTAAATGCCCTATTCTCCCCTGTCTGTTGCATTAGTTATTGACTTACAGGGCTCCTTCTCATCACCCCACCCCCACTACACAACAAGCACATTCAGGGTTGAAACTGTTCCATTCATCTTTATATCTCCAGTACTTATCACAGTTCATAGTACACGCTCAATCAACAGTTCCTAAAGTATTATTTTCTCTTTCTTTGCCACTAGTCTGCGAGCTTCTCCAAGAAAGGAAGTGAATTTTAGTCATCTTTGTATCTCTAGGGTCTAGCACTAGCAGATAATAAATATAATATTTGTTGTTCATGGTATTAAAATGTTTGACTCACTGTCTCTGTGCTAGGCTGTGCTGGCCTATCCTTTATTAAGAAGCTCAGACCCAGGCTGGGCACGGTGGCTCACACCTGTAATCCCAGCACTTTGGGAGGCTGAGATACAGGGGATCACCTGAGGCTAGGAGTTCAAAACCAGTCTGGCCAACATGGTGAAACCCCGAATCTACTAAAAATACAAAAATTAGCCAGGTATGGCGGTGCAGGCTTGTAATCCCAGCTACTCAGGAGGCTGAGCCACGAGAACAGCTTGAACTCAGGAGACGGAGGTTGCAGTGAGCCAAGATCATGCCACTGCACTCCAGCCTCGCTGAAAGAGCGAGACCTGTGAAAAAAGAAAAGAAAAGAAAAGAGAAGAGAAGAGAAGAGAAGAGAAGAGAAGAGAAGAGAAGAGAGAAGAGAAAAGAAAGAAAGTTCAGACCCAAGATCATATAGTTAGTAGATGATGGAGCTAAGATTTGAATCCAGAATATCTCATTGGAAGGTCTATCCTCTCATGTACTTTCATGGTAAAGTTTTTATAACTCTAGATATAAATGCAACTTCAGTTTTCTATTCGTTTAACTTCCTTTGAAGTTTGTTTCTAGTTAAAGCTGGCAGACTAAAAACACATTTACTTATATTCCCTCCCAAAATCACTCTAAAATGACGGTAAAGCTGTAAAAGAGGTATGAACGTCAACAATAAAGAGAATAGGTGAGGGGACATCAGACGGTAAGAGATTTCAAAAACTTTTTAGAAAAATAATGACAAGGGGAGCTATGACCAAAAAAAAAAAAAGAAAACGGAGAGCAAAAGAAGCTGTAACCTAGAGCTCTGCGTGGTCCCTGAACAGCAAAGATGTGTGGTCCCTGTAAAACAGGATCCCTTCACCTGTAAAGAATCACTGGATTAAAAACACATAAAGACACAGGAAGTATAAATCACTTACCCAAAACCACACAGAGATAAGAAGAGCTAGATCCTATTTTCATTACCTTTCTATAACACATCCACTATTAGTCCACTTAAAAGAACATAGGATGAATCAGCAGCCCATGCCAAAAAACAAGTAGACAAAGGTGTTTCCCAGGGTCTACATTTTGGCCTTCTTTACCAACTCCAGAGAGGTCCTTTGTGTTTGGGCTCTCCCTGGTGAGAACCTGTTCAAACAGTTGGGGTAAGAATCCCATTATTCTCATTGTCTGATTCTATAGCTCTGAAAGGTAGGTTAACAGCACCTAACAAAAATAGGACAAAACGGGCCAGGCGCGGTGGCTCAAGCCTGTAATCCCAGCACTTTGGGAGGCCGAGACGGGTGGATCACGAGGTCAGGAGATC
>NC_045446.1:67923119-67992597 GCF_002776525.5 Piliocolobus tephrosceles
GGGGAAAGGGGGGAAGGGAGGGGAAGGGGAGGGGGAAAGGGGGGAGGGGGAAAGGGGGGAGGGAAGGGGAAGGGGGAGAGGAAGGGGGAGGGTGAAAAATACCTTCAGGCTTTAGAGAAAAACAATGTTCCTAGCAGTGTTTTCCTAAGGCTGGGTCCCTTGAAAAATCATAAAACATAAAATTAAGTATTTTCATTTATATGTGACATTGAACAAATCTTTTACGCTGCTGTTGGTCTCAAACAACAATAATATAAGGTTATCAAACATGTGGAAACTGTTTTTTTTAAATCAACTATTACCATGTTAAGAGTATGATAAAGTCCCCTCTAACATATGCTCCCTCTTCTCTCTTTCTGAAAATAGTTCTTTGCAAACTCTTGCACTCAAGTGATCCTCCTACCTCAGCCTACCAAGGAGCTTGGACTACAGGCACACCCCCATGCCCAGCTAATTTTTAGCAGAGATGAGTCTCACTACATTGCCCAGGACTAAATGGACTCTTCAGTCTTTGTCTTAATTTGGGAACATATGACACTGTTGATCATATCTTCCTTCTTGAAACCTGGGCATTCTGTGACATCACTTTTCTGATTTATCTTATCTCTCTGTCCTTTTTTGGATTCCTTTGCAAGTCCTCTGTTTCTGGTCTATCCTTGAAAGCTAGTTATTTCCATTTTAGAATTTCATTTCTTTAGTCCCTAAGTTATCTGATCCACCGTTTTGTTCCAATTTATCTTTTCATTCATTCATTCATTCATTCACTCACTCATTCATTCATTCACCCATTTTTTGGAGACAGAGTCTCACTCTGTCGCCCAGGCTGGAGTGCAGTCGCAGTATCTCAGCTCACTGCAGCCTCTACCTCCCAGGTTCAAGCGATTCTCATGCCTCAGTCTCCCAAGTAGCTGGGATTACAGACGTGCACCACCATGCCCCGCTAATTTTTGTATTTTTCGTAGAGACAGGGTTTCACCATGTTGGCCAGGCTGGTCTCAAACTCCTGACCTCAGGTGATCCACCCACTTCGGCCTCCCAAAGTGCTGGGATTATAGGCATGAGCCACTGCGCTGGGCTATTTATTTATTTTTAGAGACAGAGTCTCACTCTGTTACTTGGGCTGAAGTGAAATGGCGTGATCATAGCTCACTGTAGCCTTCAAGTCCTGGGCTCGAGTTATCCCACTGCCTCAGCCTCCCTAGTAGCTAGGACTACAGGCAAACCACTATGCCTTGCTATTTCTTAAATTTTTTTTTTTTTTTGAGATGGAGTTTCGGGCTCTTGCTCAGGCTGGAGTGCAATGGCGCAATCTTGGCTCACTGCAACCTCTGCCTCCTGGATTCAAGCCATTCTCCTGCCTCAGCCTCCCAAGTAGCTGGGATTACAGGCATGCACCACCACACCCAGCTAATTTTGTAGTTTTAGTAGAGATGGGGTTTCTCCATGTTGGTTAGGCTGGTCTCAAACTGCTGATTTCAGGTGATCCGCCCACCTCAGCCTCCCAAAGTGCTGGGATTACAGGTGTGAGCCACTGCGCCCAGCCTCTTAAAAAATTATTTCTAGACACGGGCTGCTTAAATTTAAATATACTATTGTCTTGCTGTGCTAGTTAAAGATACGTTCAGGTAACAGAAAACCTTACTAGAGTGACTTTACAAATAAAAGGTTAGTTTTTCTCATGTAACAGGAAGTCCAGAGTAATGAGTTGCCAGTTTCTGTTTACAGACTCAACAAATCTATCATACTGAACTTCTTGGAGTTCCCAAATTTGCCATGCTATTTCTACCCTCCAGGGCTCCTCACTCCATCTCCTCCCATCATGGGGTTCAATTTAGACGTTGCTTCCTTTGGAAATCATTCTTTTATCCCACCATATCCAGACTAAGAGCCAATGCTGGGTGTCCTCAAATGATCCTAATTTGTACTTATGCAACACATTGTATCATAAATGCCCGTTTAATTAGCTCTATTCCACATTAAACAGGCCTGTATCTTCAGCACCTAGGACAGTGGCTAGCACATACCATGCATTCCATAAAGACTTGTTCAATTGCATGGGTTTGGTCTTTTAAAAAACCAAATAACTGTTTTTGATAAACATGAACTTCTAACCCAAGTAACTAACTGATTAGCAAACAATAATACATGTTTCTTGCTCATACTTAAAGAATCAAATAGAAAAAAATAACAAATTTCTAAAACCACTAAGGAAACATGTAAAATAAAATATCTGTCTTCAGGATGTGCAATCGACCATTCCATGCCATCAACTTACAGGTGGCCAACCATAAACTGGCTTTTATGAAAACTGAAGTTTTAGGAAGTTTAGTGAATTTGCTAATTAATACATGACAAAAGGTAGGCTACTTAAGATAATAAAAAACAAAAGAGAGAGAGACTATGGGCCAGGTGCTGTGGCTCACACCTATAATCCCAGCACTTTGAGAAGCCGAGTTGGGCAGATCACTTGAGGTCAGGAGTTCGAGACAAGCCTGGCCAACATGGTGAAACCTGTCACTACTAAAATTACAAAAATTAGCTGGGCATGGTGGCATATGCCGGTAGTCCCAGCTACTCGGAAGGCTGAGGCAGGAGAATGGCTTGAACCCGGGAGGCAGAGGTTGCAGTGAGCCGAGACTGTGCCACTGCACTCCAGCCTGGGCAACAGAGTGAGACTCTGTCTCAAAAAAAAAGGAGAGACTATTACTAAATAAATAGTTCTCCCATGCTCCACTTTGCAGTCAGTCACCCTACTTCTGAACTGAGAAAACCATTGATCTGTTTTCCATACTACAGATTTGTCTTTTCTAGAGTTTCATATAACATGAACTCTTTTTGTCTGGCTTTTTTGCCTCACATGATGTTTTTGAGATTCACACTTTGTAACATCAGCGTCCCTTTGTATGAATTTATCAAAATTTGGTCATCCAATCATTGGCTGATGAATGAACTGTCTTTTTTTTTTTTTTTGAGACAGACAGTGAGACAGAATCTCACTGTCACCCAGGCTGGAGTGCAGTGGCTCAATTTCAGCTAATTGCAACCTCCACCTCCTGGGTTCATGCAATTCTCCTGCCTCAGCCCGCTGAGTACCCAGGATTCCAGGCACGTGCCATCATGCCCGGCTAATTTTTGTATTTTCAGTAGAGATGGGGTGTCACCACGTTGGCCAGGCTGGTCTCGAACTTCGGACCTCAAGTGATCCGCCCACCTCAGCCTCGCAAAATGTTGGAATTACAGATGTGAGCCACTGTGCTTGGCCTCTGTGTTTTGACTATTATAAATAAAGTTGCTATGAATATTTCTGTGCATGTCTTTGTATGGACATACATTTTTATTTCTCTTGAGTAGATAGCAGTGGAGCTCATGGGTTGTGTGGTAGACATAGGTTTAACTTAATAAGAAACTCCCAAACATTTTGCCAATGTAAGCTGTACCATTTATTATTGTCTAAGGTTTCCAACTGTTTCACATCCTCAAAAACACTTGAGGTGTCAGTCATTTTAAAAGAACGTTTCTTCTTTCTTGGATAGTGTTCTAGAAATGTCAATAATATCATCTGTTGATAATATTGTTCATGTTTTCTATATTCTGAATGATTTTGTCTAGTTGCACTATTGATTACTGAGAGTGTTGAAATTTCCAATTTTAACTGTGCATTATATATATATTTTGAGTTGTTTTTGCTTCATGTGTTTTAAAGCTCTGCTATTAGTGAAAATACTGTCAGAATTGTATCTTCCTAATGAATAGCACTATGAAACACCCCTATTTATTTCTAATATTCCATTTCATTTTCTGATACTAATATAGCCATCTCATTTTCCAATATTAATATAGTAATTCCAGCTTTCTTACGATGAGTTTTGCATATCATTTTACATCCTTTTACTTTTAACCTATATCTTTATGTTTGAAGTGAATTTCTATAGACAGCATATACCTGGCTGGGTCTTTCTTTTCTATCCACTCTGCCAATCTCATTCAATTTTAATTAAATACCACATGTGGTTTAGTGGTAACATATTGGAGAGAGCAGGTTTAGAACAAGGATTAGGCCAGAAGCAGTGGCTCATGCCTGTAATCCCAGCACTTTGGGAGGCTGAGGCAGGCAGATCACTTTCGGTCAGGAGCTGGAGACCAGCCTGGCCAACATAGTGAAACCTCGTCTCTACTAAATATACAAAACTTAGCTGGGTGTGGTGGCGTGCACCTGTAGTCCCAGCTACTCGGGAGGCTAAGACAGGAGAATTGCATAAATCCGGGAGGTGGAGGCCACAGTGAGCAGAGATCATGCCACTGAACTTCAGCCTGGGCCACAGGGCGAGAATCCATCTCAAAACAAAAAACAAAAACAAATAAAAAAAACAAGGATTAGCAAACTACTGTCCACAGGGCAAATGCAACATGTTACCTGCTTTAGCAATGCCTGCAACTAACCATGTTTCTACATTTTAAAAAAGGGTGGAGGCGAAAAAAAAGATCAAAGAAAGCATAATATTTTGACACACAACAACACGAAACTCAAATCTTAGTGTAATGTTTTATTGGAACACAAAAAATGTAATTTCTATGGCTACTTTTGTGCCTCAAGAGCAGAATTAAACACTTTTAACAGACACTGTATTGATGATCACAAAGCCTAAAATATTCTTTAATGTCTGAGAAAAACTTGGCTAACCCCAAACTAAAATTATTTCTGTTTAATGCAATAACTGATTTAATTGAGTTAAAATCTATAATCCTACCATTTATTTTGTTCATATACATTTATTTGTTCCTTTGTTACTCCTTTTAATGTCTTCTTTTGAATTAACCTGATTAAAATTAACTTCATTTAATATCTACTCTTAGCTAATTAATTATACTTCTTTAAGTTTTCATGGTTGCTTCAGGTTTTACAAAACAAAGCATCTTTAACTCAACATGGTCTACTATTAAATAATATTCTATTACTTCACATACAATGTGAACACTTTTTACCCTTAGGACATCATACTTGCATTTCCTTGTTCTCATCCTTAGTACTAGAGCTTTCATGTTTCACTTCCTCATATATTGTGAAATTTGCAATACCTGGTGATTTTTGCTTCAAACAGTTAATTATTTTTTTACAGACTTTTAAAAAATTGGGTAAAATTTAATTTTAACATATTTATCCTTTCTTACACTTGTCATCGCTTTGTCTAGGTCCAAGTTTTCATCTGAAGATGTTTCTTGTAGTGTAAGTGGCTAGCTCATAACATGTTCTTTCGCTTTACCTGCCTGAAAAAGTTTTTATTTCACCCTCATTTTTGAAGGATATTTTGTTGGATATAGAAGTTTTCATCTAATACTTTTCATTTAGTACTTTTGCAACATCCATTATCAGCCGGGTGCAGCGGCTCACTCCTGTAATCCCAGCACTTTGGGAGGCTGAGGTGGGCAGATTGCTTGAGCCCAAGAGTTTGGGACCAGCCTGGGCAACACAGCAAGACCTACTCTCTACAAAAAATTTAAAAATTATCCAGGCATAGTGCTGTGCGTCAGGAGTCCCAGCTACTCAGGAGGCTGAACTGGGAGGCTCGCCTGAGCCTAGGAAGTTGAGGTTGCAGTGAGCCATGTTTATTCCACTGCACTCCGCCTGGGCGACAGAACAAGACCTTATCTCAGGAAAAAAAGAAAAAGTTAATTATCGCCTAGTTTGTATAGTTTCCAACAAAACGTCTTCTTTGTTTCTCTATATATAATATGTCTTTTTCTTAGGTTGCCTTAAAGATTCTGTCACTGCTTTCTGACAACTGACAAACATACAAATGTCCGTGAATGTTTGTTTGTGTTTGTCCTGCTTTAGGTTTGTTGAGATTATTGGGCTTGTGGGTTTATAATTTTCATCAAATTTGAAATTTTGCAGCCATTATTCTTCCAATATTCTTGGCTCCATCCTCCTTCTAGGATCTCAAATACACTTTATGGAGCCTGCTTGATACTATTCCACAGACCAGTGAAGCACTTGATTATTTTCAGTTCTCTTTCTCACTGCTTCATTTTAGGATAAAGTCCACTGACATGTCTTTAAGTTCACTGGTTTGTTCTGCGTATCCAATCTTCTGTGAAATGCCTTTCAGCAATTTATTTAAGATACTAGTATTTTTTTAAATCTCTAGAAGTTCTATATATTTTTCACATCTTTTATTTCTCTCAGTATGTTCATATTTTTCTTTAAATACTTTTACTAATACTTATTTTACTATCCTTGTCTGCTACTAGTATCTCCATCATTTCCGAATCTGCTTCTTTGGGTTCATTTTTCTCCTGGTTATGAGTTAGACCAGTTTCTCAGCGTTACGTAGTAATTTGAGCCATATTGAGTAAATTAAGCTCGGATGTTGGAAAATATCAATGTTACAATGCTGCTAAGTGCTGCTAAGATGTGCTGTTAAGATTTTGGAATGTGCTGTAAAAATGAGTTGGGCTTTGTTTTGGCAGGTACTTATTTGTAGATTCATCTGATCTTTTTAAGGCCTTTCCTGTCAGGTTTACTACAATGAATCAATTGGGTTCTCCATTAATGTCCTGAATGCTACAAAAAATACTTCACTCTGGTCAGAGTTCAGACATCTCCAGTGTAAGTTCTGGGAAATGTTCTGCTAATAATAACCTGGATGTTCAATGCCTAGCCTTGTGGATTTTCACTGTTTGCACATATGACCTAGTCTTCAGGAAAGACTCAAGGTAGCCCAATACAGATTTCTGGAATTTTTTCTTCTGCATAGCCCTCTTCTTTCAGAAGCTGGCCCTGCAACTTCTAGCTGCCTAAGCCTCTTGAAATCCAATCTTTGCCTCCTCAATTGAGCAAAGCTGCCAGACTCTCGTTAGATTCTATCTCTAACAGCTAAAGCTGCTTCCAGGCAGGAAACCCTGGTTGTGGTATAGGGCTCACTTCTTTTATTTCAGCCATCACCCAGGGATAACAGTCCTGATTTGCCTTAGTACAATATCTAAAAAGAGATGGTTCAAGTATCTTGATCCAGTTTACTAGCTGTTTATGACAAGCAGGTAAAAGCCCCTTATTATTCCATCATGTCCAGAGAGAATTCTCGATTTTTAAAGCAACATTGGCCGGGCACAGTGGCTCATGCCTGTAATCCTTACACTTTGGGAGGCCGAGGTGGGTGGATCACCTGAGATCAGGAGTTTGAAACCAGCCTTGCCAACATGGTGAAACTGCGTCCCTACTAAAAATACAAAACTTAGCCAGGCATGGTGGTGTGCACCTGTAATCCCAGCTCCTCAGGAGGCTTGAACCTGGGAGGCAGAGGTTGCAGTGAGCCGAGGTCATGCCATTGCACTCCAGCCTGGGTAACAAGAGTGAAACTCCATCTCAAAAAACGAGAAAAAAGCAACATTAAAGAAATAAAGATGTGTACTTGAGCAGATGATATGAATTTTTAAAAGAGTGAATTGGCTAGGTGCGGTGGCCCACGCCTGTAATTCCAGCACTTTGGGAGGTCGAGGCGGGCAGATCACAAGGTCAGGAGATCGAAACCATCCTGGCTAACATGGTAAAACCCTGTCTCTGCTAAAAAAAAAAAAAAATACAAGAAAATCAGCTGGGCGTGGTGGCGGGCGCCTGTAGTCCCAGCTACTCGGGAGGCTGAGGCAGGAGAATGGCGTGAACCCAGGAGGCAGACCTTACAGTAAACCGAGTTCGCACCACTGCATTCCAACCTGGGCGAAAGAGTGAGACTCTGTCTCAAAAAAATATATATATATATATATATAAGTGAATTATACGTACATCTAATTGTTAAACATGAACTATGAACTCTAAAAAGAAACCATCCGCATATCGTATAGTGGTTTTTAACGTTTCCATAAGGAAAAAGATCCTTAAAACTTTATAGGAAGATATTACTGTCTCCATTATGAAGAAACTCTGAAGTTAATAAACTGCCAGGTCACACGAATACCAAGTGGCAAGGCTAAGATTCCAACCCAGCTAATACTAAAAATCATGACATTTACGACGTACCATCATGCTTCCCATTAATTTATCACCACAAATACTATGCATATTAAGAGATTTAGTCAACCAAACTGAATTTATTAAAGTATCCTATGTTGTGCTTAGCAAGATTATTATGAACTATCATTCAGAATATCTGATCAGCATGGGAATAAAAAATTACCACATTTTGGTGAATAAATGTATTATTTATTTAAATTTAAAATTGGCATTTAAAAGTATTTAAAATGGAGTCTTGGACACTTTTTCACTCAATCCAGGAGTACCCCAAGGAACACATATATTTCCTGTTTCATATAGTTGAACATTATATTTATGATCTGTTGTTGAGACCACTAGAATATATGTTTCTTTAAAGTTTTAGTCACAGGGTCTACAGAAGGGGTTAGCATACACTAGACACTCAATATACATTGGGGAATAAAAGATCCCCATAATTTTAATTCTCCTAAAACTATAATGGTGGAGGCATATTACATCAAGATGGTGGGCTGACCCTCCTGCCCAAATCCCTTAAAATACAGTAAAAAAAAAAAAAAAAAAGATCTGTTCTTGTGTTTCCAATAAGTGTGGAGTAATAAGGACAAAGTTTACCTTACTGAAACAACTAAACAACAACAAAAATATATAAAACTAGACACTCAAGACATTACACAAGTAACAAAAGACTATGAATAGTGATACATGAGAGATGCGAAACAGAGATAAAACCTATAACTACCCCAATTTACAAACTGGGTAAAGAGGCAAAGAGGGAGGATCAATCAAAAACCTGGCAACTTCCCTTAGAGAGATGAGGTTAAGAGTAGAGAAGGCGGCCGGGCGCGGTGGCTCAAGCCTGTAATCCCAGCACTTTGGGAGGCCAAGACGGGCGGAACACAAGGTCAGGAGATCGAGACCATCCTGGCTAACACGGTGAAACCCCATCTCTACTAAAAAAAAAAAAATACAAAAAACTAGCGGGGCGTGGTGATGGGCGCCTGTAGTCCCAGCTACTCGGGAGGCTGAGGCAGGAGAATAGCGGGAACCCGGGAGGCGGAGCTTGCAGTGAGCTGAGATCCGGCCACTGCACTCCAGCCTGGGCGACAGAGCAAGACTCTGTCTCAAAAAAAAAAAAAAAAAAAAAAAAGAGTAGAGAAGGCAAAGGTAGAATTCACAGAGAAAAGAGTCAGAGAAGATATCCGCAGAAAATACTGTGGAAATCTGCAGAGTCCCTGTGAGTCTTCAAAAAGGACTGAGCAGTGCATGTACACGAGGAAATTTCCCAAGGTCAGGAATAGAACTGCTCCAAAGGAATAAAGGGAATAGCACCCAACACCCACACAGGCCTAGGAACAAGGCCTGCTCCCCAGCAGCAAGAATGGAAAAGCTCATCTTTTGACTAACACTGGTTAGAGCAGCACGGGGTCAGTAAATTATATCCTACAGATCAAACGTGGTTCAGCACCTATTTTTGTATAGCCCAAGAACTAAGAATGACTTTACATTATTAAATGGCTGAAAAAGGTCAGAAAAAAAAGAACATTTCACGACAATTTAAAACTACATAAAATTTAAATTGGCCAGGCGCAGTGGCTCCCGCCTGTAATCCCAGCACTTTGGGAGGCGGAGGTGGGCGGATCACGAGGTCAGGAGATCGAGACCATCCTGGCTAACATGGTGAAATCCCGGCTCTACTGAAAAATACATAAAATTAGCCGGGCGTGGTGGTGGGCACCTGTAGTCCCAGCTACTCGGGAGGCTGAGGCTGGAGAATGGCGTGAATCCAGGAGGCGGAGCTTGCAGTGAGCCAAGATGGCGCCACTGCACTCCAGCCTGGGAACAGAGCGAGACTCGGTCTCAAAAAAAAAAAAAAAAAAAAATTAAAATTATAGTATCTAAAAATAAAGTTCACAACTATGTTTATTCTTTTAAATACCATCTATGGTTGCTTTTATACTCAGTAGAAGAGAGAGACAGCTGACACACAAACTGTAGAGCCCACAAAGCCTAAAATACGTACTATCTGGGTCTTCACAGAAAAATGGGTCTTGCCTCAATATGAAAAAAATAAAAACTAGACTAAATGCATATCCAGTCCCACTTAACAAAGCTTAAAAATCAAGATGCTAAATAATCAATCTATTTCCAATCACCTTAATCATAATGCAGAACAAACATCAAGAATATCATAGGAATATAAAAATATCCAGCATCTAGCATAGTAAAGTTCAGAGTTTAGTATCTACTAAAATCTTACCAGGCATTGCTGATGTACCTTCAGAACAGTTAAAAAAAAAAAAAAAAGTTTGGGTGCTGTGACTCACACCTGTAATCCCCAGCACTATGGGAGGCCTAGACAGGCAACTGCTTGAGTCTAGCAACTTGAGACCAGTTTGGGCAACACAGTGAAACTCCATCTCTACTAAAAATACAAAAAAATTTGTCAGGTATGGAGGTGCATGCCTGTAATACTAACTACTCGGGAGGCTGAGGTAGGAGAATCACTTGAGTCAGGAAGGTCAAGACTGCAGTGAGCCAAGATCACATCACTGTACTCCAGCCTGGGCAATCAGAATGAGACAGTGCCTCAAAAAAAAAAAAAAAAAAGTAGGGGGAAAAAAAGTAAAATATTACCAGGCATGCAAAGGAAGCAGAAAAATTCAACCCAAAGTGAGAAAAACAAACAAAAAAACAATCAAAGCTGACCCAGAAATTACTGTTAATAGAATCAGTAGAAAAAGACATGAAAAGTTCTTACATGACTATGACTATAATCCATATGTTCAAGAACCTAGAGGAAAAACTGAAAACATGTTGAGTGAGATAAGGGTAATATAAAAAAAGACCCAAACGAAAATTCTAGAAAGGGAAACTCTAAGGTCTAATACTGAATGGGGTAAAAGGTAGATGAGACAGGTTAAAAAAAAAAAAAAAGTAGCGAATTTAAAAATGTCAATGAAAACTAAACAAAATGATACAGAGAAAAAAAACCTGTATTAGTCTAGTGAAAAAGGTATCCAATATAATGAAAATAACAGTTGTGGCATGCATCTAAAGCAGTATTTGTAGAAAAATTTATATGCTACAAATCCCAGTGGATACAGTTAAAGAAAAAGGAAAATTACAAAACTAAAAATCCATTAGAAACAAAGAAAAATCTCAAATCTATGACCAAAGCTTTCACCTTAAAAGGCAACAAGGGAGAGATTTAAGATTGCTAATTAGAGGCCTCCTCTACTAAGAACAACCAAAATAGTGAGTAGATAATGACACTTTGAATAGATCACCCAAGAGATAGATGCCAGGAGAAGAAAGGCACGTGGCTATAGTTCCAGCTACTTGTGATGGTGAGATGGGAGGATCACTTGAGGCCAATAGTTGGAGACCAGCCTGGGTCAAAAAGCAAGATCTCATCTCAAAAAACTAATTTTAAAAAACAGAACACTGGAATTCAACAGAAAAAGGACAGGAAACATCTACGGCAAGGAAGGAGAGAGAAATAAGGCAGCCTGCTCAACCCCCATCAAATGGGAGCCAGGAGAACTCCCCAATGTGGAAAAAGAGAAAGTGAGAGAACTGAGCGGTCCACGTTCCCCCCATGGATTTCTGCAATTCTAGCCATGGGAGAGGGCCTCAACTCTCACAGGCCCTGAAACTAACAAAGGAAGCCGTCGGGAGATTGTATGAAGATGCAGCTCCAGGGAGGGAGCTTGTCCTGGGTTCCACAGATTCCCTGAGATCTAGGCAGCTGTAGCAAGGTGTCATTTTAGAGTCCTGTCCCCAACAGACTGCCCATTGTCCTGGGGCCCAATGCCACCAGGGCTGAGGCACAAGCGATGCACAGACTACTGCCACCGGGGCTGAGACACAAGCAAGGCACAGGCTACCGCTGCCAGGGTTGAAGCATGAGCAAGTTGCAGGCCACTGTGGCCAGAGCTGAGGAGCGAGCACCCCACAGGCTGATCAGGAGCTGAGATGTGAGCAGAGCTTGTGCTCCCTACCCATCAGTCTAAGCTACTACCATAGAAGGCAGTTCCACCCTTCACAGTGGCAGGGCCTCAACACATCCCTGATGGTCCCCAAGTCAATTATTCTGCCCAGGGCCTGGGGAATGCCCCACACCTGCCCACCACTGATTGCACCTGCACACACCAACAGGGAGCCTGAGGATAAGTCCTTCTGGCCCAGCTTCACCCCTATTCACGCCATCCCAGACACACATTCTGGAAACAGGGGACTGCCCAGCCTACCACTGTTGGTATGTGAGCACACCTCCCAGGGGGTCTGAGGTTGGGCCTGTTCACCTGCAGCTACCACCACAGCTGTAACTTCCTGCAGATGTCACCTGCAGGCCTTGGGAGTGGCTGGCCCAGTCTATCACAGTCACTGCCAACACCAGTACACACTGCTCAGGACTGAGAGGGTAGTCCTGCCACTGCCATCAACCATGCCACGCTGGCTGCCTAAGAGCCTGTATTAGCCCATTTTCATGTTGATTTACTGTATTAATTCCATTTTCACACTGCTGTTAAAGACATACCTGAGACTGGACAATTTACAAAAGAAAGAGGTTTATTGGACTTACAGTTCCACATGGCTCGGGAGGCTTTACAATCTTGGCAGAAGGCAAGAAGGAGCAAGTCATATCTTACATGGATGGTGGCAGGCAAAGAGAGCTTGTGCAGGAAAACTCCCCCTTAAAATAACTATCAGCTCTCATGAGACTTAGTTACTATCATGAGGACAGCATGAGAAAGACCTGCCCCGATGTTTCAATTACCCCCACAGGGTCCCTCCACAACACATGGGAATTCAAGATGAGATTTGTGTGGGGACACAGCCAAGACATATCATTCAGCCCCTGGCCCCTCCCAAATCTCATGTCCTCACATTTCAAAACCAAACATGCCTTCCCAACAGTCCCCCAAAGTCTTAACTCATTTCAGTATTAACTCAGAAGTCCACAGTCCAAAGTCTCATCTGAGACAAGGCAAGTCCCTTCTGCCTATGAGTCTGTAAAATCAAAAACAAGTTAGTTACTTCCTAGATACAATAGGGGTACAGGCAGTTGATAAATACAGCCATTCCAAATGGGAGACACTGACCAAAACAAAGGGGCTACAGGCCTCATGAAAGTCTAAAATCCAGTGGGACAGTCAAATCTTAAAGCTCCAAAATGATCTCCAGTGACTCCACATCTCACAGCCAGGTCACGCTGATGCAAGAGGTGGGTTCCCATGGTCTTGGGGAGCTCCGCCCCTGTGGCTTTGCAGGGTATAGCCTCCCTCCTGGCTGCTTTCATGGGCTAGTGTTGAGCGTCTGCAGCTTTTCCAGGCATAAGGTGCAAGCTGTCAGTGGATCCACCATTCTGGGATCTGAAGGATGGTGGCCCTCTTCTCACAACTCCACCAGGCAGTGCCCCAGGTAGGGTCTCTGCGTGGGCGTTCCAACTCCACATCTCCCTTCTGCACTGCCCTAGCAGAGGTTCTCCACCCATTCCATGAGGGCCCTGCCCCTGCAGCAAACTTCTCCCTGGGTATCTAGGCATTTCCATACATCTTCTGAAATCTAGGTGGAGGTTCCCAAACCTCAATTCTTGACTTCTGTGCACCCACAGGCTCAACATCACATGGAAGTTGCCAATGCTTGAGGCTTCCACCCTCTGAAGCAACAGCCTGAGCTGTACCTTGGCCCCTTTTAGTCATGGCTGGAGTGACTGGGATGCAGAGCACCAAGTCCCTAGACTGCACACAGCATGGGGACTCTGGGCCAGTGCTGGGAAGGGCTTCCGTGAAGACCTCTGACATGCCCTGGAGACATTTTCCCCATTGCCTTGGTGATTAACATTTGGACCCTCATTGCTTATGCAAATTTCTGCAGCAGACTTCAATTTCTCCTCAGAAAATGGGTTTTTCTTTTCTATTGTCAGGCTGCAAATTTTCCAAACTTTTATACTGTGCTTCCCTTATAAAACTGAATGCCTTTAACAGCACCCAAGTCATCTCTTGAATGCTTTGCAGCTTAGAAATTTCTTCCGCCAGAAACCCGAAATCATTTCTCTCAAGTTGAAAGTTCCACAAATCTCTAGGGCAGGGGAAAATGTTGCCAGTCTCTTTGCTAAAACAGAACAAGAGTCGTCTTTGTTCCAGTTCCCAGCAAGTTCCTCATCTCCATCTGAGACCACCTCAGCCTGGCCCTTATTGTCCATATCGCTATCAGGCTTTTGGTCAAAGCCATTCAACAAGTCTCTAGGAAGTTCTAAACTTTCCTACATTTTCGTATCTTCTTCTGAGTCCTCCAAACTGTTTCAACTTCTGCCTGTTAGCCAGTTCCAAAGTCGTTTCTACATTTTCAGGTATCTTTTCAGCAACACCCCACTCTACTGGTACCAAGTTAATGTATTATTCTGTTTTCATGCTGCTGATAAAGACATACCCGAGACTGGGCAATTTACAAAAGAAAGAGGTTTATTGCACTTGTAGTTCCACATGGTTGGGGAGGCTTCACAATCATGGCAGAAGGCAAGGCGGAGCAGGTTGCACACTGTGGATGGCGGCAGGCTGAGAGAGCTAGTGCAGGGAAACTCCCCCTTATAGTAACCATCGGATCTCATGAGACTTACTCACTATCACGAGGACAGCACAAGAAAGACCTGCCCCCATGATTCAATTACCTCCCACCAGGTCCCTCCCACAACACATGGGATTTCAATATGAGATTTGGATGGGGACACAGCCAAACCATATCTAAGCCCAAGAACCGCCCCCACTCTCCCAGCCCATGCTGCCACTACTGGCATCTGAGTAGGCTAGCTAGAGGCCCAAGAATCGGCCTGTCTGTACCTGGCTAACACTGGTGCTGGTATACGTCACCCTGGGACCAAAGACAGGTATGCTCAGCCCATAAATTCCACCACTGGGGACAGAAGACTAGCCCAGCTAGCAACCCAATCCCCAGCAAAACTTCCTCATAGCCTCTACTAATAACCAGACCCTAAGCTGTCAAGGACAAAACAGGTACCCCTGACATTGTTTAGAGCCAAAGAAATCATACAGAGATTACATTACCATATATACCCAGAATCAAAAAGTGACCTACCCAACCAACAATATATATACCTTTTCAGGAAAAAGTCCTCCAACCAAATTCAAAAAATTGGAAGAAGCAACAATGATATCAGATGTTCAGGTATCATTTGATACCTACAAAGGAATACAGTAACCCTTTAGCCAGAGATCTCAATCAAAAACAAATTTACAAAATCTCCCCCCAAAATTCAAAATTTTGCTCTTAAAGAGGCTCAGTGAAATATAAGAGAATACTAAAAAATAATACAAAGAAATCATAAAAATAATTCAGGTTGTGAATGAGAAATTTACCAAAGAGAAACAACCAAACAAATTCTGCAATTGAAGAACTCACTGAATGAAATACAGAACACATTTGAAAGACTCAACAATAGATTAGATCCAGCAAAAGAAAGAATCTCAGATCTTGAAGATAGGTCTTTTGAAATAACCCAGTCAGACAAAGAAAAAGAATTAAAAAGAATGAGCAAACCCTTCGTGACATATGAGACAATATAAAACAACCAAGTTTTTGGTATCCCAGAAGGCAAGGAGAGAATGAAAGAGTTAAAAACGCTATCTAGTGAAGTAACAGATGAAGACTTCCTGTATGAGGCCGTTCTTGCACTGTTATAAAGAAATACTTGAGCCTGGGTATTTATAAAGAAAAGAGGTTTAATTGGCTCATGTTTCTGTAGGCTTTACAGGAAGCATGGTGTAAGCATCTGCTGGACTTCTAGGGAGGCCTCAGGAAGTTTATAATCCCGGGAGAAGCTGAAGGGGGAGCAGAAATGTCACATGACAAAAGCAGGAGCAAGTGAGACAGACAGAATGGGGGAGGAGGTGCCACACACTTTTAAATGACCAGATCTTGTGTGGACTCAGGGCAAGAGTTCACTTACCACTCAGGGGATGGCCCAAGCCATTCATAAGGGATCTGCCTCCATGATCCAAACACCTCCTACGAGGGCCCACCTCCAACACTGGGGATTACATTTCAACACGAGATCTGGGCAAGGACAAATATCCAAACTATATCACTTCCAAAGTCTAGCAAGAGAGATAAACCACCAGATAAAGATGGCCCAGAGATCTCCAAATAGATACAATGCAAAAAAACGTCTTCTGAGAGCACATTATAGTCAAACCGTCTATAGTCAAAGACAAAGAGAGAACGCTCAAACCACCAAATAAGTGAAAAGCGTGTAGTCATCTATTAAGAAACTTCCATCGGACTAACAGCGGATTTCTCAGCAGAAACTTTACCGGCCAGGAGAGAATGTAATGACATATTCAAAGGGCTGAAAAAAAAATAAAAATAAAAACTGCCAATCAAGATACTATACCTACCAAAATTACCCTTTGTAAGAAAAATCCTTCCCTGACAAGCAAAAGTTAAGAGAATTCATCACCATTGAAGGGAATTCATTACCCTTAGACCAGGCCTACAAGAAATGCTCAAAGGAGTACTAAATCTGGAAGTGAAAGGATGATATTTACCATTATGAAAACACACAAAAGCATAAAATTCACAGGTAAACATACAAATGAGGAAGAGAAAGGACTCAAAAGGTACCACTACATAAAACCTGTAAATCACAATGATAAAAAAAGAAAAAGAACAAATAATATATAAAACAACCAGAAAACAACAATATGACAGGAACAAAACATCGCATATCAATAATAACCTTGAAAGTAAATGAATTTGTCTCCACTTGAAAGATACAAACTGGCTGAATGGATAAAGAAACATGATCTGGCCAGGTGCAGTGGCTCACGCCTGTAATCCCAGGACTTTAAGAGGCCGAGGTGAGAGGATCAGTTTAGGTCAGGAGTTTGAAATCAGCCTTGTCTACATAGCAAGTCCTCATCTCTACACAAGAAAAAAATTTAAAATTAGCCAGGCGTGGTGGCCTGCACCTGTAGTACCAGCTACTCAGGAGGCTAAGGCAGAAAATTGCTTAAGTCCAGGAATTTAAAGCTGCAGTAAGCCATGATCATGCCACTGCACTCCAGCCTGGGTGACAGGAGAGATCTTGCCTCAAAGAAAAAAAAAAAAGGAAAAAAAAAAAAGAAATATGATCCAACTATATGATGCCTAGAAAAAACATACTTTACCAGTAAAGACACATATAGACTAAAAGAAAAGGGGTTGAAAGATATTCCACACTGATGAAAACCAAACGTGAGTAGGAGTAGCTAAACATATATCAGATATGGATGTGAGGGTGATCTGGCTGTGACATCTGTCACCCCACTGATCACCAGGATTGATTCAGTTGATCTGGCTGGCTAGGCAGGTATCCCCTACCTCCCTCACTGGCTCTAAGTGCGTCCCTCCGGAAGCTGGGCACTTGGTCGAAGAGGACGACCATCCCCAATAGAGGAGGACTGGTCTTCCATCAAGAGTATACAAGTAGCTGCGCTCTCCCACTAGAACCTCCAAACAAGCTCCCAGGGGTAGCTATACATAAAACCAACTTTGAGTCAAAAAAGGTAATAAAAAAAAGATGATGAAGGTCATTTTTTAATGATAAAGGGATGAATCCAGCAAAAGAATATAACAATTCTAAACATATATGCACTAAACACTGGAGCACACAAGTTCATAAAATATTACTAGATCTAAACAGAGAGACAGACTCCAATATAATAACAGTGAAGGACTTCAACATTCCACTGTTGAAGGGAACAAGACAGACACTCTAGACAGAAAATCAACAAACATGGATTTAAAAGGGACTTTGCACCAAATGGACTTAACAGATAGATACTTACTGAACGTTCTAACTAACTGCGCAATACCTTCTTCTCATCAGCACATGGAACATCTTCCAGGATAGACCAAGTGTTAGTCCACAAAACAAGTCTCAATTAATTTTAAGAAATCGAAATCACGTGAGTATCTTCTCAGTCCACAATGGAATAAAAGGAGAAATAAATGCCAAGAGCAACTTTAGAAACCATACAAATACATGGGGCCAGGCTCTGGTGGCTCATGCCTGTAATCCCTGCACTTTGCAAGGACAAGGTGGGAGGATCACTTGAGCCCAGGAGTTCAAGACAAGCCCAGGCAAAAGAGTGAGACCCTGTCTCTAAATAAAAAATAAATAAAATATTTTTAAAAAACATACAAACACATGGAAATCAAATAACATGTTCCTGAACAACCATTGGGTCAATGAAGTAAGATGGAGGTCAAAAACTTCCTTGAAGCAAATGATCAATCTCTTCATGATAAAAACTTTCAACAAACTAGGCATAGAAGGAATATACCTCAAAATAATAAAGCCCATAGATAACAAACCCACAGCTAACAACTACTGAACAAGTTGAAACATACTGAACAAGTTGAAAAACTTTCCTCTAAGAACTGGAACAAGAAAGACAAGGATGAATACTTTCAGCACTCCTAAATCAACGTAGTACTGGAAGTCCTAGCTAAAGCAATAAGGCAAGAGACAGAAAGGAAAGGTATCCAAATTGGAAAGAAGGAAGTCGAACCATCCCTCTCTGCAGATGATATGACCTGTCCTTAGAAAAACCTAAAGACTTTACCAAATACCTCTTAGAACATTCAGTAATGTTGCAAGATACAAAAATCAACATACAAAAATCAGTAGCATTTGTATACACCAATAATGCAAGAGGAAAAAAGGAATCAAGAAGGGAATCCCGTTTGCAATAACTGTAAGAAAAATGAAATACCTATAAATAAATAAGAAGGTAAAAGATCTCTACAAGGAAAACTATAAAACACTGACTGAAAGAAACTGAAGAGGACAAAAACAAATGGAAACACATCCCATGTTCACGGATTAAAAGAATATCAATAAAATGACCATACTGCTCAAAGCAATCTACAGATTCAATGCAATTCCTATGAAAATACTAAGATCAATTTTCACAGAACTAGAAAAAACAATGCTGAAATCACATGAAATAATCAAAAAAAACCCCGCCAGAATAGCCAAAGCAATCCTGAGCAAAACGATCCAAACAGAGAGACAGTTGTCAACAAAGCTGGGGGCATCACACTACCCAACTTAAAAATGTATTACAAGTTACAGTAACCAAAACATTTCAGTACTGGTATGAAATCAGACACACAGACCAATGAAACAGAATAGAGAAGCCAGAAATAAATCAACGTATTTACAGCCAACTGATCTTAGACAAAGCCATCAAGAACTTACACTGGGGAAAGGACACTCTCTCAAATAAGTGGTGCTGAAAAAACTGGAAAAGCATATGCAGAAGAATAAAACTGGACCTCTATTTCTCATCAGACACAAAAATCAAACCAAGATGAATTAACAACTTAAACATTATTTATAGAAAACATAGGGAAAACTCTTCAGGACACTGACCTAGGCAAAGATATTAAAGCTAAGAAGAGCTCTGGTAGAATTCGGCTGTGAATCCATCTGGTCCTGGACTTTTTTTGGTTAGCAGGCTATTAATCTCTGCTTCAATTTCAGAACTTGTTATTGGTTTATTCAGCGATTCGACTTCTTCCTGGTTTAAACTTGGAAGTGTGTATGTATCCAGGAATTTATCCATTTCTTCTAGTATTTCTAGTTTATTTGTGTAGAGGTGTTTATAGTATTCTCTGATGGTAGTTTGTATTTCTGTGGGATGGATGGTGATATCCCCTATATCATTTTTTATTGTGCCTATTTGATTCTTCTCTCTTTTCTTATTAGTATTCCAAACAATAGGAAAAGAAGGAAACCTCCCTAATTCATTTTACGAGGCCAGCACCATCCTGATACCAAAACCTGACAGACACAACAAAAAAAGAAAATTTCAGGCCAATATCCCTGATGAACATCAATGTGAAAATCCTCAGTAAAATACTGGCAAACTGAATCCAGCAGCACATCAAAAAGCTCATCCACCACGATCAAGTCAAATTCATCCCTGGGATGCAAGGCTGGTTCAATATATGCAAATCAATAAATGTAATCCATCACATAAACAGAACCAATGACAAAAACTACATGATTATCTCAATAGATGCAGAAAAGGCCTTTGACAAAATTCAACAGCCTTTCATGCTAAAAACTCTCAATAAACTGGGCATCGATGGAACATATCTCAAAATAATAAGAGCTATTTATGACAAACCCACAGCCAGTATCATACTGAATGGGCAAAAACTGGAAGCATTCTCTTTGAAAACCGGCACAAGACAAGGATGCCCTCTCTCACCACTCCTGTTTAACACAGTATTGGAAGTTCTGGCCAGGGCAATCAGGCAACAGAAAGAAATAAAGCGTATTCAAATAGGAAGAGAGGAAGTCAAATTGTCTCTGTTTGCAAATAACATGATTGTATATTTAGAAAATCCCATTGTCTCAGTCCAAAATCTCCTTAAGCTAATAAGCAACTTCAACAAAGTCTCAGGATATAAAATCAATGTACAAAAATCACAAGCATTCCTATACATCAATAACAAACAGAGGGCCAAATCATGAGTGAACTCCCAATCAAAATTGCTACAAATAGAATACAATACTTAGGAATCCAACTTATAAGGGATGTGAAGGATGTCTTCAAGGAGAACTACAAACCACCGCTCAAGGAAATAAGAGAGGACACAAACAAATGGAAAAACATTCCATGCTCATGGAAAGGAAGAATCAATATCATGAAAATGGCCATACTGCCAAAAGTAATTTACAGATTCAATGCTATCCGCATCAAGCTATCACTGACTTTCTTCACAGAATTGGAAAATAACTACTTTAAACTTTATATGGAACCAAAAAAGAGCCTGCATAGCCAAGAGAATCCTGGGCAAGAAGAATAAAGCTGGAGGCATCAAGCTACCTGACTTCAAACTATACTACAAGGCTACAGTAACCAAAACAGCATTGCTACTGGTACCAAAACAGATACACAGACAAATGGAACAAAACAGAGGCCTCAGAAATAACACCACACATCTACAACCATATGATCTTTGACACACCTGACACAAACAAGCAATGGGGAAAAGATCCCCTATTTAATAAATGGTGTTGGGAAAACTGGCTAGCCATATGCAGAAAACTGAAACAGGACCCCTTCCTTAAACCTTATACAAAAATCAACTCAAGATGGATCAAAGACTTAAATGTAAGACCTAGGACCAAAAAATCCTAGAAGAAAATCTGGCCAATACCATCCAGGACATAAGTATGGGCAAAGACTTCATGTCTAAAACACCAAAAGCAATGGCAACAAAAGCCAAAATTGACAAATGGGATCTAATTAAACTAAAGAGCTTCTGCACAGCAAAAGAAACTATCATCAGAGTGAACAAGCAACCTACAGAATGAGAAAAAAATTTTGCAATCTATCCATCTGACAAAGGGCTAATATCCAGAACCTACAAAGAACTTAAACAAATTTACAAGAAAAAACCAAACAACCCCATCAAAAAGTGGGCAAGGGATATGAACAGACACTTCTCAAAAGAAGACATTTATGCAGCCACAGACATATGAAAAAATGCTCATCATCACTGGTCATTAGGCAAATGCAAATCAAAACCACAATGAGATACCATCTCATGCCAGTTAGAATGCAATCATTAAAAAGTCAGTAAACAATAGATGCTGGAGAGGAGGTGGAGAAACAGGAATGCTTTTACACTGTTGGTGGGAGTGTAAATTAGTTCAAACATTGTGGAAGACAGTGTGGCAATTCCTCAAGGATCTAGAACTAGAAATACCATTTGACCCAGCAATCCCATTACTGGGTACATAACTAAAGGATTATAAATCATTCTACTATAGACACATGAACACATATGTTTATTGCGGCACAAATCATAAGAGCAAAGACTTGGAACCAACCCAAACGTCCATCGATGATAGAGTGGATAAAGAAAATGTGGCACATAGGCCAGGCGCAGTGGTTCATGCCTGTAATCCTAGCACTTTGGGAGGCCAAGGTGGGTGGCTCACCTCAGGTCAGGAGTTCGAGACCGAGGCAAAACTCCATCTCTATAAAAAATACAAAAATTAGCCAGGGGTGGTGGCATGTGCCTATAGTCCCAGCTACTCAGGAAGTGAAAGGATTGCTTGAGATCAGGAGAGGCTGAGGCTGCTGTGAGCCATAATCTCATCTATGCACTTCAGCCTGGGTGACAGAGTGAGACCTCATCTCAAAAAAAAAAAAAGGCAAAGGATATGAATAGACACTACTGTGTAACCATCACCACTACATAATTACAAAATATTTCCATTAACCCAGAAGGAAATCTTGTCCTTTCAAATTTCACCACCCTAATCTTGGGCAGCCATTAATTTATTTCCTGTCTCTATGAATTTGCCTATTCTGAATTTGTCATGTAAATGGAATCATACTCAAAGAAAACAAAACCTGGTTGTTTGAAAAGATAAATAAAATTGATAAACCTTTAACTAAACTGATAAAGAAAAATAGAAGACTCAAGTTTCCCAAATCAGAAGAAATGCAAGCAGGGATAGTACTAACAACCTTACAAAAATAAAAAGATTATAAGAGAATACTATGAAAATTGCATGCCAACAAATTAGATGAAATTATCAACTTCACTGAAACAAACTACCAAAATGTACTCAAGAGGAAACAGAAAACTTGAATATCCCTGAACAGAGTAAAGAGATGGAGTCACGAATCAGCTTTCCCACAAAGCATTGCAGCTATGTGGGAGGCTAATGTGGGAGGACCACTTTAGATCAGGAATTTAAGGCCAAAGTGCCCTATGATTGCTCCTGTGAATAGCCACTGCACTCCAGCCTGGGTAACATGGCAAGACCCCATTCTCTTAAAAAAAAAAAAAAAAATTTTTTTTAGGAAAAATTTGGCCGTGGCAGGGCGCAGTGGCTCACACCTGTAATCCCAGCACTTTGGGAGGCTGGCTGAAGTGGGTGGATCAATTGAGGTCAGGAGTTGGAGACCAGCCTGACCAACATGGTGAAACTCCACCTCTACTAAAAATACAAAACTTAGCCAGGTGTGTTGGTACACACCTGTAATCCCAGCTTTGCGGGAGGCTGAGGCAGGAGAATCACTTGAACCCAGGAGGCGGAGGTTGCAGTGAGCTGAGATCACACCACTGCACTCCAGCCTGGGCAACAAAACAAGAACCTGTCTCAAAAAAAAAAAAAAAGAAAGAAAAGAAACCCAGAAAAGAAAAATTTTCATTTCCCACAAAGAAAGTCCAGTACCAGATGGCTTCACTGGTAAATTCTACCAAACATTTATAAAAAGAATTAACACCAGGTATGTGGTGGCGCATACCTGTCATCTCAGCACTTTGGAAGGGGGAGGGCGGATCACTTGAGGTCAGGACTATGAGACCAGCCTGGGCAACACAGCAGGACTCCATCTCTACAAAACACTCAAAATTAGCTAGGCTTGGTGGCAAACACCTGTCCTCCTAGCTACACAAGCTGAGATGGGAAGACAGCTTGAGTCCAAGACTTCAAGGCTGAAGTGAGGTATGATTGCACCACTGCATTCCAGCTTGGGCTACAGTGAGACTCTGTCTCTTTATTTAGCTGAGTGTGATGGTACACCTTAAATTCTCAAGAAGCTGAGGCAAGAGGACTGTTTGAGCCCACTAGGTCAAGATGGCAGAGAGCCACGATCACACTATCGCACTCCAACCTGGGTAACAGAGCAAGACCTTCTCTCTCTCAAAGAAAAGAATTAATTCCAAATCTTCTCAAACTCCTCCAAAACACAGAAGAGGATAGAACACTTCCCACATTTTCCAATTCATTTTATAAGGCCAGGATTACCTTGTATGATATAAGAATACATGGTTGGGGCTGGGCTCAGTGGCTTACGCCAGTAATTCCAGCACTTTGGGACACCAAGGTGGCTGCATCACCTGAGGTCAGGAGTTTGAGACCAGCCTGGCCAACATGGTGAAATCCCATCTCTACTAAAGATACAAAATTAGCTGGGTGTGGTGGCACATGCCTGTAGTCCCAGCTACTTGTGAGGCTGAGACAGGAGAATCACTTGAACACAGGAGGCGGAGGCTGCAATGAGCTGAGATCTTGCCACTGCACTCTAGGCTGGGCAAAACAGAGTGAGACTCCATCTCAAAAAAAGTATATATATTTGATCTCTGCTCCATAGTTCCTGACACAGAGCTCCTAAAATCCCTGTAACTTCCTGAGTGATAGGGTGCTAGCAGCATCTTTTGTTCTAATATGTGCTCTTTGGACCTGGTTCCTGACACAGAGCTCCTAAATTCCTTGCAATTTCCTGAGCAATGGGGTAACAGGCGTGTCTACACAGAGCTCTTAAATCCCGTGGAATGTCCTGTGTGACAGAAGCATCTTTTGTTTTAATAAGGCAACTCTTGGTGGGCTCCTGGAATCTTCAGAATGAGAACTGGTCACCAGAAAGACCAAGCCATGATTACACGCCTAGAGCCTGGAACTTTCAGCCCCATCCACATCCTCCAGAGAATGAAGAGAGTCTGGAGATTTGAGTTAACAATCAATTGTACCTACATGATGACACCTCCATTAAAAAAAAATCCCTAAACTGATTGGGCATGGTAGCTCATGCCTGTAATCCCAGCACTTTGGGAAGCTGAGGCAGGAGGATCGCTTGAGCCCAGGAATGCAAGAACAGACTGGGCAACATAGAGAGACCCCATCTCTACAAAATCATCATCATCATCATCATCATCATCATCATCATCATCATCCCTAAACTAGGGTTTAGACAGCTTCTGAGTTGGTGAATGCATTAATTTGCTGGGGGACCGAAGCACCTGCACTTGGGACTCTTCCAGACCTTGTTTACCCTGTGTACCTCTTCATCTGGCTGTTCATTTGTATCCTCCATAATAAACCTGAAACAGAAGTAAAGTGTTTCCCTGAGTTTTGTGAGCCAATACAGCAGGTTATTGAACCTAAGAAGGAAGTTGTGAGAACCCCCAATTTGTAGTCAAGTCAGACAGAAGTGTGGGGACCCTTGGCACCCAACACTTGCAACTGATGTCTAAAGTGGGAAGGCAGTCTTGTGGGTCTGAGTCTTTAATTTGCAGGACTGTGGTAACTCTAGGTAGTGTCAGAATCAAACTGAATTGTAATACACCCAGTTGGTGTGTGCAAAGAAATGGAAAATTGCTTGATGTCGAAAACCACAAATTTGGTGTCAGAGTATTCTGTGGATAGAAGAAACAATTTTTCATTTACTTTAATACCAAAATCATTTAATTAAGTTTTTTTTTTTTTTTTTTTTGAGACAGAGTTTCACTCTTATTGCTCAGACTGGAATGCAATGGCGCAATCTCAGCTAACTGCAGTCTCCGCCTCCTGGGTTCAAGCGATTCTCCTGCCTCAGCCTCCCAAGTAGCTGGGATTGCAGGCACGCACTAGCACGCCTGGCTAATTTTGTATTTTTAGTAGAGACAAGGTCTCGCCATATTGGCCTGTTGGCCAGGCTGATCTCAAACTCCTGACCTCTGGAGATCCACCCGCCTTGGCCTCCCAAAGTCCTAGGATTACAGGAGTGAACCACCAAAACCATTTAAAAGATATCACAAGAAAAAAACTTTTAACAATATACTAGCAAACTATGATATATAGTGCTTCTCCAGTGCCTCTTACTCCAGTCTGGGTGACAGAGTGAGGCCTCATCTCTAAAAAACAAACAAAAAACTAGCAAGCTGAATTCAGCAACATATGAAAGACATTATATACTATGAACAAATGGGACGGGATAGGGGCTAGCCATGCCAGAAGGACCTATTGTGAGATTAGATGGTAGGGGCTTTAAGCCACACAGTATCAGCCCAACCTCCAGGGAGAGGATAGGAGCGAGAGTGAGTTCTTTTGTTTGTCTGTGCAGTGGCACAATCATGGCTCACTGGAGCCCCTACCTTCCAGGCTCAAGCAATCCTCCTGCCTCAGTCCCCCAAGTAACCAGGACTTAAACAGTAGTATGTCACCACACCTGGTTAATTTTTGTATTTTTTGTAGAGACAGGGTTCACCATGCTGCCCAGGGTAGTCTTGAACTCCTGGGCTCAAGCAATCCACCCACCTAGGCCTCCCAAAGTGCTGGGATTATAGGCATGAGCCACTGTGCCCAGTCAAGACGGAGTTCTATTGCAAAACAAAAACCCTAATAAAAACCGTTATGCTGGCTGGGTGTAGTGGCTCACGCCTGTAATCCAGCGCTTTGGGAGGCCAAGACGGGCAGATCACTTGAGGTCAGGAGTTCCAGACCAGCGTTGCCAACATAGTGAAACTCTGTCTCTACTAAAATTACAAAAATTAGCCAGGCATGGTGGTGTGCACCTGTAATCCCAGGTACACAGGAGGCTGAGGCAGGAGAATCGCTTAAACCCGGGAGATGGAGGTTGCAGTGGGCCGAGATCATGTCGCTGCACTCCAGTATGGGCAACAGAGTGAGACTTCATCTCAAAAAAAATAAATAAAAAGGCTGTTATGCATGGCCAAATGTGGTGGCTCACACCTACAATCCTAGTACTTTGGGAGGCTAAGGCAGCAGGATCATTTGAGGCCAGAAATTCAAGATCAGCCTGAGCAATATCGTGAGATCTCATCTCTAGAAAAATATAACTAAATTAACTGGGCATGGTAACATGTGCCTGTAGTCCCCCCTACTCGACAGGAGGATCGCTTGAGCCCAGGAGCTCAGGGTGGCCCATGTTGCACCACTGCACTGCAGCCTGGGCAAGAGAGCAAGACCCAGCCTGAAAAGAGAAACAAAAAGCTGTCACACTGAGCAGTTCCCTGACTGGTGAACACAATGATATGCTGGGAAGGTGACATGCCCTGATTCTACAGGGAGAGGGGCACAGAAGCTCTACATCCAAGACCCTTCCAGACCTTGCCCTATGTGTCTCTGCATCTGGCTGGTCTTATGTTGTATTCTTTATAATAAAGCCATAACTGTATATAAAGCACTTTCTTGAGTTCTGTGAGTCATTCCGGTGAATTACAGAACTTGAGGTGGGTTATGGGAACTCCTCAGATTTGTAGCCAGTTGGGTAGAAGTGCAGGTAGCATGGGGACCCCACGTGTGGCTGGCATGTGAAATGGGGACAGTCTTGTTGGTGACATTCTATCTTGTAAAATGATAGAACCATCCTTCACTAATTAAATGGCATGAGACCAGACTTTACTTATAGCTCAAATAATATTACAGGTCTACATTAGCACATGGTGTCTAATAGCACATTTAATAGTTGGAGAACCAGGCACGGTGGCTCATGTCTGTAATCCCAGTCTTTGGGAGGCCGAAGTGGGTGGATCACTTGAGCCCAGAAGTTTAAGACCAACCTGGGCAACACAGTGAGACCCCATCTCTAGAAAAAAAAAAAAATAGCTGAGTATGGTGGCACGTTCCTGTGGTCCCAGCTACTCAGGAGGCTGAAGTGGAAGGATAGCTTGAGCTCAGGTCAAGGCTGCAGTGAGCCATGATTGCACCACTATACTCCAGCCTGGGTAACAGAGCAAGACCTTGTCTCAAAAAAGGCTGGAGAAAGAGTTGTCCCCCAGATGGAATTCAAGTCAAATTGTATTTCTGCTAGACAGTTTTTCAAGATCAATCAAAAATCTCTTTATCAACTTTCAACCCCCACAAACACACATATCACTTATGTGTACTTCTCATTTACAATGAACTAAATCCACACTATATATTAAACATATGTGTTTATTTATCTAGAGTGGTATTTCAAATCACTTGAAGTTCCCGTTCGTTTCTTTGTGGGGAGAAAGGAACAGAAAGTATGTCTAACGAGTATCAAATCTCTGTACCAAGCAGAAAAAAATAATCTCTAAACTTACAACAAACTTTTTTTGCAAATAAAAATGACATATCTCGGCAGGGCACGGGCTTATGCCTGTAGTCCCCACACTTTGGGAGGCTGAGGTGGGCAGATCACTTGAGGTCAGGAGTTCAAGACCAGCCTGGCCAACATGGTGAAACCCCGTCTCTACTAAAAATACAAAACTCAGCCAGGTGGGGTGGCATGCTGAGGCAGGAGAATTGCTGAAACCAGGAGGTAGAGGTTGCAGTGAACCAAGATCACACCACTATACTCCAGCCTGGGAGACAGAGCAAGACTCCATTTCAAAAAAAAGAAAACAAAAGACAGATTATTTCATTAAAGAAAACTTTACCTGTAACAGAAAACAATTTGGCACAAATGCCAAGATAGTTAATTAAAGTTAATTTTAATTACCTTAAGTACATAAATAAGGTACTCTAATTCAATCCATTAACTAAGTCCTTATCTATTCTACCTGCAAATTCTCTTTCTCAGATCTAGCCTTTTCTCTCACTCCCTATGGACACTTGCCCAATTCACATCTTACAATATGAATGTAATATTATAACAATCTCCAGCTGGTTTCCCTATCACCACCCCAAACTGCCCACTACCTTTCCAACACCACAAAAGAATTGTTTCAGAAATGAGAATTTCAGATCACCCCTGGTGAAGATCATATAAATCAATTCAGAGAAATTGGGGTGGGGCTCTTAAAAAAAAATAAAAGGTAAATAACAGAAACGGAATAATGACTTTTCCCTCATGGTGTCTTGGGAAAGATAAATGAAAAACTGGATTTTTAACTATACTCAGAGGATTCAAATAAAAAGTAATAAGCTTAGAAGAGGTTAATAACAAATGCTTTTCATGCAGTTAAGACATGGTATAACCAAATAACCCAAGAAATGAGTTGAGGGATTACCCAAAGATTTTCCATCTCAGGCACTATTATAAAACCCAGCGTGGGCTATGTAGCAACACCCATCTCTATAAAAAAAATATATATTTTTTTAAATTAGCCAGGTGTAAGGGCACAAGTAGTGCTAGCTACTTGGGAGGCTGAGGCCAGAGGATCACTTGAGTCCAGGAGTTCTGTGTTGCAGTGAGCTATGACTGTGCCACTGCACTGCAGTCTGGGCAATAGAGCAAGACCCTCTCTCTAAATAAAGAGAAAGAAAGAAAGGAAGAAAAGAAAGAAAGACCAAAGATGGGGAAACACCTGAGAAAGACCAGAAGGAAACACTTGAGTCATTAAAAAAAAAAAAAATTAAATAAGTGAAAAAACAAGTGGGGGCGGGGGAGGGGGAATTCAGTAATGTATATCTTTACAGCAATACCCAAAAGAAAAAAGAGTTATGCCATGAAAAATGTGTAGCAAACAAGGGATGAAGAGAAAATCTAAAAATATTTTGAAATATGTGACACATTCATTCAACTAACACTTGAGCATCTACTATATGCTAAATACTAGGCTAGAAATAGAGTGAATAAGAGAAAAGGAATTCCTTATGGAACGTATTGTCAGTCACTGGCACATTGCCTTTATTTAATGTACTACATTTTTACTTTAAAGAAGGGAAAAATACATGCAAAGCATTTATAACTCCCAATCTAATTTTCTCATATGGTCTTAAGTTCCTCAACCACAAACCTTATCAGAAACCTAATGTATACAGTTAGGTTACAATTTCCCACACATGCCATATTATCAGAAACTTCTATGCCTTTTCCCATGCTGTTCCCTGCCTCAAATGCTTTTCCAACTTTTATTCAACCATTCAAATTTCCATAATGCTTACAGCAATGTTATGATTTCCCCGGCCAAAATTAAGTACTTGCTCATTTATATTCCCAAAGCACCTTAGAATTACTCTAAACAGCAGTTATACTTTGTATTATAACTGCCTGCATAATTATATTCATGCAAACAAGATCATGCAAACATGATACAAATATATGCTGTCTACAAGAAACAAAGTTTAGAATCAAAGACACAAGGAGGTTAAAAGGATGGAAAGGAACACACCATGCAAAGTAAACAAAAGACAGCTGAAGTGGCTATGCTAATACCAGACGAAACAGACTTTAATCTCAGCACAGAGTTTAAGACAAAGTTTGAAGTATTAGGACAAATAGGTAAGAACAGACATTCCTGATTATACATTAAAATCACTGATGCCAGGGCCTCAATCCCCAGAAATTCTGATTTCAACGGAGCATTGTTAAGGCCTAAGCATCAGTATTTCTCAGAGCGACTCAAGGGATTCTAATGCATAGCCAGAGTTCGTTAATGACACATGATTATTATAAAGGTTGCAAAACACTGAACTACAAGGAAAAATAAGACAATTGCTTTAATTCGGGTAAATGGAGTCAAGGCAGCATGGGAACACACCCTGGAGGCATCTGATAACACAATGCACAAAACTTTCATAGTTACAGGAGATGGAGTCTAATTGCCAAAATATTCAAGAAGAAAATTATTTCGTTGAGCCAATCCCATTAAAAAAATTTTTAAAAATAAAAAAATTAGGCGGGGTGTGGTGGCTCACACCTGTAATCCCAGCACTTTGGGAGGCCAAGGCAGGTGAATCACTTGAGGTCAGGAGCTCAAGACCAGCCTGCACAACACAGTGAAACCCTGTCTCTATTAAAAATACAAAAATTAGCTGGGCATGATGGTGCGTGCCTGGACTCCCAGTTATTCAGGAGGCTGAGGCAGGAGAATTGCTTGAACCCGAGGTGGAGGCTGCAGTGAGCCGAGATCATGCCACTGCACTCTAGCCTGGGCAACAGAGAAAGACTCCGTCTCAAAAAAAAAAAAACCAAGAAGAAGAAAATTGTTTCAAAGTGTGAGGAAAACTAGGATTTTCCCAAACAATGATGAAAAGCTGGATGAAAAGATTCATGTTCAAATATCAAGGCATGAACTGTACCTATGACTTGTAGTTTTTTTGGTTTCAACATATTTTAGTATCCCATTCAAATATTATACCTTTTAAAAATAACGTTCATGCTAATAAAATTTAAACTTTTAAAGTAAAAAGAGGTAAGTGGGGAAATATGCTACGTTATCTGACTCAGAAGCGTTAAGTGTTCAGATCATTGCTTAGTGTTCAGACCACAACCGTAGTACTGTGGATCACACTACAATCATTGTAAGAGCGTACCTGTGGGGACAAAACACTGGTTAAGAGTTGGACTCCAAAGCCAGACTTACCCAGTTTTAAATTCCCACAGCATTACAAACATATTTTTATCAAAATTTTCTCCAACCCTTTAACACTGTGTGACTTCAGGCAAGTTACTTTACCTCTCTAAATAGTTTCCTTATCTATAAAATGAAAATAATGATACTATAAATAGAGTGGCTCTAAGGATTAAATAAGGTAATCTTGGTAGATGGCTTTATCATGGAGTCTGGCTCAATAGTAAGCTCTGATAATTACAACAGTATTACTCCAGGTATTTAACCTATAAAATTACGGTAAAGCATGCGTACTACAAAGCCTCTTATTTTTGCATTTTTGTAATTTATTTTTCTATGAAAGACAAGAATGGAGAAGATAATTAAGGTTTAAAGGGGAGGTCCAAAATATGGGAAAATACAACACTAAAGGAGTGAGATATAGTTATCATGGTGAATAAAACTAGGTAATAATAGAAGATAGGGTATAAAATGAAAAGGCCATGAGGCAAAAAGATAGCAAGGAAAAACCAGTTGACCACAGTCAAAATTCATAGGACAAAAAAATCTCAAAAATGAGGAATATTATGGAATGTCTGAATTCAGATGCCAGACCAAGTCAGTACTGCTGTAGATGGCTTACTTATGGTTCTGATCAACTGGAGGTTGGCAAGACTTTAATGGGAATATAAAGTAAGCTCCATTATACTTCTGATTAATCAAAGTTTTCCAACATTACAATATTGCTATATCCCCAAATTCCAAATACCAAAAGCAAATTAGAATGTATTATTTGGAATAACTCATTCTATCTAATTTTCTTTTCCTAAAACACTTTTAACATCTAAACATTGAAGAAGTGACAATTATATTTATTTGCAGAGCCAACTGTGAGGATGCTAAGGACAAAGGAAAAGAGTAAGTATCAAATTCCCTGAGATATCTAGCATAACACATGCCTAAGCTTCATAACCAGTACTGCCCTTTTGCTGCAAAATACACTGATGACCAAGGCATTTAATCCCACTTACTAGGAAGCTATTATCTAGTAGATTCTTTCCCAGTTCTATGTCCTTTAAGTAACCTAAGTAAATCTTTTAAGTTCTATCTTTAATAACTACATCCTTTCCCATCTGAGTACACAGCATCACCATTCATCCAACCTTACCCTCACCTAATCAGTTCACTTGGATAAGACTTTGAGGCTGGTATAGCAGCAATGTTACAACAACTCTTACCTTTACTACCAATTACTACGTCACATGGCTCCCATCCTAGCATTGCCTTATGACAATTAGGCAGAGGTAGCCGTGGCTATTCTTGAATGAAAGAAATTTAGTTCAATGTAATGTCATCACCTTGTTAACAAAAAAGCTTTTAGACTCAGCTAACCCAAGAGAAAGGAGTAATTAATACCAAAATAGTTGGATGTAAAATTAGATCAATATTGAGACTACTGTTCCACTAATAGTTTCATTCACAGGACATTCTAGGCATTTAATTTGTATTATATTCGTTATTTTTTATTTTTATTTTTTTGCCGGGGGGGAGGGGTGGAGTCTCGCTCTGTCGCCCAGACTGGAGTGCAATGGCGTAATCACGGCTCACAGCAACCTCTGCCTCCCGGGTTCAAGCAATTGTCATGTGACAGCCTCCTAGGTAGCTGGGATTACAAGTGTATCCCACCACATCCAACTAATTTGTATTTTTAATAGAGACCAGGTTTCACCACGTTGGTCAGGCTGGAAATTTGTATTATACTGGTTCTAAATGTATTTTCAAACACAGCGATCATCATCTGTTAAGACTTCCATCTTCATACACTGGAATACAGATCAGCAAATTTTTTCCCGTAAAGGACTAGACAGATAATAAGTTCTTCAAGTTTTGGGTTTTGTTTTGTTTCTGAGACAGGGTCTTGCTGTGTCACCCAGGCTGTATTGCATTGGCATGATCAGCCTCAACCTCTGAGGCTCAGATAATCCTCTGAAAGTGCTTGGATTGCAGGCGTGAGCCACCATACCCAGCCCAATACTTTAGGTTTTGAAGTTATATGTTCTCTGTGACAATCACTCAACTCTGCCATAGTTGTGTGAAAGTAGCTACAGACAACAGTATGTAAACAAATGAATGTGGCTGTATACCAATAAACCTTATTTACAAAAATAGAGGACAGACTGTAGACTGCCCACCCCTGTACTAAGCTATCACAGACTAGGCTTTAACTTCAAAGTTTTAGAGCAGAACATGGTCCTATAAGTTGAAGAAAACTATTAATTTCACAAACATTTACTACATATATTTGCTATTACTCACCAATTGCTAGCAATAAAATAAAATAAGAATCCCTGTCCTCAAAGAGTTTACCATCTCGTAGGCTAGGTAGTAAGTGCAAAAAGTTTTATGAGTACTGTGACATAAAATCTACAAAGTGTACATGCAGAGTAAGGAGATGGAAGTGGTTAATTTAACTTGAGAGACAGAAAGCAGGAAATTTTTCACAGAGCACTTGATGCTTAAAGAGCAGACTAATGACGGGTATAGTGAACAGGCAAGGGAAGGAAGATGGGGATGGGATATTCGACTCAGTGGGAGGAGGATGAGGAAAAAGCACAAATGTAAGACAACCTTTCACATTTTCAGAGATGTCAAAGCAGTTCAGTGTGATTAAAACTGGCAATGAGAACAGAAAAGCAAGGCTGAATATAAAAGGGGATAAAAAGACTCAATATGACTTGGTATCAAAGTAGAAAGTGTCTAGGGCTAAGGTCTAGGATGCCTCCTTTGTTTCTGATCTGAGTGACTTGGGTAGATGACAGTAACATTCATTGTAAGAGGTAATTCAAGATTAAGAATAAATAAATAGGCTGAGCTTCGTGGCTCACGCCTGTAATCCCAGCACTTCGGGAGGCTGAGTCAGGTGGATTGCTTGAGCCCAGGAGTTTGAGACCAGCCTAGGCAACATAATGAAACTCTGTCTCTACTAAAAATACAAAAAAAATTTAGCTGGGTGTGGTGCCACATGCCTGTGGTGCCAGCAACTTGAGAGGCTGAAATGGGAGGATCGCCTGAGTCTGGGAGGTAGAGGTTGCAGTCAGCAGAGAACAAGCCACTGCACTCCAGCCCAGCTGACAGAATAAGACTCTGTCTTTAAAAAAAAAAAAAGAGTAAATAAATACAAGCAGAAATTCAATTTTCCTTTTATAAAACCTCTTTAGAAATCTAGTTTTAAATAATTTTTGTGGTGATTATCAAAGAAATGCGCAATTAACATAGAAAATAAAATGTGAAAAAACGTAAGAAAAAACAAAGGAAAAAAACCTATATAACCCTACTATCCAGAAAATGATTAAGATAAACATGTACAAATACTGGGGAAAAAAGCTTAAGAGTCTAAAATAAATACAGACTAAACCTTCACTATGAAAGCTTTCTGGAGGAACTCTTGCTTACATGAGCCATATACACATTATATACTTTATGTTGCTCCTCAAGCAATCCTTGTTCAACTACAGGAGGCTGAAGCCTGGTCTGTCTACTGGTGGGGCACCTGTCAAGTTCTCCCCTTATGCTCTTCTTTCTTAAAATCAGTTTGGGCTGGACATGGTGGTTCACGCCTGTAATCCCAGCACTTTGGGAGGCCAGGGCAGGCAGATCACTTGAGGTCAGGAGTTTGAGACCACCCTGGCCAACATGGTGAAACCCCATCTCTACTAAAAATGCAAAAAAATTAGCTGGGCGTGGTGGCAGGCACCTGTAATCCCAGCTACTCAGGAGGCTGAAGCAGGAGAATTGCTTGAACCCGGGAGGCAGAGGTTGCAGTGAGCCGAGATCACCGCACTCCAGCCTGGGCGACAGAGTGAGACTCCATCTCAAAACAAACAAACAAACAAAAACAGTCTGGTGTAGTTTCTGCTTGGTGTGCCCTCACAGCTCATGTTCTTACATTGAACAGATCACCTTGATTTTGGACAAACATTCTAAGCGTAACTTTTAGTTCTTGCTCTTTGTCCAGTATCTGGACTGGTAAGATTAAATAAACACTGCAAATTCCCCATCACCTCATCCCTGCTTCTTCAGAAATTTTACCTTTTATTAACAGAAAGGCACAAATTATGAAATAATTTGCTATCAGAATATCTTACACAACTTACTTTGAGAGAAATCAAATTTATTTAAGTATTTTTAAATGAGTATTAAAACTCAGGCTGGGCGCAGTGGCTCAAGCCTGTAATCCCAGCACTTTGGGAGGCCGAGACGGGCGGATCACGAGGTCAGGAGATCGAGACCATCCTGGCTAACATGGCGAAACCCCGTCTCTACTAAAAATACAAAAAACTAGTCGGGCGACGTGGCGGGCGCCTGTAGTCCCAGCTACTCGGGAGGCTGAGGCAGGAGAATGGCGTGAACCCGGGAGTCGGAGCTTGCAGTGAGCTGAGATCCGGCCACTGCACACCAGCCTGGGCGGCAGAGCGAGACTCCGTCTCAATAAATAAATAAATAAATAAATAAATAAAACTTAATTCTGAGCAAAACATGAGAGCAAAAAGTAGTCTAATGATGAATGGGATCAAGCTTGCCATTTATTATTTTTTTAACAACTGGTAATCAATTTATTAAAATAGTTGACTTAAGCATCTGTAATGGTGACTTTCACCTCAACTCCTGGCTCAAACTGATGGAAGCAATCTGCTTAACAATCTCAGAAGGACTGTGCAAGTCAATGAGTCATTTGTGGATTCTCATCTGGAAAGGATCCCATGTCTCAGAACCTTCACCACAAGGAGTTTTTCTTGTAGTCATTCTCAAAGTCTTGGTAGGCATTCGAACTGATCCTTTCACTTGGAGATTCTTTTCCTTTGCTCTTCTGACGAAATCAGCACACACCTTTTCCAGGGATTTTATGGTGACGCCCGTTACAGTGATTCGATTTCGGTGAATTGCCACCTCTGGCTCCACGGGTGTTTTTCCGGTATCCTTAAAAGCCATGGCTGCTGCGCAGCTTCCTGACTGACTTGTTCCTCAGCGAGAGCGAACAGTGGTGAGTCAAGGAGCAGGAGCCTGCGGATCACCGATCCACAGCACCTACACCACGTCTTCCTCAAAGAGCGGCCATTTATAATTTGTCAAAGGAAATACACACACACACAGATAATGGAGAATTAATACAATTTAACACATCCCTAAACTCAGGATAAAAATAAGAAGTGGCTGGGCACAGTGGCTCATGCCTATAATCCCAGCACTTCGAGAGGTCGAGGTGGCTGGATCTCCTGAGGCCAGGAGTTCAAGACCAGCCTGGCCAACATGGCAAAACCTGTCCCTACTAAACACATAAAAATGAGCCAGGCATGGTGGTGCATGCCTGTAATCCTAGTCACTTGGGAGCGTGAGGCAGAAGAATCACTTGAACCTGGGAGGCACAGGTTGCAGGAACCAAGATCGCACCACTGCACTCCAGCCTGGGTGACAGAGCAAGACTGCTAACCAGTATCTACAATTGATCAAAAAAAAGAAAAGAAAAAAGAAAAGAAAAGAAAAAAAAAGGAGTTTTAGCCACAAGTGCTGACTCAAGCCTGTAACCCCAGCACTTTGGGAGGCCAAGGTGGGAGTATCACCTGAGGTCAGGAGTTCAAGACCAGCCTGGACAATATAGCAACATCTCATTCTCTACCAAAAAAAGCTTTAAAAATTAGCTGGGCATGGTGGCATGCGCCTGTAGTTCCAACTACTCAGGAGGTTGGGGCAGGAGCGTTTCTTGAGCCCAGGAATTCAAGGTCCTAACTCTGGGAAAAACAAAAAAACAAAAAAACAACGTTTTTTTCTGAGACAAGAGTCTCACTCTGTCGCCCAGGTTGGAGTACAGTGGCACCATCTTGGCTCACTGCAACCTCTGCCTCCTGGGTTCAAGCGATTCTTCTGCCTCAGTCTCCCGAGTAGCTGGGATTACAGGTGCCTGCCACCAGGTCTGGCTAATTTTTGTATTTTTAGTAGAGACAGGGTTTCACCACGTTCACCAGGTTGGTCTTGAACTCCTGACCTCAGGTGATCTGCCACCTGGGCCTCCCAAAGTGCTGATTACAGGCATGAGCCACCGCGCCCAACCAAAAAAATACATTTTTATAAAGTAGGCATTCACCTCAGAAATCCTTTGATAATGTTTGAAGCAATACCAGTTTAATACTGTTTAAGTCAGTTTCCTCTATTATTGTGGTTCAATTGTTTAGTGACTTGGAAACCCCAAAAATATGGGTTTTTTTGAACTTCAGTGCCTCCCTTCTTCCTAACACACTGGTATAAATCTCATACGGAGCACACTTGAGCTAGCAGGCACTGCGTTTATGGCATACAAGTGAAAGAAAGCATAATATGGAAGAAGCAGCCCCTTCAAATGGCTAAAGGTGGTGCAACTTCAGACATAAGGATCAGGAAATGGAAGAAAAGGGGAAGTGGAAGAGTAAGGAGAGAATGCCTGCTGTTCTCTCTAGTTTGGGCATCAATTTGCCTGGAGGCACTGCTTGTGCCCAACTGTGCAAGAGGGAGCAAAAATGTTTAAAAGTTAGCTAATATAAACCTAACTTACAGATATGACTATATAAAGCTAAACAAATTATAAATCAAACCATGCTAGAATATATGTAATTACAAAATGTACATTATACTTGCCCATATAATTAAATGTTTTTAAAAGAAAATAGAAAATACCCTAATACCTTTTGTGGGATCTACTCTACAATAAAAACAGAAAACCAGAAAAAAACAAGCATAATATATTAAGACTATACTCATCAGGTAGAGTAAAATTTTATTAAATCCAACAACACACATAACTGTCTTCCTTGAATATATGATTCAGTTTAACATGTACTTTAGGCCTGAATTATTCTTACTTTTTCATATTGCGTGTGGTCATGCATCGCACCATAAAATTGTTAGATAATTTTAGTCTACAACTGTAAACTAGAATGCACAGACTATTGCTCCACTTGATAAAATCTCAGAGAAAAAAATAAGTCTTTGAATGATGTCATTAGTTTCAAGCTCAGTTTAGCTACTTCTTACTAGATTAGAAATTTCTTTTAAAAGGCTTATGTTTAATTTTTTTTTAAAGTCTCCACAATATTTACTGTAGCTACATCTGTACACAGCAGATACTCAATATTACATATTAAGTGAATGAACTCACAATAAATGCTTACTTACCTTCTTACCGGTGTGGTCTGTTTGAGAATTTAACAAAACATCTAAATTTAAGGCAAACTTTTTAATCATTAAAAGACAAAAAAGTCAGCCAGTTTGCATTAACAGGCTCATGGTAGCCAGACAAGTCCCTCTGTCTCCATTACCTCCTAGTTCCTAGGACAATGCCAACAACCTCCCTCCAAACCTCCATAACTTTAGGACATATCAAAAACGGTGGAGATGAAATCTATTTCTTTCTTTCCCTCTATTAAGTGCCCCAAAGAATATTTACTTTTTCAAAGGCAGAAGAGCCACAACTAAAAAGTTTCAACCTAACGAGGCTCTGGCTCCAGCAATACTACTATGAATGTATGTATGCCCTATCAGTGTCTACCACTGTAGACTCGTGCAACCTCTAGTATATGCACCTGGTAAAATCTTTTGTTTAAATCAACACATGGTGGCCCCAGTTACAGTAGTCACCTTCCACTTTATCAAACGCACCTAAAAATATATTGTCACACACAGATCAGTTACAGTACCAGTAAGAGAGATCATAGTTACAAAATTCCAGTTAAAAAAGCATACTTTTTTAACCTTGATATTTTGACTTCAAGAGTTAAAATTCAAATCATTAAAATTAAATGCAAAAATGGAACAAAAAACTAACGGCTCAACTTACTTAATATACAACTAATTCAGCCAACCATAGTATAAACTATGAGAATCCTAACACGTTATCTGTATTTACCTTAATAAACCTATTAGATATATATAACATCTCAACCAATATCCAGACTGTTTTTAAAGAATAAAGCAGTATAGTTTTCTCTTGAAAAGAAATATTCTCTGCAGGCGAGGAAAGATACTTAGGAGCCTTGGGTGTCAGGAATCTCACAAAGTCAATGCTGACTTTATCCATAACCACCATCATCTACCTCCGGTTAGGAGAAACCTGGGGAAGCCCACACAAAGCACAGAATCGGAAGGACTAAAGTAGACTGCAGAGAGAGGAGGATAAAACACCACCTTCATTTGGCACATCCTTTTATACCAAGTATCAACTATAAATCTAAATTTTTTGACAATTTCAGCATATACATGGGCTTTTCAAACAAGAATTTGACTAACACCAACAGTTAGCTGTATACACTTGAAATCTCCCTCTGTAGCTTGATTTTCCTCCCTGAAAAATAAAGGCAATGACACAATAGTCCCTTCTTTCTGGCCCCAAAACTCAATGATAGTTTCTAGAACAAAGGTTCCCAAACGTTCTAGGTTCACAGCACCCTCAGTATCTCAGCAATTTTCTCTCAGCAGCCCTAGGCCAGAAATAATAACACTTCCACTTATTAAGCAGTCAGTAGCCATGTGAAAAAATAACCTAGCTACATTTCAACAAATAATGTTTTTACTTCATTCTTAACCATAATTACTTGTGAAATGTGTATTACTGTTGGGCACTGCACAACTTTTCAAACCTTGGAATCAGAGTGGGCCCTGCTATCCTCTTTCCTGCTGCATACAGATTTTTTGTGCATTTTACCACAGCAACCACTAAAAAACCAGCTTCACAAAGATATATCATCTACAGAAATGTAGCACAATCTTGAAACCATGAACTATGTCAAGGCAGTAGTTCGCCTGGCAACCAGCAAATTTCGACTACCACTGTATCCTACTTGAAAATTTAAACTATCAGATGGAGTTGGCAACAATTCTCTAGGGTGCCTTGATGCAGTTTGGAAACCATGATCCTATGGCAAGGTATATAATTTTGTGGCTTTGGACTCAGACTTGGGTTGGAAATAATATTTCACCCTTAACTATATATTCCTGGGCACCTTAATCTATTGAGCCTTACTTAGTTTCTATGCCTGCCAAATAGGAATAATACTATCAACTTCAGAGAACAGTAGCAAGAACTAAATCCATGTCTTTTAACTCTTGTACACCACAACTCTTTCCCAAAAAGACTCACTTCAAATCTTGTTGGCTGAGCCACTATCGTCTTATCAGCTATTTGAAACAGGCAGAAAGTCTGTAATAGCTGATAAAACGATAGTGGTTCACCCGACAAGCCAACTTTGATGATGATATCGTGGTTCATCATCAAAGTTCTGAAAATCTTTTCCCTGCACAGTAACAGCATTTCACCTGCAGAGACTTCTCATTTGCCAAGTGTTCTGAACTGTGTAACATTAATTAATAATTATTCTAAGATCACCTTATGACAGGATCTATTATCAGTCCCCTTAGCAACTCTATACCAACGGTAATGCAGTGGTTGAAATAAATGATCCTCCTTAGCCCAGGTTACCTGTCATTTTTACTTACTTAGTGGTCCACTATTCAATTAAACTGACTCTAATATTTTATTCCTCTGATACTAATATAAACTAAATGCAGTGGTCAAAATACCTAAAAGAAACGGAGATGCAAGCAATCTCATATACTACCCAAAATACCACACCACCCCAGAAAACCTGCATTTCATCTTGGTCCAAGGGAATCAACAAAACAATTTGCTAGCCATCCTTTCCCCAAACGCCCACAGTTCGTTCTCTGAGAGATACATTACTAGTACTTCCCAAGGCATCCTAAAAGCAACTTACTAAGGCATTCTACTTCACAATGACTACCTTCTCAAAAATTAAAAAAGGGGCCAGGCGTGGTGGCTCACGCCTGTAAAGCACTTTAGGAGGCCAAGGTGTGTGGATCACAAGGTCAGGAGTTCAAGATCAGCCTGGCAAACATGGTGAAACCCCGTCTCTACTAAAAATACAAAAATTAGCCGGGGGTGGTGGTGCACGCCTGTAATCCCAGCTACTCTAGAGACTGGGGCAGGAGAATCACTTGAACCTGGGAGGAGGAGTTGGCAGTGAGCCAAGATCCTGCCACTGCACTCCAGCCTGGACAACAGAGTGAGACTCTGTCTCAAAAAATAAATAAATAAAAACAAGAAAAGGAAGATAGCTACAATTTGATAATGAAATTACTACAATGGGGCTTAATTTTTAAAGAAATTCTGCGGGAAGCCTTTATATAACGTCACCCTCCTATTTTGTACTATTTTTTAAAAATAAGCTTTTTGTAAGTCAGTTTGTTACGGGTAGAGGGGATGTGGACAGGTAAGAAGAGATTAATAGGCCTGTATTATAACTGCTGTATTAATCTGAATCTTCGGTAGCCATAACATCATACAGATTCTTTATAGGTAATATTCTGAAGAACTTCACACTTGGCACTTCCTAGCAATGCAAATAAATTCAGTTAACAGAAACTTCTTCATTTACATAGAGAATAGAAGAGCGACCCTGCTTTCTTGGAAAGGAAACAGCTATCCGTCTTGTACAATACCCAGTCCACTTTGGCCAGCTAATATGGACAAAAAAGAGATCTATTTGGAAAACGTTTCTTCTCCAGCCAAGGGCTGTTTCCAGATAAAGGCAATGCTCAGAGTATAACAAAAAAGCCTTCTCTGAGGAAAGAAAAGTGCCAGAAAAGGAGAGGCAGGGATCGGGAATAAATGGGGATGAGTATAAGCACTCAGTGTGAAGGCTGGAGGCAGCAGGCGCAGCGCTGAGATGCTCCAGCAAAAGAACCAGCAGCAGCAGCAGGAAGTTTCAATGGGGCCGGGCAGAGCATGCGCCCTGCACCCGCGCGGTGGCCTTATGTGGAAGGAGCACCACTTGCGAACACCAATAATAGACCAGCGGCACCAGAGAGAGAAACATGAGCAACAAGCACCTTCTTCAACTGTTTCCCCCTCCGTCAGAGCCCCTCCTCCAGCCTACATACTAACCACCCCACCCTACCGTGCAAATGGGAGGGAGACGACTTCTTCGCCTAAGCCCGGCTGCCAAGATGAAGGGGGAAGGGATTGGAAAAGTGGGGAGATGCTCATCTATTATTTTGGGGGAGGTGGGGAGAGGAAGGAGAACTATGGAGGAGGAATTAACCCTCTCCTCTCCAAAGTGGAGCTGAACCTACTTCGCCCCCCTACAGAGAATGGAGAAGAACCCCCTCCGGGGGGGAGGAGCAGACCTCCCCACTCCAAGAAAGGAGTTTTAGGGGTTAAACCAGCCCTCGAGGGAAAGGGAAAAGGGACAAATCTCTCGGGGGAGTTCCCAACAGAAGGAGGGAGAGTTGAGTGTCCGCTGGCCCCCGCCCACCCAGGTGAAGGGAGATAAGGTGTCCGGAGCAGCCGAGCCCAGCCTTCCCCGAGATGGTCGGGAAGACTGGTGGGAGGAGGGGAAGGAGTTAGGGTGGGGAGGAGGAGAAAAGCGCAAAGCTGGCCGGAACCTGCGCTCCCCTTCCCCCGCCGCCAAGGGGGAGACGGGGTGGGGGGCCGCCCTCCGCCGCGAAGCAGCAGTCCCTGGGGTTGCAGACCGACACAATGACCCCTCCCTGCCTCCAGCCCACACCTAGCCCGCAACGCCCCCACCTCAGCTCCCCGCCCGGCCGAGTGGCCCTAGGGGGCCTCCGCCCCGCCTCCCCACTGCCCAAGACCCCGGAGGCTGGGCGGAGAAGACCAGCCCGGCGGAGTTGCGTCCCAGGGGGAGGACAGAGCCGCGGAGGCCCAAGCCGCGAAGAACTGGAGCGTCTGTGAAGAGCAGAGAACAGGAGCGCGCCAGGGCCGCTTCCCGCCGGGCGTTCGGGCCCCTCGCTTACCTTCTCCGTTGCCGACGTCCGGCGGCGGCGCCTGCAGCACCCGCTCCAGCTCAGGGAACGGCAACTCAGGCAGGTCTAGCAGCGGCCCGTAGCGCTCCAAGAAGGAGCAGACTACGGCGAAGTTGGGGCACGAACCCGGGCAGCCCGGAGGAGCCATCACCGCCGCCGCTGCCGCCGCCGTCGCCATTTTGAACTGGAGGATGGAGGAGGAGGCGATGGGGGGGCGGGGGAAGTTGGGGTGCCGAGGGATGGCAGGGCAGCCTTACGGACGACAGGAGGCGCTCTCAAGTGGGTTCCTCTGCGGATCCCAGCGTCTCAGGGACGGCTCTGCGATCCCACAATACATCGGCGGCCCGGAGCAGTCGAGAACCGAGTCAGACAGGAGACAGAGAGGCCCTCTGCGCCTTTCACTTTCCGCCCTCTTTCCGCCCCCTTCTCTCCTCCCCTTCGGGCTTGCCACTGCCTCGTGTGACAGGGGGAATGAAAACAAGGGAAGCGGGACGGGGAGGCGGGCTGGAAGCGGGAGGGGCGGGACTTCTCGAGAACAATGGCCAATGGAGGCAGAGGGGGCGGGGCTTCGGGCGCTGATCAACTGCAAGGCGTATTACCGGAGAGCAGTTGGGGAGCGCAGATCCCGGAGCAGCGCTGGGAGCCTAAGTGCGGGGAGAGCACTGCGCCGTTTGGGAACGCAACTCTGAGGAGACAGTGCGGTGGGTGAGTTTTCGGGGGAATCCTGAAACTGGGCCACGAGACGGTGATGAGGTTGAGGAGAATTAATAAACAGAAAAAGAGAATAGGGCCGGGGAAAGCCCAGTTGTGGGAGAAGGTTGGGAAGGGGAAAGGTAGAGAGGTGCCCTTAATTAGGGGCTGGGCTGGGACTTCTGTAAGACATCTCTGTGAAAGTTTGCCGAGGGGGTATTGCTCTCTGCTGAGGTACAGGAATCGCAGCTTTGCTGGAAAAGCAGGATCTGAGGGAACGGAACCCTGGGGGAATCGTCGGAGTGAGGAGTTGGGGCCCTGCTGGGAGAAGAGGGTCTGAGGAGACCAGGCTCTGCTAGGGGACCATGGTGTGAGGGGAAGGGGCTCTGTTCAGGGACCAGAGTCGGAGTGTGGGCTGGGACTCCATTGAGAGGCCGAACATGACAGGAGACGGTGGAACAGCAAAAAGTTTGTTAGAAGACAGGGTTCCACTTCGGGGGGGGGGGGGGGGGGGGGGACAGTGAACATTCCCACAAAGAACCCCAGAGAGAAACTACCAATAATGTAAAATAGAATGTGCAGCCTGAGAAGCAGTACACATTGTGCTTCGAAGCCTGAGCTTTGGGATTCAGCCAGGCTTGAGTCCTAGCGGGACCACTTCATGACATTGTGGAAGTTTCTTCATTTCTTTAAACTCCTTAAAGTGGGGTGATAATAGTACCTACATAATACAGTATTACTAGATAAATCACAGAAAAGTGATTAGCACAGTGCCTTAGCACATAGTACTTTAAAAATATTAGTTATCAAAAAAGGAGTTCCTATAATTTAGACTGAATTCCGCTATATTTATTTAATGTACAATTTATTACTTTGAGAATTTTCTGAGTGCATTTAAAACTTACGTAGTACCTAATTCCTAAAAAGAATTTGGCCGGGCGCGGTGTCTCATGCCTGTAATCCTAGCACTTTGGGAGGCCGAGGTGGGTGCATCACCTGAGCTCAGCAGTTCCAGACCAGCCCGGGCCACATGGTGAAACCCCGTCTCTAGTAAAAATACAAAAATTAGCCAGGAATGCTTGGGAGGTTGATGCAGGAGAATCCCTTGAACCCGGGAGGCGAAGGTTACAGTGAGCAGAGGTCGCTCCACTGCACTCCAACCTGGGCGACAGAGCAAGACTCCCCTCTCAAAAAAAAAAAAAAAAAAAAAAAGAATTTGAAGCAAGGTACAACACAAACCCTGTAAAAAAGAGAAATCTATAACTAAAGAAAGATAAGAAATAGATGGGCAAATAATTATATGAGTAACAGGAAAAATGGTTACACAAACACTGAACTTTGTTCTTCATTTCCAGGTTTTAAAAAGGGGAAAAACCATAAGGGTGTATATTATTCCCATTATCTAAAGAAAGAATGCTCAATTTATCAAGAGAAAAATTCTATATTGTAAGAAGAATTTATTACCTTGAATAGTGATTCGTAGTCTTGAGTAGTATACAAACCCTTTTTAAAGGAAAAAAGTTCTTTTGAAACTTGACAAATACTTTTGAAAATTTCACTGTAAAAAATACTGATGTAAGAAATGAAAGTCTAAAGAGCACTGTAAATGTACTTAATGCCACTGAAGTATACACTTAAAAGTGGTTAAAATGGCGTATTTTATGTTACATGTATTTTGCCACAATAAAAAAGTTTTTAAGAAATTAAAATCCTACTTCAGGAAAATATCTTTATGGTTATGAATTATCACTGCCAAAGAAGTTTTAGTTTAATGAGAGGGAAAATATTGTTTTTAAGCAATTACTGAAATGAAACACAAAACTAAACTAAAAAATTTTTATAGAACTCCTAAACTGTCAAGTATATATCTCTTGACCCTGGGGACCTGAAGACTCCAGTTTAAGAATAATCTGGGCGAGGTGGGGTGGCTTACACCTGTAATCCAAGCACTCTGGGAGGCCTAGCAGGCGGATCCCTTGAGCCAAGAAGTTGGAGACCAGCCCGGGCAAGGTAGTGAAACCTCATCTGTAATCCAGTGTAGGGGCAGTAGTTGCCACTGCACTCCATGTAGTTGCCACTGCACTCCAGCCTGGGCGACAGAACTAGACCCTGTCTCAGGGAAAAAAAAAAAAAAGGAGTAATCCGACCCAGAATACAGTTTTTACAGTTTGTGGAAACATACAAAGACTTTCATATACTGGTTACTTAACTGACCTTAAATAAAAGCCAGGTACAGGTTATTTTAAAATAAAATTATATCTTTGTGAAGGAATATCTATGGAAAGAACCTTCAAACCTAAAAGGAAGATTTATTATGTGAACCTTGCCTGTACTTTCTATCTTTGCTTCCAGCTTCTGCAGTACTCCACTTCCCACATTCCAGTGAGGTTGTGAAATAACATTCTAAAAAAGAAATAAAGCTTTATTACTATAGTTTTCTTTTCTCACTGTTCACACTGTTAGTCAAACAGAGACTGATAAATAAGGTTAGAGTTTCTACCTTTTCTAATCTAGATGGGCACAGAAACAGAGTCCTTTAGCATCAGAAAGTTACATCCACCCAAAGATATGAAGTGTTTTACTACAAAGCAAGGTTTAAGTCATGCCTTCCTTCACTGAAGTCTGTTCTTGAAAATAAATGACACCCATAATGCTGTCATCACTTCTTGCCTTCCTGGGCTAAGAGAAATTGTGGAATACAGAGCTTAACCACAATTTATGTAATTATGTAAATGAGTTATATTTATTGAACTGGAATGTAACGGTGCAAAAAAGAGTAGCTATTTTTAAAACCTATGTTTGATTTATTGCTACTGCCATGAAGAGGCCTTTAAAAAAGCATTAAGTTACACTTGGTTCAACTTTGTTTATGAATAAGAAATTTCTTAAGGTATTTCAAATTTCATATCCTATTGGGGGAAATACTTTGCTCAATAAGAATGAATGCCTAGTTTATTAAAAATACCAAAAAGTCAAAAACAACCCAAATATTCATCAACAAAAATATAAATTGTGATAGACTACTCAAGAGTGAGAAAAGAAAACTATAGAAATAAACACACTGTTGATACACAGTACAGCCTGGGTGAATCTTAAAAACATATTGAGTAAAAGAAGGCAGACACAAAAGAGTTAGGTACTGTACAATTCCATCAATATGAAGGTCAAAACTAATCTGTGGCAATAGAAATCAAAGTAGTTGTTTCCTTTGAGCTTAGTAGGGTATTGACTAGAAAGGGACACAAGGGGACTTTGTAGATAGTTTCTGTATCTTTATTGGCAAGTTTATTTCTCAAAATTCATTGAACTCTATAAACACTGCATTCAACTAAATGCAATGCAATTATGCTTCAATTTTAAAAGTTAATGGTTTATTCCTATATAATCCCAATTAGCCTTTTATCAAAATTTACACACATTTTTGTCTCCTTCATATGTTATCTTTGCATTTGTTACACAGTTTTTTGTTTTGCTTTTTTTTTTTTGAGACAGAGTCTCGCTCTATCGCCCCCAGGCTAGAGTGTAGTGGCTCAATCTCGGCTCACTGCAAGCTCCGATTCCCAGGTTCATGCCATTCTACTGCCTCAGCCTCCCAAGTAGCTGGGACTACCGGCATCTGCCACCATGCCCAGCTAGATTTTTTTTGTATTTTTAGTAGAGACGGGGTTTCACCATGTTAGCCAGGATGGTCTCGATCTCCTGACTTCATGATCCACCCTCCTCAGCCTCCCAAAGTGCTGGGATTACAGGCGTGAGCCACTACGCCTGGCTGCTTTTTTTTTTTTTTTTTTTAAGTGGATATTATAAGCTCAGTAAATGTATATTGAGGCAAACTGAATTCCATTTTAGGGCCAATATGGGGAATTCCTAATCAAGGATGAGCAAATTAGGTATATTTAAAACTCATTTTAAAAAAGCTAAAATAAGCTGGGCATGGTGGCTCACACCTGTAATCCCAACACTTTGGGAGGCCGAGGCAGGTGGATCATGAGTTCAGGAGATTGAGACCATCCTGGCCAACATGGTAAAACCCTGTCTCTACTAAAATACAAAAAATTAGCCAGGTGTGGTGGTGGGTGCCTGTAGCCCCAGCTACTTGGGAGGCTGAGGCAGGGGAATCACTTGAGCCTGGGAGGCAGAGGTTGCAGAGAGCTGAGATCGCGCCGGTGCACTCCAGCCTGGTGTCGGAGACTCCGTCTCAAAAAAAAAAAAGCTAAAGGTTTTTAGCTTCGTGTAGCTTCAGCTCAAAAAAGCTGAGGTATATGGACATTATATTACATGTAGTGAAAAAGCTATTAAAGCTATTAAGTGTCAACAGAAATAGGAATCTCTACTCTTCGAGACAGTTTAATAAGAAAATGTATGAAAATAAAAGGAAGCCCTAATATAAACAAGATGTAAACCAACCATTTTCTGGATATTTGTCTTGATAACTGAATTCTGTGTTATAATAGAATTCTACTCATTGAAGAAGGCACCTTTAGAAGTGTCTTACCACCGTTTTATTTTTATTTTTTTGATATTTATTTATTTATTTATTTATTTTGAGTCAGAGACTCACTCTGTTGCCCTGGCTAGAGTGTAGTGGCACAATCTAGGCTCACCGCAACCTCTGCCTCCTGAGTTCTAGTGATTCTCCTGCCTCAGCCTCCCAAGTAGCTGGGATTACAGGCAAGCGCCACCACACCCGGCTAATTTTTGTATTTTTTGTAGAGATGGGGTTTCACTATGTTGGCCAGGCTGGTCTCAAACTCCTGACCTCAGGTGATCTGCTCACCTCGGCCTCCCAAAGTACTGGGATTACAAGCGTGAGCCACCGTCTTACTACCCATCTTTTTTTGAGACTTAATGCATCAGTCTATTCTCTGACAAGCCTGGCTAAGATTGGTTTCTCTGATGGAATAAAGATTTTTACTGAAAAGAAAAATGAGTAGGGGGCCAAGTGCAGTGGCTCATGCCTGTAATCCCAGCACTCTGAGAGGCCGAGGTGGAAGTTCAAGACCAGCCTGGTCAACATGGTGAAACCTCATCTCTACTAAAAATGCAAAAATTAAGTGGGCATGGTGGTGCATGCCTGTAGTCCCAGCTACTTGGGAGGCTGAAGCAGGAGAGTCACTTGAACCCAGGAGGCAGAGGTTGCAGTGAGCCAAGATCACGCCATTGCACTCTGGTCTGGGTGACAGACATCATCTCAAAAAAAAAAAAAAAAAGATGGGGGACAGCCTGTATTATTATGTTTTATGTCTTATAGCTATGTGTCTACATTCAAAATTTTTATTATTAAATATTTCAGAACAGGGATAATCATTGGCAGTTTGACATCCTGTAGAGCAAGGCCTGATATTCACTTGTATGGACCAGAAAGGCTGTACTGACTGTTAAACTGTTAAGATACTATATTTACATGCCAGTTGCAGCATAGTCGCTACCGTGAGCCTTCTGAGTACACCCCTGCTACACTGGCTACCCAGTCTTTCTCCAACAACACCCAGCAACTGAACCTTTGAAACAGACACACCAGACCCTATAACTGTGCCTGCAAATTAGATAATCTCAATGAAATGAACACATTTCTAGAATAACACAAACTATGGAAACTCACTCAAGAATAACGAAAATCTGAATGAACCCATAATAAGTAAAAATATTAAATTGGAGCCGGGTGCAGTGGCTCATGCGTGTAATCCCAGCACTTTGAGAGGCCGAGGTGGGCAGATCACCTGAGGTCAGGAGTTTAAGACCAGCCTGGCCAACATAGTGAAACCCCATCTCTACAAAAAATACAAAAATTAGCCGGGTGTGGTGGCGCATGCCTGTAGTCCCAGCACTTTGGGAGACTGAGGCAGGAGAATCACTTGAACCCAGGAGGCAGAGGTTGCAGTGAGCTGAGATGGGGCCACTGCACTCCAGTCTGTGTGACAGAGTGAAACTCATCTCAAAAAAAAAAAAAAAAACCCATCAAATTGGGAATTTGAAATTTGCCCCTGCCCCCACCCCCCTCAAAAAAGAATAAAAGCTCAGATTCAGATGACTTCGTGGTCAGGTCTCCAAAAGTTGAAATAAGAATTAATACCAGTGCTTCACAAATTCATGCCAAAAACTAGAAGAGAGGGAACACTTCCCAACTCATTCTGTGAGGACAGATTTTCCCTAGTAGCAAGATAGGGAAAAATAACACAAGAAAAGCCCAGTACCTCATGTGAATTTAGCAAACACAGCAATCCTCAATGAAATACTAGCAAACCAGTTCCAACCACATATAAAAAGGATTATATACCATAAACAAGTGGGATTCATCCCAAGTATGCAATATTGGCTTAAAATCTAAAAATCAATATATTATAATATATTAACAGAGTAAAAGATAGAAACAACACAGTCATCTCAATAGATGCAGAAAACTCATTTGACAAAATGCAATATTCTTTCATGTTAAAAATAATAGACTAGGAAGAGAAGGGAACTTTTTCAGCCTGATTTTAAGAGCATTATGAAAAACCCATATCTAATATACGGGATGCTGAAAACTGATTCCTTCCTCCTAAGGTCAGGAACAAGACAAAGATGTTTGCTATATCCACTTATATTTAATGTTATACTGGAGGTTGTAGCCAGTGTAATGTGTCAAGAAAAAAATAAAAGGCATCCAGATTGGCATGGAAGAAGTAAAACAAGCTCTATCGTAAATTACTGATTTTGTATATAGGAAATCCTAAAGAATCCACAAATAAAGCTATTAGAACAAATAGACAAGCACGTTTGCAGGATACAAGATAAATACTCAAAAATCACGTGTTATTCTATACATTAGCAATGAACAATCCAAAAATGAAATCAGACCAGGCATGGTGGCTCCTGCCTATAATCCCAGCACTTTGGGAGGCGAGGTAGGTGGATCACTTGAGGCCAGGAGTTCAAGACCAGCCTGGTCAACATGGTGAAACTCCATCTCTACTAAAAAATACAAAAAATTAGCTGGGCATGGTGATGCGCGCCTGTATTCCCAGCTACTAGGGAGGCTGAGGCAGGAGAATCACTTGAACTTGGGAGGAAGAGCTTGCAGCGAGCCAAAATTGCACGACTGCACTCCAGCCTGGGTGACAGAGCGCGACTCTATCTCAAAAAAACAAAATACACAAACAGCAAAAAAAGATATCAATAACTCCATTTACAATAGAATAAAAAAATATTTAGAGATTTCTTGAAACACAAGACTGAAAATTATAAAACATTGTTCAAGGAAATTTAAAAAGACGTACATGGGAAGAAAACACATATTCATGGATTGGAAGACTTAATATTGATAAGATGCCAATACTCTTTAAGTTGAAGTACAGATTCAACAGATTCACTCTCCATCAAAATTCCAGCTGGCTTCTTTGCAAAAACTGACAAGTTGATCTTAATAATAATATGGAAATTCAGAGAACCCAGAATATCCAAAACAGTTTTTCAGATGATGAACAAAGTAGAAGGACTCACACTTCCTGGCTTCCAAAGTTACTACACAGCTACAATCATCAGGATTGTGTGTAGTAATGGCATATGACAGGCTGTGTCTCCCCCAGATTCATATATTGAAGCCCTAACCCCTAATGTGACTCTATTTAGAGACAATGCCTATAGGAAGGAGTTAACTAAAGTTAAACAATGTCATCAGGGTGGGGCCCTAATGTGATAGAACTAGTAATTTTATAAGAACAGAAATAGAGAGCTCTTTATCTTCACATGTATATGCCAAGGAGAGGCCATGCGAAGACACAGAGAGATGGCAGACATCTCCAACCCAAGGAGAAAGCCCTTAGCAGACAACAGTGAGGCCAGCACCTTATCTTGGATATGCCAGCTCCAGAACTGTCAAAAATAAATTTTTGTTGTTTAAGTTACCAATCTATGGTATTTTTTATAGTAGTCAGGCTGAATAACAAATAGCCATTTGGGTCAGTGGAATAGAATGGAGACTCAGATATAAACCTGTGTATCTAGAGTAAATTAATTTAAAATAAAGATACCAAGACCATCTAATGGGGAAAGAATAGTCTTTGCAACAAATGATGCTGGGAAAACTGGAGCTCCACATAGAAAAGAATGAAGGTGAACCCCTAATTAATTCCATATAAATAATTCAGAATGTTTCAGATGACTACATTTGTAAGACCTGAAACTATGCAACTCTTAGAAGAAAACAAGGGTAAATCTTTAAGACCTTGGATATGGCAATGGATTCTTAGAAATAACACCAAATCCACAAGCAACAAAAGGAAAAATAAATTAATAGACCTCATCAATATTAAAAAACCTGTGTGCTTTACAAAAACATGTATCAAAAGTCAAGACCATCAGTCCAAATGTGGGGCTTAAGACAGAAAATCAAGTCTGGGCACAGTTGTTCATGCTTGTAATCCCAGCACTTTTGGAGACCGAGACCAGAGGGTCACTTGAGGCTAGGAATTTGAGACCATCCTGGGAAACATAGTGAGACCCCATCTCTACAAAATTTTTTTGTAAACTTAGCCAGACATGGTGCTGCACACCTGTAGTCCTAGCTGCTCAGGAGCCTGAGGTGGGAAAATCACTTGAGCCCAGGATTTTGAGGCTGTGGTAAGCTATGATTGTGCCATTGCACTCCAGCCTAGGCAACAGAGCAAGACCCTGAACATAAAAGAAGAAAAGAAAGTCAAAAGACAACCAACAAAATACGAAAAAATATATCCAGTAAGAGATTCATCTAGAATATGTTAAAAACATGTTGGGAGCTGAAAAGGCCAAAGGGATCGTGACCAACTCAGCATTCCGCTGGAGGCTATATGATCAAACAGCAAACTGTTTATCATGAATGCAGGATGTTGACAAACTGATACTGCCCTGCCACCAAAAGGTTTGCTGAGGACCTCACTCCCTGGCCCTGGGATAGTTATCTGTTGAGAAATCTAGCGCCTATTGTTCGAAGAATGCAGTCTTACAAGCCCACCAACACCCACCCCCGACCCACCTCCATTTCTTGCTATCTCTTTTGCCTAATAAATACGGAGGGCTGTGTAAAGCTCAGGGCCCTTGTCCACTAGAGGCAAGGTGCCCCCGACCCCTTCTTCCAAATACACTCTTTTGTCTCTTGTCTTTTATTCCCGTATTCGCCCCCCTTTATTCAGTCCCATAGGTCCGTGTGGGTTACATAGTGTCACCCCAAACAGCAATAGGATCGGGTGCTCTACAAAAATACGTCAATAGGCCGGGCGCGGTGGCTCAAGCCTGTAATCCCAGCACTTTGGGAGGCCGAGACGGGCGGATCACGAGGTCAGGAGATCGAGACCATCCTGGCTAACATGGTGAAACCCCGTCTCTACTAAAAAATACAAAAAAAAAAAACTATCCGGGCGAGGTGGCGGGCGCCTGTAGTCCCAAGCTACTTGGGAGGCTGAGGCAGGAGAATGGCGTGAGCCCGGGAGGCGGAGCTTGCAGTGAGCTGAGATCCAGCCACTGCACTCCAGCCTGGTCAACAGAGCAAGACTCCGTCTCAAAAAAAAAAAAAAAAAAAAATACGTCAATAACAAAAAAAAATTGGCATTTCATCAAAGAAAATATACAAATAGCCAACAAGCAAATGAAAAGATACTCAACATCTTGATCATCAAGAAATAAATAATGAAAACTACAATGAAATAACACTCTATGGTTGGGCACAGTGGCTCATGCCTGTAATCCCATCACTTTGGGAGACTGAGGTGGGAGAACTGATTGAGTCCAGGAGTTTTTTTTTTTTTTTTTTTTTTTTTTGAGGCGGAGTCTTGCTCTGTCGCCCGGACTGGAGTGCAGTGGCCGGATCTGAGCTCACTGCAAGCTCCGCCTCCCGGGTTTACGCCATTCTCCTGCCTCAGCCTCCCGAGTAGCTGAGACTACAGGCGCCTGCGACCTCGCCCTGCTAGTTTTTTTGTATTTTTACTAGAGACGGGGTTTCACCGTGTTAGCCAGGATGGTCTTGATCTCCTGACCTCGTGATCCGCCCGTCTCGGCCTCCCAAAGTGCTGGGATTACAGGCTTGAGCCACTGCGCCCGGCCTAGTCCAGGAGTTTGAGACCAGTCTGGGCAACATGGCGAGACCCTGTCTCTACAAAATACAAAAAAAAAAAGGCCAGGTGTGGTGGCATGCACCTGTAGTCCCAGCTACTTGGGAAGCTGAGATGGGAGAATTGGTTGAGGCTTCAGTGAGCTGTAATCATGTCACTGCACTCCAGCCTGGGCAACAAAGCAAGACCCTGTCTCAGAAAAAAGAAAGAAAGAAAAAAATATCACTTCACACCCACAATGATGGCTTGAAATTGGCGTTGACAAGGATATGGAGAAAGCAGAACCCTCATCACTACTGGTGGAATTGCACAGTTGTGGATCTGCTATGTAACAGTCTGATAGCTCCTCAAAATGATAAACATAGTTATTTGAACCAGCAATTCCTTTCCTAGCTATACTCAAGAGAAAGGAGCTATGTCCATGCAAAAATTTTTACATAGATGTTCATAACAAGCATTGTTTCTAATACCAAAAATTGGAGACAACCCAATGGCCATCAGCTGATTAATACAGATTCTTTGGCTACTCCTTGAAATTCTTACTTAGTAGATCTCTGTTGGAGCCTTGGTATCTGCAAGCACATGATGTGATTATCATTCTGGTGTTCTGGGAACCAATCTTAATATACCCTGCTCTACCCTTACCTTCTTGATTTTACTCTCCCAAGCCATGCCTACTATGGATTATAATTTCTTCCACACAACATGGAAGCAGCTGCGTTTTGCACTACTTAGGTATCTTTTTTTTTTTTTTTTTTCTGAGACAGGGTCTCACTCTGTCACCCAGGCTGAAGTGCAGTGGTATGATCTCGGCTCACTGCAACCTCCACCTCCCAGTTTCAAGTGATTCTCCTGCCTCAGCCTCCCCTAGTAGTTGGGATTACAGACATGTGCCACCATGCCTGGCTAATTTTTTTTTTTTTAATAGAAATGAGGTTTCACCATGTTGGCCAGTCTGGTCTTGAACTCCTGACTTCAAGTGATCCACCCACTTCGGCCTCCCAAAAGTGCTGGGATTACAGGCATGAGCCACCATGCGTGGCCAGGTATCTTTTTAAATCTTGTATGAAATTATGTCACTGTTCTGTTGACAAACATCTTGTGACTGCATTTTCTCTAAAGTCCAAATCTCTTGACATACCTATGATATCCACCATAATCTGAACTCAATTTACCTCTCCAGCTACATCACTCACTGTACTCTAATCACACTGACAATAGACAACTGTACTTACAAAATTATAGGTTTGGAAGTTGCAATACACAAATAACCATCAACATCATGTATTTCTGGCAAGGTTGATTCTCATATATAAATTTATTCTTTGAGTTTATAAGTTTATAAAATGAAACTTCACAAATAGAGGAACTTTTTTTTTTTTTTGAGATGGCGTTTCACTCTTGTTGCCCAGGCTGGAGTGCAATGGCGTGATCTCAGCTCACTGCAACCTCCGCCTCCTGGTTCAAGTGATTCTCCTGCCTCAGCCTCCCCAGTAGCTGGGATTACAGGCATGCGCCGCCACACCAGGCTAATTTTGTATTTTTAGCAGAGGCGGGGTTTCTCTATGTTGATCAGGCTGGTCTGAAACTCCCGACCTCAGGTGGTCCACCCGCCTTGGCCTCCCAAAATGCTGGGATTACAGGCATGAGCCACCACGCCCGGCCATAGAGGAATTTTTATGTTTATTCTTCAAATGTATTTCCAGTATTTTCTCATGTAGTAGCCTCTGTTTTAAGAAAAAATAAAAAAGTCCCCCTACCCCTCAGTTCTTCCTATATTTCCCTGTTGAAATTTTTTTTATACCCAGGTTTACAGTGATGTTGTCAAAGAAGAATTCAGTCCATTTGTGCTCTGTAACAGCAGTCCCTAACCTTTTTGACACAAGGTACCAGTATCGTGGAAGACAGTTTTTCCACAGATCGGGGCAGGGATGGTTTCAGGATGATCCAAGCTCCTTATATTTATTGTGCACTTTATTTTATATATATTATGTGTGTGTGTGTGTACATATATGTGTATGTGTGTGTGTATATATATATGTTTTTCTTTTTTTTTGAGACAGGGTCTCACTCTGTTGCCCAGGCTGGAGTGCAGTGACGGATCTCAGATCACTGCTCTATAAGTCTTCTCAGAGTTAATCACTATTCCTGCTAATATCCCCTTGTACTTTGTTTGTACCTATTAGAATGTTTATCAATACGTAACATTAAAATTCTCTACTCACCCTGGACTTAGCACAATCTGATTTGTATTACAGTTAATTGTATATTAATATTTATCTACCATTCCGTCTAGATTTTGACCTTTCTTCTTGAAGTCATGAAATGATTCCATTTATTTTTGAGTAATTCTACCTTCCTAATTATTTATTCTGCCAGCTCTTAGCACAAAGAGTTATACATGTTAGAAGCTCAAAAATGTCTCTTGAGTAGAAATAAATTGAAAAGGCAACTGAAAGCAGATACAAACTGTAGATGAAGAAAACTACTTTTGAAACTAGTTACCACCATGTATTAAGTAAAGTCAACAGCAGAAAAGTCCCATTATATGTCTTTTTTTATGGTGCTTTAAAAGCTTATAATCCTAGACATAGTCATGCAGATTTATATATACTCCATACAGAAACCAAGATTATAATTACTAATCAATGAATAAAATGCAAATTACATATCAACAGATACAAACTCACTTAATGGTTAAGGAAGCAATGGTTTCATTCCCAACAAAGAACTAAACACTTTAGGTAGTTTTGAAGAAATGAGAAGATGCAAAGTTTCTACAGAAGTAAAAACATAATGAAGATCAGAGAATCTCTTTTTTTTTTTTTGAGACGGAGTCTCGCTCTGTCGCCCAGGCTGGAGTGCAGTGGCCAGATTTCAGCTCACTGCAAGCTCCGCCTCCCGGGTTCATGCCATTCTCCTGCCTCAGCCTCCCGAGTAGCTGGGACTACAGGCGCCCGCCACCTCACCTGGCTAGTTTTTTTGTATTTTTTTAGTAGAGACGGGGTTTCACTGTTTTAGCCAGGATGGTCTCGATCTCCTGACTTCGTGATCCGCCCGTCTCGGCCTCCCAAAGTGCTGGGATTACAGGCTTGAGCCACCGCGCCCAGCCAGAGAATCTCTTAATTACGATTTTATTATCAAAGTGAGAAGGGCATGAGGAAACCATTATATCTTTTGTGATGAATTTCATGGAGAAAAAAAATTTTTTTTTTTTTTTTTGAGACAGAGGCATGCAATCTCGGCTCACTGCAACCTCCTCCTCCCAGGTTCAAGTGATTCTCCTGCCTCAGTCTCCTGAGTAGCTGCGATTACAAGTACATACCACCTTGTTCAGCTAATTTTTGTATTTTTGGTAGATACGGGTTTTCACCATGTTGGTCAGGCTGGTCTCGAACTCCTGACCTTAGGTGATCCACCCACCATGGCCTCCCAAAGTTCTGGGATTACAGACGTGAGCCACTGAGCCTGGCTGAGAAAATGGATTTTAAGGGTAATTCAAATGCCTAGTAAAAGACTGATTAAGTACTTGCAGAAGAATGTTTCTACTATCAAGATAAGGAGGTATAATGGAAAGGACATAACTTTTGACATCTGGTAACTTTAGTTCCAAATCTCACCTTTACCACTCAGAAACTGTAACATTATTGATAATTAATACTACGAGTGGAATATAGAAGTTAAAAAAATGAATGTTATCTCATGAGCTACACCAGAGTAGTCCAAAGGGTATCCATATTTTTATAAAAAGAAAGAACAAAAACCTGATTTATAAGGATAAATAATTATTTCGGAGACTAGTACCTCCTTAATACATATTCTCCCCTTGAAATCTCTACTTTTAAGCTGGGCATATTGCCTGTTAGAACAGATAGATCTAGCATTCTTTGCAATTGAGTGTGACCACATGACTATATTCTGGCAAATAACATGCAAACAGAAGTATTCTCTGAAACCTTTCAGGAAATTTCTTAAAGGACACCAGACATATACCCTTTGCCCCTTCCCACTTTATCTCTTTATTCTGTTGCTTGGAACATGGATATGATCACCAGAGCTCCATATTAAACTATGAGAGTGAAGGCCTCATCATCAAGACTGTGAGGGCTGAAACCTGCAAGCCACCTAATTCCTAGACTTTGAGATAACCACTATACCTGCCCTATGTTGACTACCTCTGGACTTTAAACTTTGTCTTATTTAAGCCACTATGCTTTGGGGTATGTTTAAGTCATGTAATGATTATGGTTTATTTTCTAAATCAGACTCATCTTCCTTGTTGATACTCCCAAAAAAGCAACAGTGACATTTTATCTACCAAAAAGTTGTTTTCCTAATACTAAATTCTATAATTTTCCTATACATTTCCTTATTTAATAATTGTTGAATCTTAAGTTGGGGTCAGGTGTGGTGGCTCACACCTGTAATCCCAGTACTTTGGGAGACTGAGGTGGGCGGATCGCTTGAGGTCAGGAATTTGAGACCAGCCTGGCAAACATGGCGAAACCCTGTCTCTACCAAAAATTACAAAAATTAGCCAGGCATGGTGGCATGTACCTGTAATCCCAGCTACCAGGGAGACTGAGGCATAAGAATCACTTGGAGGTTGCAGTGAGCCGAGATCATGCCACTTCACCCTAGCCTGGGTGACAGAGTGAGACTCTGTCTCAAAAAAGAAAATAATAATAATAATAATAGTAAAGTTGGAGGAGAATGGCAAAGTGAATTGAAGAATACAGGCTGTAGAGTCAGACAGACTTGGATTCAAATTCTCTTTTTCTCACTTATTAGCTATATAATTTGGAACAAAGTTCTTAACCACTCTCGAATCTTGATGTTGTTGAGATAATAGATCTAAAATATCTGGTACATAGTAGGTTCCCAATAAATATTCCTTTTTTTCTCAATTGAATTTTAAGATCCAGTTCAAATACTATTCCCTCAAACGTATTTCTTTAATTTCCTACCTAGAAATTGCTGTGGACTGAATGTGTCCTCCCCACCAACTTCATATATTGAAGCCCTAACCCTAAAAATGACTGTAGTTAGAGATAGGGTCTTCAAGGAAGTAGTTGAAATTAAATGAGGTCGTAAGAGTCAGGCCCTAATCTAATAGGATGGGTGAATTTATAAGAAGAGAAAGAGATACCAGGTGTGCCCATGCAAGCAGAAAAAGCCATGTGAGAAAACAGAAAAAGGCATCCATTTCCAAGCCAAAAAGAAAGTCCTCACCATAAACCAACCAATCCTATTGGCACCTTGATCTTGGACTTCTAGCCTCCAGAACTGTGAGAAAATAAATTTCTATTGTTTAAGACACCCAATCTGTGGTACTTTGTAATGGAAGCCCTATCAGACTAATAAAGAAATCCTCAAAACATACTTGTTATGTCTCTCCTTATATCACTTTTTTAAAGTTACTTTGGTTTTTCTTAAGAAGTTACCTTGTGGCTGGTTGTGGTGGCTCATGCCTATAACCCCAGTACTTTGGGAGGCTGAGGCGGGTGGATCACCTGAGATCGGGAGTTCGGGACCATCCTGAACAACATGGAGAAACCCCGTTTCTAAAATACAAAATTAGCCGGGCATGGTGGCGGGCGCTTGTAATCCCAGCTACTGGGGAGGCTGAGGCAGGAGAATCACTTAAACCAGGAGGTGGAGGTTGCAGTGAGCTGAGATCCCGCCATTTCACTCCAGCCTGGGCAACAAGAGCGAAACTCCATCTCAAAAAAACAAAAAAGTTACCTTGTAATTATATGTGTATGTCTTCTTTACTGTAGTATTAGATCCTCAAAAACAGGAATCATGTTTTATGAATTTGTATCTTTCTTCCAGAGCACCCAAAATAATATATTGAACTTCTGTGTTATTTGTTTTTGTTTCTTTGGGTTTTTTGTTTGTTTGTTTGCTTGGTTGTTTTTTGAGACATAGTCTCGCTCTGTCGCCCAGGCTGAAGTGCAGTGGCACGATCTCAGCTCACTGCAACCTTCGCCTCCCAGGTTCAAGCGATTCTCCTGCCTCAGTCTACCGAGTAGCTGGGATTATAGGCGCCCGCCACCACACCCAGCTAATTTTTGTTATTTTTAGTAGAGACAGGGTTTCACCATGTTAGCCAGGCTGGTCTCTAACCCCTGACCTCGTGATCCATCCGCCTCGGCCTCCCAAAGTGCTGGGATCACAGGCGTGAGCCACTGCGCCCATTCCTTTGGTTTTTTTGTTTTGTTTTGTTTTTTTGAGACGGAGTCGCACTCTGTCACCCAGGCTGGAGTGCAGTGGTGCGATCTTGGCTCATTGCTTCCTCTGCCTCCTGCCTCAGCATCCCGGGTAGATGGAACTACAGGTGTGCATCACTACGCCCGGCTACTTTTTGTATTTTTAGTAGAGACAGGTTTTCACCCTGTTGGCCAGGCTGGTCTTGAACTCTTGACCTCAAGTGATCCACCTGCTTTAGCCATCCAAAGTGCTGGGATTACAGGCGTAAGCCACCACGCCCAGCCCTCTGGTACTTACTTTTTTAGATGGACATTCAGAAATCGAGGCTAGGCACAGTGGCTCATCCCTGTAATCCCAGCACTTTGGGAGGCTGAGGAGAGAAGATAGATTGCTTGAGCCCAGGATTTGGAGACCAACATGGGCAACATAGTGAGAACCTGGCTCTTAAAAAAAATAAAAATAAAAATTACAAAATTAGAAGGACGTGGTGGCACACACCTCTAGTTCCAGCTAGGAACTAGCCTGGGGTGGGAAGATCACTGGAGCCCAGGGGCTTGAGGTTGCAGTGAGCTAAGGTCACGCTACTGCCTCTTTGATATTAATAATAAGTTGAACTTGCAAAAATGGGTTCTTAGTTGTTAATGTTAATCAGAAGTAAGACTTTCTAATCGTCTTTATATGGAGATTAAATATGGTTAAGGAGATACATATAGGTGCCAAATTGACAAGAGGTAGACTGTGACTGTTAGTTTCATGTGTCAACGTGGTAAGGTTATAGTATGCAGTTATTTAACCAAATACTAATCTAAGTGTTGCTGTGAACATACCTTGTAGATATGGTTAACATCTACAGTCAGTAGACTAGTGTATATATGAGATTATCCTTGATACACTGAGTTGGCCTCTTCCAATCAGGTTAAAGTCCAAGCAAAACTGATGTTTCTGTGAAGAAGAAGAAATACTGCCTCAGTACCATAAGAATTCTTGCCTGAGTGAGCAGCTTACCAGTATTATCTACACATTTTACACTTGCCAGCTTCCAAAATTTTGTGAGCCACTTTTTTTAAACAAGTCTGTCAATATTTATAGTCATCTGCTTCTGTTTCTCTGGATAACCCTGACTGATACAAGTACCTTTTACTTACTGTGCTTACCAGTTCTAGAATTTCCATTTTATTCCTTTTTGAAATGTTTCCTTATTGAGATTCTATATTTGCTGAGTCATTGTTACCATATTTTTGTTTATTTCTCTGTGGTTTATTTGCCTTACAATATTTTCTTTGAAGTCTTTGCTAAATGTCAGACTTCTGGGAATACTCAATTACTCAGATACAGTTTATTTTTTAATTAATTAATTAATTAATTTTTGGAGACAGGGTCTTGCTCAGCCACCCAGTCTGGAGTATAGTGGCAAGATCATTGCTCACTGCAACCTCAATCTCATGAGCTCAAGTGATCCTCCTGCCTCAGCCTCCGGAGTAGCTAGCACTATAGGTGCAAGCCACCACACCTGGCCTTTTTTTTTTTTTTTTTTTTTTGTAGAAACCAGGTCTCCACCATTCTGGCTAACATGGTGAAACCCCATCTCTACTAAAAATACAAAAAATTAGCCAGGCATGATGGCGGGTGCCTGTAGTCTCTGCTACTCAGGAGGCAGGAGAATGGCATGAACCCGGGAGGTGGAGCTTGCAGTGAGCCGAGATCGTGCCACTGCACTCCAGCCTGGGCGATAGAGCAAGACTCTGTCTCAAAAAAAAAAAAAAAAGAAACTGGGTCTCCCAAGAGGAATGCTTTTACACTATTGGTGGGAATGTAAATTAGTTCTACCTTTTTGGAAAACAGTGGGGCGATTCCTCAAAGACCTAGAACTAGAAGTACCATTTGACCCAGCAATCCCATTACTGGGTATATGCCCAGAGGAATATAAATCATTCTGTTATGAAGATAAATGCACGCATATATTCATTGTAGCACTGTTTACAGTAGCAAAGACATGGAATGAACCCATATGCCCATCAGTGATAGACTGGATAAAGAAAATGTGGTACATATACACCATGGTATACTATGCAACCATAAAAGGGAACGAGATCATGTCCTTTGCAGGGACACGGATGGAGCTGGAAGCTGTTATCCTCAGCAGACTAACACAGGAACAGAAAACTGAACACCACATGTTCTCACTTGTAAGTGGGAGCTGACAAAGAGCACATGGACACAGTGAGGGGAAAAACACACTGGGGCTTGCTGGTGGGGGTCATGGGGAGGGAGAGCATCAGGATAAATAGCTAATCTATGTGGGGCTTAACACCTAGGTGATGGGTTGATAGGTGCAGCAAACCACCATGGCACATGTGTACCTATATAACGAACCTGCATGTCTTACACATGTATCCTGGAACTTAAAAAAGATGTTACATACATATAACAATTTCCAAGGTATTGGAAAGCAAAACAAAATAAAGACCAGGGTTGATAGCATGTTATCATTTGTGTAATATTAGAGTATGGAGAGGGGGACAGTACACACACAAACACAGCGCCCAGAGATTTGAATGATTAATGCACAATATACCTTTGAAAAGAAACATGAAAACTAGGTATCTGGGGTTCATGGGGGCAAGGAAACTTTCACTCTGTACTGTTTAGTACCTTTTGAATTTAAAAGTGTCTTTAGGCCGGGCGCAGGGGCTCACGCCTGTATTCCTAGCACTTTGGGAGGCCAAGGCAGGTGGATCACCTGAGGTCAGGAGACCGAGACCACCCTGGCCAACATAGTGAAACTCTGTCTCCACCAAAAATAGAAAAATTAGCGAGGCATGGTAGTGCACGCCTGTAATACCAGCTACTTGGGAGGCTGAGACAGGATAATCACTTGAACCCCAGAGGTAGAAGTTGCAGTAAGCCAAGATTGCACCACTACACTCCAGCCCCAGGCAAACAGAGCCAGACTCCATCTCAAAAAAAAAAAAAAAAAAGTGTTTAATGTATTTCTATTAGAAAAATAAAATTCTAGTAAAAACATAAAAGAAACTGGGTATCTCTATGTTGCTGAGGCTGGTCTTGAAATTCTGGCCTCAAGTGAAACTCCCACCTCCCACCTTGGCCTCCTAATGTGCTGGGATTACAGGCATGAGCCACCACACCCAGCCCCAGATAACAGTTTCAGTTTACTGAGTGTGGGTCATAGTTTTTGTTTATTTGCATGCCTTGTAATTTGTTGTTGAAGAGTGACATTTTAGATAACATATTGTAGGAAAGTTATCCATCCAGCCTGGGGAAACAACTTTTCCGCTTGAAAGTTGTTCTTTGTTTGCGTGTGTGGGTTTAGCTGTTTGCCTATATTAAGTGTCTTAATCCATTTTGTGCTCCTATAAGCGAATACCTGAAACTGGGTAATTTATAATTTATAATGAAAATAAATTTTTGTCTCTCAATTCTGGAGGCTGGGAAGTCCAAGATCAATTGGCTGTCATCTGGTGAGAGTCTTCTTGCTGCATCATCCTATGGTGGAAGTCATCACATGGTGGAAGCTCAAAGAGAGGGCCATACTCATCCTTTTATAATGAACCTACCACTCCTGTAATAACAGCATAATCCATTCATGAGGGCAGAACCCTCATGGCCTAATCAGCTCTTAAAGGTCCCACCTCTTAATGTTGTTTTAATGGCAGTTACATTTAAACATGAGTTTGGAAGGGTGCAGACATGCAAACCATAGCACTAAACTAAATCTATGAATTCTCCCATGCAATATGTGTCTACTGAAGTCTCTGTTCTGTGAGGGTTTTTTCTTTGATTTTATTCTTAAACCCGGTTTCCCAAGGTTCTCTTTGGTGTGTATATAGCTTAGTGTTCAGCCAAACATTAATTAAACATTTGGCTCAAACACTGTGAGCCAGTAAGACTTTCTCTCTCCACTAATGGATCACTGTGTGTACTGGGGAGTGCATGCAAAGTCCAGCTGTTGTATGTCTTCACTGGCTTTTACATTCTGCAAGGCCCTCTTGAACCTTCTTGCTTATCCACTGTGTATGTGCTCAGGATCCATCAGCCCAGAATGTTTGGGTGTCTTGGGTATATCTTCCAAGTCTTTGATGCAAATCCTTACAGCCTCTGGTCCACTTGGGATATGTAGAGAGCTTATAAAACCCCCTATGGCTGTGTCATCCCTGGGAAATTCCTGTTAAATCCCACCTAGTTTGCCAATCCATTGCTTGCCCTAAACAAAAGGCAACATAAGGCTAGCAGAGCTACCTTCTATCCATGTTTGCTTGCCACTGAGATCACCTGTTTAAACTGATAATGGCTCTAAGTGAAGTAAGCCTGCTTTGGCCATGGCGGCAAGGCTGTTCAATTTCAAAAAAATTGTTCTTACCTGAAATTCAGTGATCTTCATGAATAAGCATTTCTCTGATTGTAGTATATGCCTTTAATTTTATTTCTAGAGTGACAAATTTTTGGTTTTGACAGTTTATTTTTACCTTTATAGTTTCTTCTTGGGAAGAGAATGTGTCAACCTCACTCCATCATGCTGAAGTAAATCTTCATCTCTTCATTTTATCTCTCAAAAATATCCTGAGGTTTCCCTCTGGAGTCTGATAAGTAATTGTAGTATCTGGTTTCTATGGTTGGATGATTCAGGATTCCAAGAATAATAGTTACTTTTTAGATCTCTAAAGAAGTGACAACCACATGAATGAAAAGATGCTTCTTAAATCATGGAGAATTGGGGCTTACTATCACTGTATTTTGAAACTGTTTCAGCCTTACTTTATAACTGATTTAGTATATTTTTCTTTTAATTTCAGATTTCAGTGAAGTTCCTTATGACTTCCCCTGAAATTGCTTCCTTATCATGGGGGCAAATGAAAGTAAAAGGCTCTAATACAACCTATAAGGACTGCAAAGTATGGCCAGGGGGCAGTCGGACTTGGGATTGGAGAGAAACAGGAACTGAGGTAAGATATTAGTCTTTGGTTGACACTACATGAGGCTGGCCAAGTGATTTCCAACCTCTTAAGCTGCAATGACTAAGTGAAAAACTATTTCTCTTGTGTCTTTTTGAGCTGTAATTAATATACCATTAAATTCACCCCTTTTTTTTTTTTTTGAGACGGAGTCTTGCTCTGCCGCCCAGGCTGGAGTGCAGTGGCCAGATCTCAGCTCACTGCAAGCTCCGCCTCCCGGGTTCACGCCATTCTCCTGTCTCAGCCTCCCCAGTAGCTGGGACTACAGGCGCCCGCCTCGTCGCCCGGCTAGTTTTTTGTATTTTCTATTAGAGACGGGGTTTAACCGTATTAGCCAGGATGGTCTCGATCTCCTGACCTCGTGATCTGCCCATCTCGGCCTTCCAAAGTGCTGGGATTACAGGCTTGAGCCACCGCGCCCGGCAATTCACCCTTTTAAAGTATGCAATTCAATGGACTTCTTAGATTCAATGCCCCTGTAGTGACATTATAGTGACTTATATTCATAAACTTGTACAACAGTTACCACTGTTAGTTCCAGAATATATTTATCACCTCAGAAAGGAACCACATAACCACTACCAGTCAGTGCCCATTCACTACCACCCCAAGCGCCTAGCAATGATTAACCTACTTTCTGTTGTTATAGATATGCCTATTCTGGATGTTTTCTATAAATGACATCATTCAGATATCTTAGGTGTGTTCCTAGGAGTGGATTTCTGGGTTATATAGTGTTTAACCTTTTGAGGTACTGCCAGACTATCTTCCAAGGCACCTGCACCATTTTACATCTCCACTAGGAATATAGGAAGGTTCTAGTTTTTCCACATTCCTCCTCAACACATTGTTCTTTTCATTGTTTTGTTTTTATTAGAACCGTCCTATTAGGTGTGAAGTATTATTCTCATTGTGGTTTTGATTTGCCTTTCCCTACATTTCCTCAAGGATTCCCAGTGTGCCATGCCCAAAGTAGAGCCTCCTTTCCATGAGTATAAGTTGGGCAAAACAAGGGAGCCTCTACCTTTTGACCCCACTCACCTGGGATGTAGCCTCAACAACAGAAAGATGGGGGCAGGATGAGAGGCACTAAAGTCCTGCTCCTTCTGGGAAGGAAGCCTTCCAGCTAGATGCTGAGGGGAGAAAGGGTCTTGTGTTCTTGGCTACAGCAGTCTGGAGAGTAGTCTCTGCCTCACAATGGGGATGGGGCAGGGAGGCATTTATCTTGAAGCCTCCACTGTACATGTGCACAGATTCTTACCTGTCTTACCAAATATCTCAATGAGTTCTGGCTTCTGTAAAAAAGTTGTCACAGACTGAGTGCTTTAAACAATAAACATTTATTTCTCACAGTTCTGGAGACTGAAAGTGTGAGATTAGGATGCCAGCATGGTCAGGTTCTGGTCCTTGTATTAGATTGTTTTCACACTGCTGATAAAGACATAACCGAGACTGGGGAGAAAAAGAGGTTTAATGGACTTACAGTTCCACATGACTGGGGAGGACTCACAATCATGGCAGAAGGCAAGGAGGAGCAAGTCATACCTTACATGGATGGTGGCAGGCAAAGAGAGCTTGTGCAGAGAAACTCTTCGTTTTTAAAATCATTAGATCTCATGAGACTCATTCACTATCACGAGAGCAGCACAGGAAAGACCCACTCCCATAATTCAATCACCTCCCACTGAGTTCCTCCCACAACATGCAGGAATTGTGGGAGTTACAATTCAAGATGAGATTTGGGTGGGGAAACAGCCAAACCATATCAGCCCTCTTCCAGTTTGTAGACAGCCAACTTCTCTTTGTATCCTTACGTGGTGGAAAGAGAGGTAGCTAGCTTTTGAGCTTCTCATAAGGGCACTCATCTCATTCATGAGGGCTCCACCCTTAGGACCCAGTTACCTCCTGTAGGTCCCACCTCTAAATAATATCACATTGGGATTAGAGTTTCAATGTATACATTTTTAAGGGGCAATCACATTAAGTCCATTGCAGCAATTTTTTTGTTTTACAGTTTTTTTCTTTCTTTCTTTTTTTTTCTTTTTTTTTTGGAGACAGTCTCCCTCTGTCGTCCAGGCTAGAGTATAGTGGTGAGATCATGGCTCACTGCAGTCTACACCACCTGGGCAAAAGGGATCTTCCTCCCTCAGCCACCTGAGTAGCAAGGACCACAGGCATGCAATCACACCTGGCTTATTATTTTAGTTTTTATAGAGATGAGGTCTTACTACATTGCCCAGGCTGGTCTTGAACTCCTGACCCCAAGAAATCCTCCCACCTTGGCCTCCCAAAATGCTGAGATTACAGGCATGAGCCGTCATGCCCAGCCAAATTTTCTTGAATACACGTTTATTCATTGGGTATTTGCTCTTAGGACCATTTCCAGAGGCTTTAGGGGTTTTGTTGTTGTTTTGGTGAGTTCTTGGTTTGAGTTTTTCTTTGTTGTTGTTATTAATAATTTTCACATAGGAGTGAGTCAGTGGAGCTCCTCATGATGTAATGATGGAAGTAGATCCTTCGTTTTTGAAGAATAGTTTGTTGGATATAGATTTCTTGATCAATAGTCTTTTTCTTTTCAGTATGCCATCCCACCACCTTTTGGCTTCATTGGTTTCTAATGATAAATCAACCATTAGCATTATTAGAGCTCCCTTGGACTTGTTGAGTTGCTTCTTTCTAACTGCTTTCAAAACACATCATAGTAATTTAACTATGATATGTCTAGGTATGGATTATCTTTGAGTTTGTCCTACTTGGAATTTATTGAGCTTCATGAAGATGTAGATTGTTTTTTTAAAATCAAATTTGGGGGAGTTTAGAGCCATTATTTCTTCAAGTATTCTTTCTACTCCTATTTCCCTTTTCTTGTGACTCCCATTATGAATATATTGGTAGGCATTAGGGTGTCCTACAGGTCTCTGAGTCTGTATTCTTTGTCTTCATTTTTTTTTCTTTTCTTTGTCTTAGACTGGATAATTTCAATTGACCTATTTTCAATTTTGTTGATTCTTATCTGCTATTGAGCCTCTGTAGTGACATTTTTATTTCCATCATTATACTTTCTAACTCCAGAATTTCTTTTTCTTTTGTTTTTTTTTGGCGGGGGATAGACTATTGCTCTGTCGCCACAGCTGGAGTGCCGTGGCACAATTTCATCTCACTGCAACCTCCACCCTGCCTCAGTCTCCTGTGTAGCTGGGATTACAGGTGCGCTCCACCATGCCCAGCTCTTTCTGTATATTTAGTAGAGACAGGGTTTTACCATGTTGGCCAGGCTGGTCTCAAATTCCTGACCTCAAATGATCCACCCACTTCGGCCTCCCAAAGTGCTGGGTTTATACACGTGAGCCACCACACCTGGCCCAGAATTTCTGTTTGGTTGTTTTTAACAATTTATATTTCTTTATTGATATTTTTTATTTGGTAAGATATTGTTATACTTTCCTTTAGTTCTTTTGAACAGTGTTTCCTTTAGCTCCTATTACATATTTAAAATCACTGATTTAGAGTCTTTCTCTGTAAGTCCAATGTCGGGGCTTCCTCTGGGATAGTTTCTACTGTCTGCTTCCCCCAATCCCCATATGGACCTGCCTTTCTGTTTCTTTCTTTATGTCTTTCTTTGTTGTTTTGTTTATATTTCTCAATTTTTTTGTTGAGAACTGGACATTTACATAATATAATGTGGCAACACTGGAAATCAACTCCCCCTTCTGATTCTGAGGGTTTGTTGTTGCTATTTTTTGCAGTTATTTGTTCCTATGTGGTTCTGTAAAGTCTATAAAGTCTGCATTCTTTGTTTGTGGCTCATTTACCTTACTGATGAGCTAATGATTTGACTGAGATTTCTTTACATTGCTGGAATCAGGTGTTTAGATTTACTCATGTGTCTGCCAGTTGCCTTTCTTATTATTCCTTTTTGTAATTTAGATCTTTTGAGGTCAATTTCTTCTTTTAGAAAAATCAGTATCCAGCTGGGCGTGGTAGTTCACGCCTATGATCACAGTACTTTGGGAGGCCAAGGCGGGTAGCTCATTTTAGGCCAGGAGATTGATACCATCCTGGCCAACATGGTGAAACCCCATTGTCTCCTCAACTTTGGGAGGCCGAGGCGGGCGGATCACCTGAGGTTGGGAGTTTGAGACCAGCCTGACCAACATGGAGAAACCCCGTCTCTACTAACAATGCAAAATTAGCCAGGTGTGGTGGCGCATGCCTGTAATCCCAGCTACTTGGGAGGCTGAGGGAGGAGAATCGCTTGAACCCAGGAGGTGCAGGTTGCAGCGAGCCAAGATCGCGCCATTGCACTCCATCCTGGGCAACAAGAATGAAACTCTGTCTCAAAAAAAGAAATTAGTATCCTTTAGAAGTTCTTTCAATAAGGATTTCTTGGTGATCTCTCCCAGTTTTTATTTGTCTGAAAAAGTCCTCGTTTTTTAATTCTAATTTGTCTTGTATTCTAAGTTGACAATTTTTTTTTAGAACTTTATTTGTAGGAATCCTGAATAATCAGACTATGCCATTTGAGATCTGTCCCATAAAGGAAGATTCATATTTGCTTCTTTTCTGTATCCTGTGTTACTCTCAAACTGGGATCACTTTTTTTTTTTTTTTTTTTTTTT